>NC_054381.1:102321910-102925660 GCF_017654675.1 Xenopus laevis | reverse complement strand
CTGATATCCGCCTGCCTCGACCCAGCCTGTCTGACCATCCTTCTGCCTTATCCAGTCTGTCTGATTATCTGGTTTTGACCCCTTGCCTGCCTGACGATTCTGTTATCTGCCTGTCCTGATCCGGTCTGTTCCGTTTCCACCTGACGCCTTGTCCTTGACCTTCTGCCCAAAGACTCTTGCTATCCGGTCGTGCCCCTTTGCCAGCCAGAACTCCTCGCCTTGTACCCCTCGTTAAGTCCAGGTGGCACCCAATTAAGCTGAGGGCTCCTCCCGAAGCCCAAAGGAGGTCACACTACTGGTGAAGCCGAGCTGAGACCAGGCTCCTTGGCATTTGTTCTGGTATTGGGTGCCGGCCGTGACACCAATTTGATGGTCGAAGTAGCCAAAAAAATACTTAGAAATTCGAAGTATTTTTTATTCTAATCCTTCACTCGAGCTAAGTAAATGTGCCCCTAAGTATCCTCATATAATAGCAGTATCAAGAAGAATATATTTTACCTGTTTTCACTCCTCTTTAGCTACACTCTTCCAAGATTTGCAACTAGTTTATTTTTTCTCTGACCTTACAACAACGCTCTTTCCACAAGATCTACGTAGGGTTGAAGTCCAGTGATGGTGTAATTTCTAAACTCTTCCATTCTGTAATTAATTAATTAATTAAGTTCCATATTCCTTTAGTCTTGCACTGCCTCAGTTCACCAAGAGTGGGCACTACAGCCATCGATTAGGCAATGGAACACTTGTTAAAATTGATTGGTCAAAGGGCTTTCTCTGTCATAAAGGGAAATGAGATTATAAAAGGCAAATAAGGGTCATTCTAAGCCTTGTGTGCAGTGCCTTTAACTGTAAAATATTGATTTCTCTTTTCGCATCCAGAAAAAGTTTAGAATATGCTGAAAAGTGTCAGGGCTAGAGAGTGCAATACTGGAATGCTTTCAGGGTTATTTATCTATACATGTTATCAGTGTTATGCCTAGTGATCCTGACTGCAGGGGAGACTTCCTTCTTCCCACAAAAAGTCGAATCTACTTACACAGGATATTTACCAGGATGTGAAGTTGTCGTGCCTGTGGGACTTGTTTTACTTAATTAAATTAAACACATCTAATAAAATGATTTAAAATTCATTAAAACGAGTCACCCACTTAATTAAAAGCAAAATGTGCATTTGATTAGAGAATGGATTTTGTTGAAAGCACCGCAGTGACATTTAAAATAGTTCTGTCGGCTGCCTCCTCCTTTGATGTGCTGTCTCCTCTGTCGCCTTTATTATCAGCCCAAGAGGGTGTATGGAGAGGCCCAAGTCCTTGAGATGTTCTATAAGCAACTTTAGAAAGTTTAAAAAAGAAAGTTAGAAAGCTTAGAAAGAATGTTCTTGACCACAGTCAGATAATGACATAATTTGTTTTAACGACATAGTATACAGTGTACAAATCTACCCACTGCCCTAGAGCATGTACAGTCATATGAAATAGTTTGGGATCCCCTGTTAATTCTTTGGAGTTTTGTTTATCATTGGCTCAGCTTTCAAAGTAGCAACTTTCTTTTAATATATAACACGCCTTATTGAAACAGTAGTATTTCAGCAGTGACATAAAGTTTATTGGATTAACAGAAAATATGCAATATGCATCATAACAAAATTAGACAGGTGCATACATTTGGGCACCCCAACAGAGATATTACATCAATACTTAGTTGGGCCTCCTTTTGCAAATGTAACAGCCTCTAGACGCCTCCTATAGCCTTTGATGAGTGTCTGGATTCTGGATGGTGGTATTTTTTACCATTTGTCCATACAAAATCTCTCCAGTTCAGTTAAATGTGATGACTGCCAAGCATGGACAGCCTGCTTCAAATCATTCCATAGATTTTCCATGATATTCAAGTCAGGGTACTGTGATGACCATTCCAGAATATTGTACTTCTCCCTCTGCATAAATGCCTTTGTAGATTCCGAAGTGTGTTTAGGGTCATTGTCTTGTTGGAATATCCAACCCCTGTGTAACTTTGACTAGATTTCCCCAAATGTTCTCATGTGTCTCTGCCCTAAACCATGAAATGGAACAATCTTTGTTTTCAGATCTTTTGAGAGTTGCTTTGAGGATCCCATGCTGTCACTCTTCAGAGGAGAGTCAAACAGAAGCACAACTTGCAATTGGCCACCTTAAATACCTTTTCTCATGATTGGACACACCTGTCTATGAAGTTCAAGGCTTGACGAGCTGATCCAACCAATTTAGTGTTGTCAGTAATCAGTATTGAGCAGTTACATGCATTGAAATTAGCAATATTACAAGGGTACCCACATTTTTGCACAGCCAATTTTTCATATTTGATTCAATTTGATACAACTGAATACTGCTTCACTAAACATCTTTGTTCAGAAAACACCCCAGTTCTCAGATGTTCCTGGGAAATGAAAGACATACCACTGTTATTTTTTTTTGTTGAAAGTGGAGTAAATTATTATGCAGGCTGAGTGGTTCCCACACTTTTTCATATGACTGTATGAGGCTCAATTACTGCACCACCTACCAACTTACAGTAAAAGCACTAGGGTTGTCACCTTTTAATTCTGGTCCTACCAGCCAGTAGGGGGCAGGCTAGAGAGGGGCAGGGTTGTGATGTTTCGGGTGTGGTGTGACGTTTTGAGGGAGGAGTCACAAAGTTTCAATGCGGGTTTGCCCAGGAAGGGACTGCAGCGCTTGGATTTGGTTAGTAGGGGAGCTTAGAGGGGTGGACCAGGGGCAGATCTGAAATGGCCAGAGGCCGGAACAATAGGGATTACAAATTTACTGGCTAATACATTGACGGTAAATTTGTAATACCGGCCAGGTCACAACCCTATATGCAGATCATAATCCCTGTGTTTTCATATGCTTGACTGTCATACATCAGTCAGAGGAGTTACATAGATGATGTGTTTATCTGCAGAGAAGAACACCGAGAAAAAACCTGATTGCTTAATGGGTGTCCGATGCAGGTCATATGGGGGTACATATGAGATGTATTTGACTTCATTTTTTTTCCATTACAATATGATACAGTATTTCAATTACTTGTTCACAGGAGGCCTATTCATCAACCTTCTCATTAGTGGTTTAAAAGGGTTTTTGAAACCACAAAGACCTAAATTATCTCATAAACTAAAAAACCACAAAGAAACTAAATTATCTCATAAACTATGAGATATGTTATATCAGGTATGTCATTTATTAAAAGATCCTAATATAAAAATCACATACAAAAAAAATGTGTATAGATCTGGATGAAAATACAAAAACCTTGAAACTTCTAATTATTCGAGTTTTTCAGGCAATTACTAGCAAAAAAATCTGAAAACCTCTAAAAGTCTGAATTGATTATAAATGGCCAAATAGGATCAGCGCAGCTCCCACTGACTTCTATAAGACATTGACAACTATTACGTGGCAATGTTTTGTATTTGAGTTTTTTTGGGGTTTGAACACTTTACAAATCTGACATTTTTAAAGTTTTAGAGAAAAAAAATTGATTTGTGACTTGTATCTCATTCTGTATGTGGACAGTTTATATAAAATCGAGAGTTTTTTCGGTTCTGTAGAAGCCAGGGAAATGTTATGGAGTCATTTTATTAAATACACTTTAATCTATGTCATTACGTGTCACTTTAGAGAAAGAGACTCCTTTGTGACCTTTAGATCTCTTAGTAGCTAGGACAGTCTTCAGTGTTGCAGTGCTCATTTAATTCTGCAACGCATTTCTACTGTCTATTATTTAGATAATTAATGCTTTCTTTAGGTTCCATATGCTGGTCAGGGCCATGAAGGATTTGTTACATGGGGAGTCACTACTGAGATAATAAATAGGGTCCGTTGGTTTAAAGAGCAACATTAGCAAAACCTCACTGTGCTCTCTCTTGTGAGACAGTTTTATTGCCTCTCTCAGATGGAGTTTTTTTCCATATAAAGACATGATATACGAATATAATATATTCAGTGATTCTTGTTATATCAGTGTATGTTCTTCTTGCTCTTCCACAGCAGGAGATGAAAATGTCTCTCTATGTTCCCATAAACACTCGCCTGATTCTTCTCCACTGTATCTTTTGAAGGATTTCAAAGCACATCCAAGCAAACAAAACCTAACACTGGCCAAGCCATTATCATTTATTTGAAATCTGTCCAAGTGGATTTATATTGATCTCAACACATATAGGAACCTCTCTCATTTAATATTCCATAACTGCTAAATTTCTGAATTATTAATGAACCAGTCATGTCAAAAATTATATTTTTATATTCAAAGTTTGAATCTCTTGAATCGGAATGTACAAAAACTATTTCTTGGTAACAAATTTTATATGAGAAATGTATTCATTATATAGTTTTATACAGAGCCAAGAATGGCTTTTGACCTGTGTTTCTTTCTGTAGGACTAAACCCATTGCTTCTACTGAGTTTATTTGCTGTGTGCTATGTAAACCTGTGCCATTTAGCCCAGTTTCCGCTTGATTGTCAGCTCCATGGCTAATTCTTTGCATCATGGTCATGTTTCTCTCTGCACAGCACTCCCAATTAATCTGGAGCAGGGTGCGGTGTAAAGCAGCAGTGACCGCAAGGCAGCTAAAGGACCCCTTTTGTGGCATGTACCTACTGCTGCGCCCTAAGTTGCACATCTGAAATTAAATTGACTTTAATAACAAGGGAAGACATTGTAATAAGATATTTAAATTCCTGCAAGGATGGTCATTGTGAATCTGGTGAAATTTGTATAACTTTTTTTTGGCCATGGTAGACTTTTTAAACTTCATTAATGTGATTCATGGAAGAATTTCTGAAAGTATTAACATCTGAAGCATAGGCCTGTGGAACATGAGACAGAAGTCAGGTCTTTTGAACTTTGGGGTCCCTCTGTGGGCTCTGTGTTGGGTCTACTTTTGTTACTTTTTCATTAATGACTTAGGGGATGGTGTTGTAAGTAATGTATCAGTGTTTGTAGATGACACAAAACTATCCAGCCCAATTAATTCCATCCAGGATGTGGCATCCTTGCAACACGATCTTGACAAACTGGCAATCTGGGCAGCTAAGTGGCAAATGAGATTCAATGTTGATAAATGTAAAGTCATGCACCTGGGATGTAAAAATATCCATGAGACTTATACCTTAAATGAGACTGCACTAGGCAAATCCATTATGGAAAAGGACCTTGGAGTCCTTGTAGATCAGGGGTCCCTAACCTTTTTTACCTGTGAGCCACATTTAAATGTAAAAAGAGTTGGGGAGCAACACATGCATGAAGAAGTCCCTTGGGGTGCCAAATATGGGCTGTGATTGGCTATTTGGTAGCCCCTATGAGGACTGGCAGCCTACAGGAGGCTTTGTTTGGCATTACACTTAGTTTTTATGCAATTAAAACTTGATTTCAAGCTTGGAATTCAAAAATAAGCACCTGCTTTGAGGACCCTCGAGCAACATCCAAGGGGTTGGAGAGCAACATGTTGCTCACGAGCTACTGGTTGGGGATCACTGTTGTAGATGATAAACTTGGCTGTAGCAAGCAATGCCAGTCAGCAGCATCAAGGGCAAATAAGGTCTTGAGCTGTATAAAAATGGGCAATTATTTGCACAAGGACAGGATTATTCTTCCACTGTACAAAGCACTCCAGTGCTCATATGGGATGTTATTGAATTAGAGAGGGTACAGAGAAGGGCAACTAAGATGGTAAAATGTATGGAAAAGGTATGGAAAATCTTAGCTATGAGGAAAGACTGGCCAAGTTGGGAGTGTTTATGCTGGAGAAGAGGTGCTTAAGGGGTGATATGATAACTATGTATAAATATATAAGGGGATCATATAATAATCTCTCTAATGCTTTATTTACCAGTAGGTCCTTCCAGCTGACAAGAGGGCACCTATTCTGATTAGAAGAAAGTAGGTTCAGGCTAAATATTCAGAAGGGGTTTTTTACAGTGAGAGCTGTGAAGATGTGGAATTCTCTCCCTGAATCAGTGGTACAGGCTGATACATTAGATAGCTTTAAGAAGTGGTTGGATGGCTTTTTAGCAAGTGAGATAGCTCATAGTACAAGTTGATCCAAGAACTGGTCCGATTGCCATTTTGAAGACAGGATGGAATTTTACCCCCTCTGAGGCAAATTGGAGAGGCTTCAGATGGAGTTGTTTGCCTTCCTCTGGATCAATTAGCAGTTAGGAAGGTTTAAATAGACTTAAAAGGTTGAACTTGAAGGACGTTTGTTTTTTTCAACCTAACTTACTATGTTACTATGTATTTTTCAGCAAACAGAAAACCTCCTGATAATAGCCCCCTTTTTTATAGAGCAGTGGTCTCCAACCTTTTTTACCCAAGGGTCATATTCAGTAAAAAGAGTTGGGGAGCAACTTAAGCATGAAAAATTTTCCTGGGTGGTGTAAAATAATGCTGCGATTGGCTATTTGGTAACCTATAGGGGGCTCTGTTTGGCAGTAAACCTGTTTTTTTTTTTGCAACTAAAACTTGCCTCCAAGTCAAGAATTCAAAAATAATCATCTGCTTTGAGACCACTGAGAACAACCTCCAAGGGGTTGGTGAGCAACATGTTGCCACTGTTGGGGATACTGCTATATTTCAAAAAATGTGACTGCCAAAATGTCTGAAAATGCCCCATATTAACCATAATAAAAGTGTTAAAACCAACTTTACTTCAGTAAGATGTAAATGAAGCTGATCAATATGAATAATATAGATCATGCAGTCTGACAACATAATGTGGAATCTCTGAACTCTCCTGCTTTGTTCATGTTAAGCAGTTACAGCCTTCAGTTAGTACTGCCGCTAAGAACTTAATTGTGACATGAATGATGAGAGGAAGCTGAGTGAAAGAATACAGTAGTCACAGAGGCATGTGTATTTGCTACTGGAACCATAGGTCACTAAATGAGTACATCTGGGCCTGATTTGGTTGCACATATTCTGGCCCATATCGGGCTGATCATTGGTCCTAGGACTGATGATGGGATCTTCAGTTGAGGTCTATGGAGACCCATTGGATGAGAATTGCTTCAATGTGCTGATGCACTACTTATTTGGATTTTCAAACCTGCCCTATTGATAACAGGACAATTGGTGGCCCCCATACAAGGGTATATAATCTCTCTTTAGAGGGGCAAAATAGTCAAAAATAAATCTGCCCAGATATGACCACCTTCATTTTGATTCCTGTTCCACCTGTAAGCAACAAGCAGGTTTTTAACAAGTGTAAGTTACGAACTTTCCTAAAACTTAAACACATGATTCCACTTAATAGCAGTTAGAAAGAAGCCAGATAAGGGACCATTTTTTAATGGATTTATTCCAGAATTGTTATGAGAACATCAATCAAAGTTGACTTCTGTGTCGTGCCGATTGTGTCCCATGTGGAAGAGGTCATGGAACATTAACAGAAAACATTTTAGCAGTGCAATGGGCTGTGATGATTAGAAAGTACAATAAGGACTTTGTAGAATTGCTCTATATGCTCCGTCCAATCCTGAAATGATTGCTAGAGAAGAACGCTTCCTGGTGTCTCTCTGCAGAGATTTTCACACTCGTAAATGATTGTAATATTCCTTATTCCAATGAAATGATTTATATATTTTTTTACATGATTCTTTATCTACATAGCACTAACATGCAATGCAGCACTTTACAGAGATCATCATTCATATCAGTATCTGACCCAGTAAAGCTTAATCTAAGGTCCCTACAATGTTCACACAACACCCACACTAGAAGGATCAATTTCATCAGCAGTCAATTAAACTGCCTGTATGTTTCTTGAGTGTGGGAGGAAACCCACACAAGTTCAGAAAGAACATACACATTGATTAAATCACTAGAACCCAGCACTGCAAAGACAAAAACACTCTTAACAAACCCCCCAACTCCAAGGGGCCTATATATTAATCCTCAAAATGTTCTAGTCCAGTTTTTAAAAGAGAAAACTCAAATTTTTAGAGGGAAAAAACTAGAATTTTTAGCGATTAATTATACCCCAAAGCTGATAAAAATCCGAATACATCTCAAACCTGTCAAGGTCATGTAAAACATCTCTGGTATGCAATAGAGGGATCCCAGCACACCAATCTCCTGTTCAGGGTCAGACTGGGGGGCCCACCAGGGCCGCTATCCAGGGCCCCCCTCCGGCCTCCCCGCCTGCCCCCTACTGAGGCACCGCTCGGCGCACGCCCGCATCAAGGCGCGAACGGCACATGCGCAAACTGCTCCACCCGGGGCGCATGCACGATCAGCGCCAAAATTATTATTTTTTGGGGGGGGATTCAAAATATGGGGAGAGGGGGTCTGGCCCAGCGGGGGCCCATGAGGTCAGGCCCACCGGGTTCTTTCCCGGTGTCCCGTTGGGCCAGTCCAACACTGCTCCCGTTCCTCTTGCTGGTTCCTGGCCACTCCCACTCGGCAACAGCATTTCAATTCATACACTTTACTTCTAGCTCTGAGGAAGTGACTCATTGAGGTTACGGAACGTGTCACCAGCCAGTTAATCTAAGCACTGCACCTTTTGTAAAGAAACAACTTCAGTTGTAATGGTCTTACACAGATGAAAATAAAGATGGAATTTTGTACTACAATCAATGTCGGACTGGCCCACCGGGATACCAGGAAAACTCCCGGTGAATAAGGATAAGAATAAAGAGGCTTAATAATGGAAGAATATAGAATAGTATGTAGAGAAAAGAGACTAGGAGAATAAAGAGGTTGAGTGAGGAAAGGAGGTATAATAGTTTGTAAAGTGGGCCCTCAACCTAAGGTTTTCTGGTGGGCCCCTGGCATCCCAGTCCCACACTGACTACAATTGTGGTTGATCCATGGCTACAAGTAAAGAGGTCATGTAGAAGCCAATGGCAGATGTCCCTGAAGTTGTTTCTTTACATTGAGATTCGCGCTGGTTTTCGAACGATAAATTCGAGTTGTCAGATTGCGAATCGTACGATTCGAATTGACGCACTAATTTTCAAGAAGAATTATTGATCAATGCTGTTTTAATAAAAAAACGTCTTTATTCGAGAACAATTATTGATCAATGCTGTTTTAATAAATAATTTGGATAAACTCGTGTTTTAAATAGCCCCCGAGTGTTGTATTTTTTTAGATTTACTGTACAGTTATAATACATTTGATATGGTTGCTCTGTGCATTACTATGTATTATAATAGAAAAAAAGAAAGATTGAAGAAAAATTGATCAATGCACATTCCCTGGTCCCCTGTCATATCAGTAATCTATGCAGATGCATGTATTTACAAAGACAGGGGTTTTTTAGTTACAAAATTATGATCGTAAGATAAGCCACCATACCACGTCAAGGTAAAACCCATATGGCGGTCCCTAACTATTTACCTCTGGTCATACTTTCAAATGCTAAAGCCTCCCAGCATAAGAGCATTACCTGAAATAAAAGGTCTCCCGACCTGGGCATTGGTTTTCATCATAGGGCTTAGTCTCCCCCCCATTAGCTTTCAAAGGGGAGAGATAACCTAGACCCCAGCATTGGTTCCATGAGATTAATCCTCCCCCGCTTGCGGCTTTTAAGAGAGAGAAACTGCCCAGACCAACACCCATTTCCAAAGGCTTTGTTCCACCATTTAAAGAGACAGGTGTGGGGGTGCTACAACCACATGGAAGCCTGGCCTGCAGCATAGCTGCTGAACTTCCAAACAGAATAGATCTGCTACAATACAAAATGCAAAAGGGAAGGTTGTGAGAGCACTCCATGGCTTGATAAAAATGTACTAAAATACAATGGAAGTGCTACTGATCTGGCCAAATTAACTACAGACATAGAAAAAAAGAAGAAAAATTGATCAATGCACATTCTATGTATTATAATAACACCTTTGCATTTAACATAGCTATCAGTTCAGTGCTGCCCTTGCCTGAAGGATTATCAGCACTTTCACATTTCCCCAGTTTATCAAAACTTAATAATATTTATACAATCGTGATAAATTGGATCCTAGATCTCAATTGTATAATATTAATGTAACTACATCCCGGTTTAGAATTGCTTTTTTCATTCCAAGTTATTTACCTTGGATATCTGATTTGTCCGACAGCTATGGAGACGTAAAATAAACTCTCAGTGAGCAGTTAAATAGATGTACTTCCCAATACATTCCAGCTGTGATGTATCCCAAACAATTTACCTGCTTATAAAAATGATCACGTCGCTGCACATACACACAACTAAGAGCGTTTAGTAGAGTACAGTTAGAGGAATTCTGGCATCTGTCCATGACAGATTCCCAGCCTACGGGTCCTGTGAGAGAATTATTGACATTTCTCTGTGCTAACAAACTAATGTTTAATTAAAAACGGGGCTTTTGGGGTTATCCAGGAGGAAGATGTATTTCTGTATCACTGGCTTGTATGAATGTAGATGGCTGGCTGCCATATTGATCTTCAATACAAAGTATATAAACATATTTATTAATTTAAGGGAATTAACCAGCCTTTTACTTTTATCACAACTACATCCATCAGGTTGACAAAAGGGCTCTTGACTTGAGCTGTAAGCCTATTTCTTATTCTTGTTCCACTTTAACTGTCAGTAGTGTCCCGTTCTGTTTTAACTTTTTTTCGTAACAGTATTATTTATTTGTCAAGCCTAGGAGCTTCCATAGCCAAGGGATAAGGACAGGGATTAGGGCAGCTCAGGGCAGTAGTTGTCCACTGATTAGCATTGCTGTTCTGCTGCACTGGGCTCCTGTTTCAGTTCCAAGCAAGTTACTCTGCATGGAGTCTCTTGTATGTTCTCTGCATGGCTTTCCTCACACACTTCAAAAAATAGATGAAACTGACCCTAATGTGTGTGCATATGATAGGAACCTTACATTATATAGGATTACATATTATATTACAGGAACCTTAGATTATAATTATATTAGTAGATTAAAATGTGAACAGGGCTGCTATCAGAGGGGCACAGGGGGTACAAGTGTACCGGGCCTGGGCCTAAAGGGGGGCCCAGCTGTGCTGCACCTCAATAGCCGTGCCCCCAAAAAGCTGAAGTCCCGAAGCCGCGAAAAGACCCAAGTTGAAGTCCTGAAGCCACAAGTTCAGTTCTACTGAACACCAATGTGTGTTTTTTAATTTGTTTAAATCCCTGGCCACCAATGTATTATTTTAATACTCTATAGGCCCTTGCCACCAATGTTTTTTTAAAAAATATTCTCTGGGGCCCCATTTTTTTTTAACTTGTAAGGGGGGCAGTGGAGCCAATTTTATTTTTTAGAAAAACTTTTATGGGGGGCCCTGGCACCAATGTTTTTTTTAGAAAAACTTTTATGGGACCCTGGCACCAATGTTATTTTAAAAAAATCTGGGGCCCCAATTTTTTTTAACTTGTAAGAAGAGCCGTGGTGCCAATGTTTTTTTTAAAAAATATTCTATTGCCCCAATTTTTTTTTAACTTGTAAGGGGAGGGGCCTGGTGCCAATGTTTTTTTAAAAAAAAACCTTTTTTTTTAACTTATAAGGGGGCCCTGACCATCAATAGCTTTTTATAACTTGTGGGGGTGGTTATTGTTTTTGGCATGTTTCTTACCAACAATGAATCCTATTTTCCAACAATTTCAGGGAATTTATTTATTTAAAGTCTAAATGCAAAAAAACTCGAATAATTTGAGGGGTTTTTTTACCATAAAATCCGATTTTTTTATGTGGAAAAAAACTCCTGTAGAAGTCAATGGTCCAATTTGCAATTTGAAGATATTATGGTCTGTGCTGGGTTTCGTATATTAATCCAAACATTTCAGGAAAATTCTGACTTTTTGGGCGTCAAATCCGAAAATTCTGATTTTTCGTGCAACAATCCGAAAAAGATGTGATTTTCGTGTGACAATCCGAAAAAGTCTTGGTTTTCCCCGAGCTGATTTTTTTTCGTGGGTTTATAATGATAATTAAGGGTACATCGTGGATTCTAGTTTTGGTCGAATTTTTCTTAATTTAAAATATCAGAAACATTCTGATTTTGATAAATAACCCCTTTGGTGTTACAATGGTGTTAACATGTGGTTATTTGAGCATCTGTTGCATCTACTGTTACAGCCTGATGTGGGAATTCTGGAATTACTGCTTGTTAAAGGTTGCAGTAGCTCCAGGTATCCTTTGTTTCAAAGGACACTCGTGATTTTTGTAACTGGTGCTCAGCAAAGTGATGTGGAAATGTAAGTAAGGAAAATGTAAGTAAGGAAAATGTAAGTAAGGAAAATGTAAGTAAGGAAAATGTAAGTAAGGAAAATGTAAGTAAGGAAAATGTAAGTAAGGAAAATGTAAGTAAGGAAAATGTAAGTAAGGAAAATGTAAGTAAGGAAATGTATGTTGGATGCACCGGACTGTGTCCATTTGAACACAGATGTACTTGCACTTGGTCATTAATGAGACTAAGTATCTTTTGCCTGGCGTTCAGCTGCTACAGCTGGTTATTCTTTAGAGGAGGTTAGGAATTTCAAGAAATATAAAGAAATGAATACATGGTTTCATAAAAATGTATCAAAGAATTTGTTATCAGTGGGCAATTTCTGCGCCTGGCAATTAAAGTCTGATGAAATGACACATGCATCAAGTAACAGTTGGGAATGTTTTGATAAAGTCTTCTAAAGTTCCCTCTTTAATCTAAAATAAGTTTGCTTTTTGGGCTGTGTGTGAGGACACACAATGCTGCACCAGTAGTAGTTGTAATATTATAATAACATAAGGAATAAGGGTTCATAAAAAAAAAATTGCACCCAATAATTACAATAGGACATAGTATTCTTGTGCTTACTGTCCATGACAGTTTTAGACATGTGATTGGCAGATGAAGGCCAGAGGTATGATATTCCCTTTTCAACATTACATGAGGTCATTGATTATTATTTCTTGAGCTAAGATAATTCAGGCTACTCCATGTTTGGTCCTCACCTAGAATTCACAGAGAAGGTGCAATCGCCAATTCCTATAAAAAGGATATAATGGACCAAATAACATTTGTTTTCACAAGAATAGATGTGACTGCAGAGCAATTTCATTATCTTGTATAAATATACAATGGATCAATGCAATAACCTCTCTGCAGGTCTCTTCATCAACAATAGCTTTATAAAGGCACAAGAGCATCAGCCGATATTGGAAAGAAAATGCTTTTATCTTCAGGTCAACAAAATCAGTATCTGCAGGCTCAGTTAATCATTTTAATAAATGCTTTATACAGTAGGGCTGTCCAACTGGAGATCTCAGGGCCTGAGATTGCTGCCCAAGAGGTTGTTATAACGCCAGACTGCTCAGGCATCCATTGAATTGATTGAAATCCTACTTTTTTCAAACTAACAAATATGTAAATATGTACCTCAAATATATTTTTGTAAATAAATCAAGATGCATCTATTCTTTCATCCATCTTGTTAAAGCTCCGATAAGTAAAGGGGCCCCTCAGTGATATGCTTCATAGTTCTGCGGTTCTGTCCAAAATGAAATGCTATGATGTTAAATTTAATTGGTGCTCTGCTGGCAGCGAAGCACAGCTTGCAATTCTCAACCTTTATTGTGCTTCAAATGCAGATGTATTTCCTACTCTTTGACATGTTTGGTCACCTGACGCGTTTCATGCCTCTCTCTGGCACTTCATCAGAGGTCTGATGAAGTGCCAGCTTATACAAGCTACACTTATTCTATTTGTCCATTTTTAATCAATTCATACTTAAGGAGTTTTTTGCTAGTACAGGTATGGGACCTGTTATCCAGAATGCTCAGGACCTACGGTTTTCCGGATAGAATACGAAGCAGCGGAAGATGGTGCCCAGAGCTCCGCTGCACTGCTCTGCATTTTAGGGTCAGATTTTTTAAGTTTTTTTTCTACTAATGCACAGTGCAGGGAGGGAAAGGGAAAGGGGGCAATGGCAGGAAGTTTAGGGGGGTTTAGTTTTCCTTTAACAATCTGGCTCAGCTTTCAAAGCTTTTTCCTTCTTCCCCCTTTTGATTGTTTTAATCATAACTGTTAAATTGGGTTGATAAGCTAAACAACAGTCTATCCAATGGGCCAAAAACTTGATCTAAATTCAATTAGTCGACTAAGGTGAAAAGTCATAATAAGTCGATGATTTGAGGAATAAATTGTACTATTTACTATTCTATTTTATAGTAACATATTGACAGAAAATGTCAGGTCTAGGCACATATGTTTGCTGAAGTCTAGTAACCGCAGCAACCAATCAGGCTTTTGCTTTCAAACAGGTCATTGATAAATGCTACCTGCTAGATGTTTGTTGTACATACTGTATTTCATTACTTTATCATTAGTTTGTATATAAGAGACTGTTGTGAATTGGTAGGCAATATCAAGGCAGGAAATAAAGAAGCAGTTATACATGTCCATACAATTACTGTTTTTCTCTGTATTATGTGTGTTAGAATTCCTTTTATTGGTAATTTATAGACAGTTAAATATGAAAATGATTGTCGTGCTACACAGAATGTATACAATGATGAATAGATAGATTTCAAGTTAAGTAAACTTGTTTTCATCTCTTTTATAATGGTTTGTTATGTTTAATCGTACCAAAAGGTCATTTGTCTAAAGTGTTCTCTTGTCTAAAGTGTTCTCCTGTACAGCATTCAGTGATATTTTGGTTTGCTAACTAGAAATTTTTAATTTATTTACTGATTATCTTAGATCAAATGGCAAATGCTCTGTGCTCATGAGATTCATTACACTGTATATATTGATTTTATGTCATTTCTGGTTGAAATCAATAGGCTTTTACATTTCAGCAGCTCAGAGCACAGAACAATTAAATACACCTTTAGCAGTTGTCATATACTGATTATACATTCACTACTTTAGCAATCTACCATGTTTAACATAAGAATTGTGTTACTTGCCAGTACATTTATTAAGGCTCTATGGAACAACCAAGCCCCCAAATCAGCAGTTAGCTTAAGCAGCCACTCCTCTAAAGTAGAATCCATCTTATGGTTGAAATAAATTAATACAGTTCCTAAGCTTTAATAAATGAAAAGCTGCATGACTTATGAATCCTTTGCTAACCTTAGACTCACTTGTGCCACATTTGTGTACTGAAGACTTATTACAATCAATAGGGGCAAATCAAGCTTCTGTTATGAACGCTAAAGATTTTTCCTGCCAAAGTACATTTTTGGAATGTATGTAAAAAGAAGGAAATTTTGGGCGGATAAACCTTTTAAAGCTGAAAATGAAAACAAGGTATTTGTTTGACCTCGCTGGATCCTGGAGAAGAACTGAGTGTAATTTGAAAACCCATTTATTACTTTGCCTCATTATAGTTTTATACTGATAGCCACTTACATGCCCATTTAAGGAAACGTCTGCTGAAATAACAAGGCAATTTGCATTTTATTTAAAAAATGATACACAAGACAACTTGCTACATTTATATGAGGATGATACTAACAACTTGCTTAATTAAAATATTTAAACACGCAAGATATTTGATTTCTGTATATTCCATTCCCCTTTAAAATCTTCACACCAGACATTGAGTTTTTGCCAGGAATATAATAGGGTTTTGTTAGCCATACTTAGCCCTAATGTTTTCCTTTTAGCTACTTTAGAAAGGCTATTCCAAACAAATAATTATTTGAGCATAACAATATTATGGAAAGCAGTACAGTAGTGCTTTGCGAAGAAAACATTTTGCTTATTTATGTCTGTATTAGTTCCTTTGTTATACAGTTGGGCTAGGTAAATATACTATACATATCATACACAAACAAATAGCTATTAAAACATAAACATCACGTTCAGAAATGAAAAACAGGCTAGGGAAAGTACTGAAGAGCTTTAAAGATCTTTTCATTTCCCACTACTCTGATGAAACATGATCAAAGGAAAAGGCTTGTAATACATTGTAAAATGTTGGTGGAGCCCACAGAGCACAACACCCCTAACAGATAGATGGCCCATAGGTATCTAAGTACAGGTATGGAACCTGTTATCCAGAATGCTTGGGACCTGGGGTTTTCCGGATAACGGATCTTTCCGTAATTTGGGTCTTCATGCCTTAGGTGTACTAGAAATTCATTTAAACATTAAATAAACCCAATAGGCTGGTTTTGCTTCCAATAAGGATTAATTATATCTCAGTTGGGATCAATTATAAGCTACTGTTTTATTACAACAGAGAAAAAGGAAATCATTTTTAAAATTTTGGATTATTTGGATAAAATGGAGTCTATAGGAGACAGCCATTCCATAATTCGGAGCTTTCTGGATATCGGGTTTCCGGATAAGGGATCCTATACCTGTAAACCCAACACAGTGCAGTCTTAAAGGTTCATCCAGTAAGTGAAGTGAAACATTACATAGCAACCAATCAGACCTTTGCTTTTGTTTTCTAACTGTTGAAATCTAATTGCTGATTGGTTGCTCAGGGCGACATCACCGGTAATTCCTCACTCCACTTTTTGCACAGCATAATTTTTTTATTCAAGCCACAGACTGACTTGACATACCCCCACCCCCCTGGTAGAATTCCCAATGAGTAACCTGCCTACTTAATGCTGTGGAGGCTAAACTCCTGGGCTGGTATAGTTGGACTCTAAGAGGTTTAGACTACAGCTCCCAACGTTTAGTAGGCAGGTTACTGTTAGGTAATTCTACCAGGTATGTAGTAGAGGTATGTCAGGGAAAGAGAAACTCTCCTGATTTATGGTTACCAGATTAGGCATAAAATGTGCACATAGTTTCACCAGCATTGTCCCTAAATGTTAACTAAATGTTAAAGAGTAGGGATGTAGCGAACCGCCGCCGATGTGTTCGCGAACGCCGTTCGCGAACACCGGCATAATTTGCGAACTGTTCGCGAACTGTTCGCGAACTTCGATCATCCGAAAATCGTTCGATTCGAACGATCGAAGGATTTTAATCGTTCGATCGAACGATTTTCGTTCGAATCGAACGAAAATCGTTCGATTTTAGCGATCGAATGGTCGAATGGGCGACCGATTTTGACGCGAACGCCTATTGGCGAACGTCGCGCGACGTTCGCGAACTTGCGGCGGACGCGAACAGTCGAAGTTCGCGCGAACTAGTTCGCCGGCGAACAGTTCGCTACATCCCTATTAAAGAGGTGGTGGTGTTTATATATTCATTGTTTGGTTGGTTTTAATTAATCTACTAAAGGCTTCATTTTAGCGCTATCATCATCAGACAGTGAAGTAGAAATTGCCTTAAATGGTCCTCTTGAGGGGTGTTAAATCATTGTGGGTCATTACACTGCTTTCTTAAATTCTATGTGTTGGATAATCTAATTATCTACCTGACAAGGACCTATTGCATAAAGCAATAGGCAAACATTATGTTTCGCACAAGCCCTATTCATTGAATTTATGTTGAACAAGAGAATATACTGCCCTTTGCAATAACATTGGATTATTTAATGGTACATATCAATAGTATAGGACATTTTTAATAAAAAAAAGGCTTTATTTATATGATACAGCATTTTACATATGGTCTTTTTTTGTGGTATATTTTTACAGGGACCTGCAATGTTTAGGGGGTATCGCTTCCCATTAACGAGATGTTATTTGATGACTTGCTGTCTTAGCCTCTTAAACCCTCTAATCAACCTCTCATTCAAACCTCAAGTGGTTTGCAAATCTGTGTTGCAGTGCACATCCCATCTCTTCTACAGCCACAGGGGAAAATCATCTGCAGACATGTTAATAAAGATTGATTGCACTGCTATGTAAACACTTGCCCCTTTGATTTCGGACTTAGGGCATCTATATAGCTTTTTTAAATGTATGAGTGATGGCAGTTTACAATATAGAAGGGTTGGGATGAAGCTCTATGTATTGGATTAGAGATAAGAGATTAAAGGTAAGCAGTCTATGCTAATATAAAAATCTTAGTGACCCCTTGCTAAACCTTTTATAAATCTGTCCCTTAAATAGGAGAGGACACTTAGGGGTATGAAATGACAAATTCTATATACTTTTGCCAAGAATAAAAACTGCCAAAACACCAGCAATTAACCATAAGATAAGTAACACATATGTTGGTATATTTTGCACTGGCAAACATTTGCATTTTTTGACAGATATAATTATTCCACTGTGACTTTAACAACTTCACCAATTGTTACCAAAAGTAATCTTGAGAGGTCTAGGCTACCATTATAAATACTGCAACAGCAACCACATTAGTATATCATTATCTACATCATATTTTCCATGCTAGTACTCCATATACAGTATGTCAATGCTTTATGGTGTTCATTTAAAAACATTTTTTCCCATACAATGCTAAAGGGAAAATATACAACTATTCTTGTTTATTTTAATTTTTTTGTGAAATACCAGCGGATACATGGATGACATTTTTCTTCCTAGAGTAGAATTCTACTGTAAGTATTCCAACAACACCTAATAACATAGAAGACACAAAAGATAAAGTATTTATTTCTTTAAAAATACTGAAACCGCAATTTTTTGATTTTGCATGTTTCCTTAAATTAACGCAAAATAACATTTAGGGTGGTGGCACACTGGGAGATTTAGTCACCTGCGAAAAATCTTCGCTACTGCAGGCAACTGCAAATCACCAGCGTGATGGCATAAACGTCAACATGGTTTCCGAAGTTCCGTAAACCGAACTGAATACTGCAGGGTTTCTATAGTGCGTTCTACACTTCAAAATTGAAGTGAAACCTCATCAGAGGTTGAAGCCAATGTACAGTTGCCCACCCTAACCCCAGATAAGCTTTCTGGCTGCATTACAGTGCAGGAACTAGTTAAAGCTATTAATGTTTTCCCCTTAGGCAAGGTCTCAGGCCCAGACAGCCTGGTAAAGATGCTTGTATTACCCAAACTTCGTTATGCCCTACAGCACGCACCTGTATGGATTACAAAATCCTACTTATAAAGAGTAAATGCAATTGTCTGCCAGTTAATATGGTCGCATTCTAGACCCAGATTAAAACTAGAAAAACGAATGCACCTGAAAATGAAGGCTGGGCTGTCTCTTCCAGACATCTATCTTTGCTATCTGACGGCACAGCTGGGGCATCTAGCTACTTGGCTAGAGGGATCAAACCACAGAGTCCTCCATTCCCTTTGGGCCCAGCTGACAGGTTTCAATACCAATTCCATAAGCTGAATTTTTAGTATAAAATTATGTACAGGCTCAAACCCTAGCACCCCCTTTGTTTACCTCAATCTGTTAAATTTGGTCTATGGCTAACAAGTTTATTGCATCCTAGGTTACAGATCCTCAAACTCCCTTATGGAATAATCAGTAATACCCCATAATTGCTAAATAGGTCAAATGCAGATATGGGTTAAATATGGTACTTTCTACTTCGGTGATGTATGACAACAGGGGCGTAACTATAGAGGAAGCAGACCCTGCGGCTGCAGGGGGCCCAGGAGGTATAGGGGCCCCATGAGGCCCTAATTCATATACAATTTCAATAAATATTGGAGAAACAAGTCAACCTCTAAACATTTTGGGGGCCTGAAAAATAATTTGCTGTGGGGCCCAGTAATATCTAGTTACGCCACTGTATGACAAACTGGTCCAACTGAAAAACATATTTGATCTTAGGCATCATTATAGGCGACAACTGGGGAAAATGAAAAGGGGGAAAAACTACTCACTCTGACAGCAGGAGCAAAAGCATGAGGCCTTCATTGGCTGAATGAGGAAGAGTTGCGGCCAGTAAACAGCAGGTCCCTGGTTCTAGTCCAGGAAGTTCCTGGCAGAGAGTATTATAATGCTGGATCCCAGCATTATAATACCTCCTTCATGAAAACTGTTAATAATAGTATAAATAATATTATACTATTGTATTTCAATGTATCCCTTGAAACCTCCAACATGCAGTTGCTGAAATGTTAAGACAGCTGGAGGGCCACATGTTGAACTTCTCTCTGACACATAAATACATTTTCTGTATTTACGTCAGTTATATTGCCCTTGGCTTCATTTGAAGTTTGTATAGAGCTGCTTTTTTATCATGTTTACACATAATGCATGCTATTGATAATAACATATTTCACTGGAATTCTATTGCTGAAATAGCTTTATTTTTTTTATTTATGTGTCTGTATGGGTTAAGGGATAATTTACCATCACACGTAATAATGTCTAATTTATACAACTGCACATGTCAAAAATATTGAGAATGCCGTCTGCTATATGATGGATATCCTCCCTGAGGAGAGGAAGACCTGTGTATATAACAACAGTATCCATGATCAATACTTACAAGTTGTAAAAAATGAAAATGTTCTGAAATTGTCTAGTGGGTATAAACATCCATTAACTCTGCACCAGTGCTTAAAGCAGAAATACAATTTCATCTATGTTAGAGATCATACAGTAACATTCACAAATAAAGTACTATAACTGTGTAAAACTTTTTGAGGAGAAATTAAAATATTTACATATATAAATATATGAATGTTCTTTTAAAGAACAATATATGTATTTAAAATCATTCTAACCTAATCCTAAAGCATTAATGTTTCTCAAAATGGAGTTGGGCTTGTTTGTTCATGCATGCATTCTTGTGTTAAAGATTACAGGCCTGTAGGTAGGATACATCTCATTAAAATGGTAGTTATGCCCAAACCTGCACCCAAATCACCACCCGCCTTTGTATAAGCTGTGGGAAGTGACGACCCACTCAACCAACTTCCCATGGGACGTAATCCTTGGTAATGGGGTAAGGGCTCACAACCCAGTCCGGTGCATGCAGAACAGAGCTCTGGAAAAGGTTGGCGAATTGCTTGAACTCTCCCAAATCGACCCACGTACACCACTATGGGGCAATGCTAAATTCCAGCATATGGCACATATTACTCCCCCAACCTGTTGGTTAAGCAAGGGGATAGAATCTATAGCTGATGTGTGGGAAAACGATGCCCCAATACCATTTGAAAATTTAAAAAGTGAGTTTGATTTACCCAATGGGCAATGGCTAACTTATCAGCAAGTTCAAAGTGCCCTCATCAGGCAATCTAGGTCCAAACGCATTCATCTATCAGTCTCACTGCTAATGGTGTCCCTCCAAAAGCCTAACCAAAAGGGTACCCTCTCTGGTATCTACAAGAAAATACACATAGCATTAAATAAAAACACTCCAATCCAGAACAAGGAGCTATAGGATAAAGATCTAAACTATATAATGGACAGTCAGTGGGTTGAGGCCCTTAGGGCTCCTATTCATGTGTCATATAATTATAACGACAGATTGTTGCAACTGTACATGCTGCACAGCGCCTACTACACGAGGGCAAAATGTATACCAATGTCTCCCCTATATGCCTAAGATGTGCAGCCCAACATGCCACCTTACTGCACACTATGTGGCAATGCAACAAGCTTACAAAGTTCTGGGTGACTGTGGTAAAACACTTGTCTTTTATAGCGGAACAGTCCTACCTAACGACCCGGCCTTTAGCCTGCTGGGTATTGGGATAAAAGAATATGTATAGACAACTGATATCTAGCGCTTTGTTCCAAGCCAGACTACAAATCACCTTAAACTGGAAGAACATCTCCCCTCCATCACTTCAGCTATGGGGTCAAGCAGTTACCTTCATGTTTAACAAAGAGAAAATGATACATACCAGAAGCAGGCAACTTGAGGGTAAATGGGACAGCTGGCAAAAATGGTTGGATACACCATTAGAAAAGGATTATCGGTGTTGACACCAAGAGTTAACCTATCAGAATTCAAGGGTAATTAATGTATGCTATCTATCCTGTCATATCTGTAAAATAAGCAACACTTTTGTAATTTCACCTGGTTATGCCATATCTATACGAAACTTGTCATTTTGATTCTTTACTGTGTTTATTCCTCAATAAACTTGAGTTGAACAAAAAAAAAAGATTAAGAATCATTTGTAAATCATTGCTCTATGGTAAAAAAGAGGATTAATGACTAGTCAATACAAATGCTAATCAAAAAACTCCTGTCCTTAAAGTAATGAACCAAACCCTGCACCAGGACAACAGCCACTAAAAATATAGATTGTATGATGCACATCAGACACTTTGTCCTCCAGGTTTTTTCCCCTGATGAATAAAAAGCAGGGCCGGAAAAAGAGGTAGGCAGAAGAGGCACCAGCCTAGGGCACAACAATGAGGGGGCGCCTGACAGGTGCCTGTTGGAGGGCCTGCTGTCTACCCCTTATCCAGGTTTGCATGCTCCCTGGTTTGCTGGAATATCTCTTTTCTGTTTGTCCCCCCTTTCACGATTGACGTTACTGAGCATGTGCGTGTTTGCAAGGAGGGGAGCAAGATGGCTGTCAGGCTTGCTTAGGGTGCCCGGTTGTTGGCCTGCCCCTGATAAAAAGCATAAAAATTACCCAATGCCACTTCCCATTGCTAATAGTAGTTACAGTAGTATGGAATATTTGACTTGATTATAAATAGTAGGGGGCTATTCCAAGTTTTTTTAATGCTGTGTTTTCAGCAGGAAAACAATTGTGAAAATGCCCCTAAATTGCCCCATGTGCCATTGCGTAATGAGATGATGTACCATATTTCCTAATTGAAACAATAGGCAGAAAATTTGTTCAGCACCGGCCCTATATTGAAAATGGGGGTATAATCCCCTTTTAAACAAACATATGCCTTTAAGTCTTTAAATATACACAGATCAATGATTATATATGGATATTAATCAACAGTACTTCAATAGAATCAAATATAGAACCATTAATATAAAAGAAAATATGTTACATATGTTACATAGATTTTAATATCTTAGGGATTTTGGTTTTCAAGGTGAATATCCGGAAAGCCTCATAGTTGCTTAACAATTCTCTTAGGTTAACACCATGTGTAACCAATTCTCTATCTTGTGCCTGAAAGTAAATTGTATTGTTGCTGCAAATTGTATTTTTATTGTATTTGGGTTTTTATTTCTGTTGCTGATCTTTGCCTTGCAGTGCAGTCAAGATAGTAATTGCTTTGTTACAAACATACTGTATATATATATATATATGAGGTCTGCTGATGTTACTTAGAAATATCTGCATGTGATAATGTCAGATACAAACAATCTGTGGCGGAACTACCGGGGGAGCAGGGGGTGCGAGCGGGCCAGGGCCCGCACCCCCTCAGGGCCCCCCAGCAGTCCGTTCGCCGCTGAAAATGCGGCCAAATGCGGCCATACGGAGGGGGCGGGGCCCGGCTGCGCATCACGCACCAGGGCCCGTCCCCCTCTAGGATCGCTACTGCAAACAATTCTTGCCTACAAAGAATTCTTTCACTGGTACTGACATGCTTGTATGAATAACCATAATTAAAATAAAGGTCTGCAGTGCTCTTTTTCAATAGTACTAGCCCAAGTCCCCCCAGCCTACTTCAGATACTCTGACATAGCTGTGGTGCTGGGAAAAGAGAGACAATTCTATCAGTTATGCTGACCTGGAGGAGTCACATTTCTTCACTAGGTTGGAGTACTGTTTACAGGAGTGGAGATACCTATTGAAGGGTTTCCACTGGAGGACTTGCAAGAATATATGAATATATTCTCTTTTTGAGAAGGCTAAGTTTCCCTAAATCTTCATTATTCTGTGGCTTTGTTGAGATCCCTACTCCTGTCCACTGAATGCAGATAAGGGATCTATACGCCCATCCCTATATGTCGCCAAAGCTAACATAAATACTGTTTAAATATTACAGTAACTGTACATTTCTGGGAATTAATTTGCGTATTTAGCAGTTATTCCAGACATACACTTAAATTTAGGTACATCGTTAAGTTATTTTGAAAAAAAGATACACTTCCATTAAGTTCAACCTTTTAAGTCTGTATACAGTAAAAACCACCTAACTGCTAGTTGATCCAGAGAAGGGAAGAAACCCCCATTTGAAGTCATTTCAATTTGCCTCAGAGGGGCGAAAAATCTTCCTGACTACTACTTACTCCGTCCTGTATCAATTTGTACTATCAGCTGTATTCCCTCACTTGCTAAAAAGCCACTTGCTTCCTGACTACTACTTACTCCGTCCTGGATCAATTTGTACTATCAGCTGTTTTCCCTCACTTGCTAAAAAGCCATCCAACTCCTTCTTAAAGCTGTACGACTGATTCAGGGAGAGAATTCCATAACTTCACAGCTCTCACTTTAAAAACCCCTTCCAGCCGGAACCTCATTTCTTTTAATCGGAATGGGTGCCTACGTGTCAGTTGGAAGGACCTACTGGTGATTAAAACATTAGAGAGATTGTTACAGTATATGATCCCCTTATATATAGTTATCATGTTACTCTTCAAGTGCCTCGTAAACAACCTCAACTTAGCCAGTCTTTTCTCATAGCTGGGATTTTCCATACCTTTTATCAGCTAAGTTGCCCCTCTTTGGACTCGAATTCAATAATATCCCATTTGAGTGCTGAAGACCAAAACCGTACGGCATATTCTAGATTGGGCCTTACCATCGCTCTGTACAGTGGAAGAATAATCCACCGTTCTCGCGAATCTATGCCCCTTTTAATATAGCTAAAGACCTTGTTTGCCCTTGAAGCTGCTGACTGGTATTGCATTCTACAGCCTAGTTTACTGTCTACAAGGACTCCAAGGTCCTTTTCTATTATGGATTTGCCTAGTGCAGACCCATTAAAGTTTGCATATTTTTATATCCCAGGTGCATGACTTAACATTTATCAACATTGAATCTCATCTGCCACTTAGCCCCCCCCCCCAGATTGCCAGTTTGTCAAGATCCTGTTGCAAAGATGCCTCATCCTGGATGGAATTTATTGGGCTGCATGGTTTTATGTAATCTGCAAACATTGATAAACTACTTACAATACCCTCCCCATAGTCATTAATGAGCAAGTTAAGTAAAAGTTGACCCAATACTGAGCCCTGAGGGACCCCATTAAGAACCTTACTCCAAGTAAAGAATGTGCCATTTACAACCACCCTCTGTGACGACTTCATTAAGTTTAGAAATCAGTCGTTTGTGGGGCACTGTATCAAACGCTTTGGCAAAATCCAAATATATCACATCTACTGCTACCCCATTTTCCATGATCTTACTAAAGGTGGACATACACGGGACGATAAAAGCTGCCAACAGACCTCCCATGGGCTTTCCTTTCTGGCCGAAAGTCGGGCAGATGTCGATTGGAAGGGACTAAAAATCCCATCGGTCCCGCGATCCGACCGCCTGTTACCCATTGTTAGGATCCGATCGTTGGGCCCTAGAGCCCAGGCTCTGATCAGCCCGATATTGCCCACCTCAAGGTGGGCATATCTGAGAGAGATCCGCTCATTTGCCGACATCACCAAACGAGCGGATCTCTCCATGTATGGCCACCTTTACTTCATCATAATGAGCAAACAAATTTGCCTGACATGACCTATCCTTCCTAAAACCATGCTGATTGCTGCTCATAATGCCATTCACCAGGACAAAATTTAGAATGTGATCCCTTAACAAGCCTTCAAATAATTTTCCCACCACAAACGTAATAGCCTATAATTGCCAGGCTGAGATTGTAATCCCTTTTCAAATATAGGAATTATATTAGCTTTCCTCAAACCCATAGGTACCATACCAGAAGAAAGAGAGTCTGAGAAAATCAGAAATAGAGGCCGGTCTTAAACTGAACTAGTTCTTCATCTGGCCCTGGCACCTTGTTCACATTCATTTTTAGTAAAGCTTTATGTATCATATCCTGAGTCAGCCACTGACTAGTTTGAGGTGAGCCAAAAGTGCAGCTATGAGGTGGGTCTGGGAACCCCTCTATTGTATACATTGAAGAAAAGAACTGATTTAGCACTGATTTGCCTTTTCTGTATCTGTTACAACCATACTGGTACAAGGAGCTGCAGTCTCAATCCGCATCTTTTTACTATTAGGGGCAGATTTATTCTAATTTTTTTGGTCAAAATTTACAAATTCTAATTTTAAATCACCAACTGGAATTTGAATTCGAATGTGAGATTTATCACACCTTAGCCCTTGAAATAGTTAAGTTAACGGCAGTGATCCGTTGAGACATTTCAAGATGTTAATTGCCTTCCTGATATTTGAGGTATTTTTCTGAGGAAAACTCTATTTGAATTTTCGGGTCGTTCGTATATGATCTAATATTAGACCTTCAAGTTTTTTTGATGAATAACCTCCCATTCGAGTTGTGAATACATTCCAATTAAAAAAAAATCACATAACTTCAAAATTCGACCTTTGATAAATCTGCCCCTTAATGTGGGGTTTGGTCATAACATCTGCAACAATTCACTCCTCATTTTGTATCTTTGCCTTCCTTATTGCTGTTTTACAACATTTATTATAGAGTTTATATTTATTAAATGCAGCTTCTGTCCCCCAGAGACTTATAGTTTTTACATGCCTTTCTCTTCATTCCTGTTAACTTCTTTACTTCTGTATTAAGCCAGAGAGTGGGTTTTAGTGCTTCTACATTTACTTCTTAAGGGAATAAATTGAGAACGGTAACAATTGAATATCATTTAAATGCCAACTGTTCTGTGTTTTTAGCAGAAAGCAAAATGCCCCAATCTATGCTCTGAAAGGCATTCCTTAAAGGAAAACTATACTCCCAAAACAATTTACAGTAGGTCTCAATAAAAAGATATTGCATAAAACAGCTCATATGTAAAACCCTGCTTCATGTAAATAAACTATTTTCATAATAATATACTTTTCTAGTAGCATGGGCCATTGGGTAATCCTAAATAGAAAATTGCAATTTTAAAAAATAAGGGCAGCCCCCTGGGACCGTACGATTCACTGTGCACACAAACATACCAAACAAACTATACTTGTTAGATCACATGAGCCAATTAACAGACAGAGTTCTGTCTTTTGCTTCATCACTTCTTCCTGTTACAGTTAGGGGCAGATTTACTAAGGGTCGAATATCGAGGGTTAATTAACCCTCGATATTCGACTAGGAACTAAAATCGTTCGACTTCGAATATCGAAGTCGAACGATTTAGCGCAAATCCTGCGATCGAATGATTAAATCCTTCGAATCGAACGATTCAAAGGATTTTAATACAACGATCAAAGGAATATCCTTCGATCAAAAAATCACAGGCAAGCCTATGGGGACCTTCCCCATAGGCTAACATTGACTTCGGTAGCTTTTAGCTGCCGAAGTAGGGGGTCGAAGTTTTTCTTAAAGAGACAGTACTTCGACTATCGAATGGTCGAATAGTCGAAAGATTTTTAGTTCGAATCGTTCGATTCGAAGTAGTAGTCGAAGGTCGAAGTAGCCCATTCGATGGTCGAAGTAGCCCAAAAAACACTTCGAAATTCGAAGTTTTTTTAATTCGAATCCTTCACTCGAGCTTTGTAAATCTGCCCCTTAGAGTTGAAGTATTTCTGGTCAGGTGATCTCTGAGACAGCACACAGAACATCACAAATGGTGGTTCAAGGCAAGAGATGTAAAAGGACAATATTTACTTAAATATATATTCCAGTTTGGTAAGATTCTTTAATATGCCACTTCATTTGATATAAATTATCTGTTGCTTAAGCATTCATTTTGGCTATATAGTTTTCCTTTAAGCAGATAATTTGATTTTCTGAAATTCATGGTTTTTTTTTTCCTCAATGTATTTTTGTTTTTTGCACGAAACATTAAATTATATCACATTATGGTCATTATTACCCAGGGGTTCAATTACTTGCACATTTGCTATATGTTCTTGACCATTAGAGATCACTAGATCCAGTATAGCATTTATTTCTGGTTGGCTCCTCAACAACCTGTGCCATCACATTGTCATAAACTTGTTCCCATTAACTTTCCTGGCAGTAATGTTGCTCCATTCAATATCTGGGTAATTAAAATCCCCCATTATCTTAGTTTCCCCAAGCTAGCTGCCTTTTCTGTTTTCCTCAGTAGCTTAGCCTCCCCCTATTCACTTAAATAAAGGGGTCTATAGCATACTCCTCAGTGAAGAGCTCCCCCAAAAGGCTTCAGTCCCCTCATTTTCCAACATCACCTCCTCCTTTATATTTACTTTTATATCCTGCCTAATAAACAGACATACTACTGCTTTTTTCTATTGCCTCTGTCCCTCCTAAACAAAGTATAGCCACTGATGTTAACTGCCCAGTCATGCGACTCATTCAGCAGTGTATTGTATTTCTCACTTTGTGCACCAAAGTAGCAGCATTAAAGAAAATATTCTGACAATATTTTATCCCAGGCTTCACAATAAGGAATCCTGAGCCCCATTTCATGCTTTTTTCAACTGCATCAGATTAGGAAGTAAATTTACACCTATCACAGACTGTGTGCTGCCTTTTCCATTAGTCCTTCACTTGGCAACTCTAATCTGCATAGCATTTGTGATGATATTTCTGGAAGGGTGAGAAGTTAAAAGCAGAGGAGTTTAGAAAGTGAATCAATATATCAATAATGAAGAACAAAATGTAGTTAGCAGGTCATTAGACTGATTATCCAGATACCTCTGTGCTCCTAAATGATTCTGCAATACTTAGTAAACAAAGTAATTCATCCAGAATTCTCAGTACCTTAGGTTTTTCAGTCTGTAATGTGAAATATCAGGCAGATTTATCAAGGGTCGAATTTCGAAATAATAGGAACTCCCATAACTTCAAAATTCGAATAAAAAAGGACCAACCGAAATGAATAAAAAAATAGGTGAATAGGCCATTTCGTTCCATTTCCACTCGTATAAATCGAAGTAACATTGCATTCAAACAATTTTTTAAAAAAAAAAAAACTCCGAATAGGTTCTAGGAGGTCCCCCATGGGCTAAAACAGCAATTCGGAAGGTTTCAGATGGCAAATGGTTGAAGTCGAATTTTTAAGACAGTACATGATAAATTATTTTTTCAAATTCGAATTGAATTTGGATTATACCCTAGTCGAAGTACACAAAAATGAGTTAGAAATTCGAATTTTTTTAATTCGAATTTTCACTTCGACCCTTGATAAATCTGCCCTATCATGTCTTAAAGTGATACTGACACTAAAAAATATATTTTCAAAATATGACTCTACATTACAAGTTACCTATAGGTCATGTTGATAATTTTTTGCTGATAGTTCTGCTTTTATAAGTAATTGTTAGTTGAAGTTTCTAAACCTGACTGTCCCATCTCAGTCTGTCAGTTAGATTTTCTAATGCCAATGGACTCCTGCTGAACAAATATGGCAGCCCCCTTATAGAGGAACAATGGGGTATAAAAGGCATTGTAAAAGCATCAGGCAAATACTTTTATAGCAAAATTATAAATAGCATTCAAAGCTAATGTTATGATAGATGTAAAAAAATGTTCATGTTTGGTGTCAGTATCTCTTTAAGGCGCTTAAATCATTTGTACATCAAAAAAACCTGATTGTTGTGTCCAAAGCAAGGATTTATGCTAAATTAGCTAGGAATAAAGCAGAAGGTGCACATAGTCTTAAGAGGAAAATGCAAATCAGTCTAAAATAATGGTTTAGTTTAAATAAGACAGTATGTCAGATGGTATTGCCCTATTTTGCAGCTTTCTAGAAAACTGGTTTTGAACGATGAATCAGACACTTGTATGTAAAACATTACTGCGATTCATTCACATGTCCATGATGGCCTTAGATGCTGGATTAAGAATACTCTAATAAGCCTATTTCTGTGAACTGCAAAATGGATTTAAGGACTAAAGATCCATTTGTCTATATCTTATGTTTGTGCATTTTTTTAGAAGAACTAAATCCTAAAAGCAAATGTACATAAAAAGTCTGCATTTTTCAGCAGAAGTTTAGTTGCTACTGGGGTCATCTTTGGATTCATCGATCTTCACTACTAAAGGTTGGTTGACTTGAGCTGGTACAGAATCTCAAAACATTATAAATGTAGCATTTCTACCCTACTTCTTTGTTAAACTCAAATTCTGTTTAAATAATCTGGCAAGCACAGTATTTAATTGTTACATTGTTTTGAATAATAAAAACATTGCATTACTATATGTAATTATGTTTTTTCTCTAAATTATTTTCTAAATATCAACATTTCACATTGTCATTCGAACATGAACGTAAGCATTACCTCTGTTCTAAGGTTAGATACCATAGGACTCATTTACTATAACAAATGGGCACAATACAGTGTTTTCCCATTATTTATGCACCTAATACATTAAAATGAGAGCAGTTGCACATGTTGGAGCTACTGCCACTTTCTAGGCTCTACTCTGTGTACTGAATAAAAAGTATTAAACGAGAAGTAAAGCTACGAAGGCATTTTATTGCGCATAGATTAGCTGCAACAGTGCAAGCTAGAATGCTATATTTATTCTGTAGAATGTTTTACCATACCTGAGTAAACAGCTCTAAAAGCTCTCTGCTTATTTAGGATAGCAGCTGCCATATTCACTTGGCGTGACATCATTTCCTGCCTTAGTCTCTCCCTGCTCACTTATAGCTCTGGGCTTAGATTACAGCAGAGAAGGGAGGGGGTGGGAAGAGGAGCAAACTGAGCATGCTCACGCCCAGGGCAAGGAGATTTAAGCTGAAGGCAGAAAGTCTGATAGAAGCCAATGTGTACACAATGGAAGGAAAGAAATGCAGTGTTTCTTTTGACAGAGGACTCAGAGCAGCATTTCTTTGAGAGTTTACTGGTATATTTAGGTGTACCTTTCTGATAAAGCTTACTTAATTTTAACCTTTCCTTCTCCTTTAATGAGACTTTTGATTGAGTGTAGTGAAAATTTTCATGTGTAATTAACACTGAGGTGAATAATAAATAGATAAATAAGCCCATCATGAAATATGCACGTGAACTAGGCAACATATACACAATCCTTATACAGACTGCATCTGATATAATTTACATCACATAATTTATATGGGTAATACTTCCAATAAAAAGTATACAGTTTACTTTGCTAATCAGAAGGAAAGACAAAATGAAGCTGAGTAATGATTTCATGTGATTAGTAAGATCTGTTTTCACATCTTCACTGTTAATAATTGATGGAAGCATAGCAAGTCAATACCCAGAACAGAGATTTTTCTGATTGCAATTAGAATTATATTTGCTTCCAGGCTCCTAAATTGTGTTCCTATGATATGGGTACCTGGAGAAATATTTCCATGTTTATCAAAAGTAACCTTTATAATAAAAACATAAAAACTAAGTAAAAACTACACAACTTATTTGGTCTATTTTTAAAGGACTAATATCATAATGTGAAAATACTTTCTGCCTTATTTATACATTGTCCAGTAGAGAGCCATGAACGGTATTTGGCCCCTGTTTATCTGTGTAATAACTAAACCCATTGTATTCTACAGAGTTTATCTGTTAAACTTGCAACTATAACTCAATTCAAGGCTAAACCCAGGTTTAAAACAGATCCCTGATACTTCAGCTTCCCTGAATTTTTTAAAAAATGTGTTTGTTTTTAAGTTATTTAACTTTTTGTTAAGCATCTTTCCCGTTTGGAATTTACCCTAGAAGGAAGGCAGCGATTTGAATATGAGACAGTAGATGAATAGGAGGGGACCTGAATAGAAAGATAAGTAATACAATTTAATAATAATACAATTGCAGCTTTAAATAGCAGTAATATTTAGATGCATGCTGGGGCAGAAGAGGAAGGCAAATAAAAGTAAAACTATAAAAAAAGACCAAACGAAAAGTTGCTAAGAACATGCTATTCTACAGCATACTAAGAGTTAAAGGACATATTACCTTGAGAAATGATTCCAAATTTTACTTTATGATGTCAGTCAAGCAAAATAAACTTCACTTCCACAGAATGGAAAGTGAAAGTAATTGCCTGCCCTGCATTTATGCCTAAGGCAATATATATATATCTATATATGACAGCAGAGACTTTAAAATTAGTTTATAAAAGGTATGGCTGCTTTAATGAAAAAATAAAAATTAGTTTTATTTTTAATCTGAAAAGGACTTCTATTATACCACTATTTATATCTGAAAAGGCCCCCTGAACCCGCCATTTAAGTTGAGTGTTTTAGAAATACATATGCAGCTGAGGGCAAACCCCATGAGCTGCTACTCTAGGCACAGATTTCTCTCTCTCTCTCTCTCTCTCTCTCTCTCTCTCTCTCTATATATACAGTATATAAATACAAAATACGACCCTGGATTACAAATCTTTTGTAGACCCTAAATCAATATAATGAATTTATTTTGCAGAATTAGCTCTGTATATATATATATATTTCCCCCAAACTACCAGCACTCACGATAAATGCACTCACGTCGCCTGGGTGCATGCTTCACAAAGCTGCATACAATCCTCCCCGAAAGAAGCCGCACTGCTCAGGACTTATTGGGAAAAAAATGATCGTTTATATAAGAAAACTTATATATACACATATACACATACTTATACAAACCAATCTATATGCTAACGTATAGATAGTTATACTGTATATACCAAGATCTTAAGATCATAATAGCATTAACTATATGCTTGTTCTAGAAATTATCCAAACCACTCTTAAAGGCACCAAAATAATCTGTCTATACTTTGTACTGTAAATGAGCTCCACTGGCAATAATGTTATAATATATACTTTGTAACTCATTTGCTTGGGTAATACTAAAGAGAGCTACTACTGTAGAGAGAAATATTATTTATTTGAGTTTTGCACAGTCTGTATAATTATATTAAAAACATTATTACAGCTTGCTGTGGCTTTCTGTTTAATTGCTATACTGCATGCAGTCTCTAGCGCAGCAGGTGCTGATAAACGTTTGAATGGAGCCTATCCCATAGAAAGAGTCGTTGCTTTTAACTGTAGAAAGTACACAAATTATGGGTGAGAGTTCATTCCATGTAGTTGTGAGTAAAGAAAGTGACCACAACATAATTTCCTGCTTTCTGACTTAGATTAGTTCTATTCATTTTAAGATCTAAGCTGTCACATGTAGATTGCTGCATTATTACAGAAACCTGCTTTGGTGTTTATAGCTAGCTATGCTTCAAAAGTCATCACAACTACTGAACTAAATATTGTAAAAAGTATTATTAAGTCTTTAGCAGCGTTAAATTAAGCAGTCTGTAAGTACCCAGTGTAAATAGGAGTGCAAGTAAGTTTGCCATTATCACTCTGTGTATATGTCTGGTCACATGTATGTGGTGTTGGAGCAGCAGTTCCATGCAGTATTTACATGTGAGAGATGCAGGTGGGTTTTCATCTTGGAATCTGAATGGCAGACTCTAAGGGGGGAACTTGCAGCACTGAGGGCAGCAGTAAACATAGGGGGAGGAAAGGAGGCTCGCAGAGCAACCACTGGCAAGGGCCAGTGTAGTGGGGGTGGAGAAGGGGCAGTGAAGTCAAATGAGGGAAACAGGTTAGTAAAAGTTAAGAGGGGAAGTAAGGGACGCTAGGGTAGGGGGGGCGGTCCACAGATTCGCAATTTTGGCTGAAAATGCTGGGGAGGACATCTCTGAACTGGCATGTATGGAGCAGGCAGACTCTCAGAGCACCCTGGGAGGCAGTGTCTTTAATACAGGCAGTGGGGGGAGTGCAAGGAACAAAGGCAGGTTTTAGTTATAGGGGATTCAATTATTAGAAAGGTGGATAGGTTAATCTGCTGTAAGGACCTTTCATGCCGAACGGTCTGCTGCTTGCCTGGCGCTAGGGTTTGGCATGTGGTGGAACGAGTGAACAGATTATTGGGTGGGGCTGGGGAAGACCCACCAGTCTTGGTACACGACAACTGGGCTGATTTCTCAATCGGCTACAGGCACTTTACCAGGGATGGGCTGCACCTCAATGATGATGATGCAGCTGCTTTGTGGGAGAAGGTGGTTAGATGGTTGGAGGAGATTTTAAACTGGGCATGGGAGGAGGGTTCAGTAAAGGATTCAGTGGTTAGATGAGGTAGTGGGCATAGGAAATATAAATGGGGAGGAGATTTGGTTGGGGGTACTATTAATGACAGGGAGGACCACATGCAAGGAGTCTGACTAGTAAAATGGGAGAGTTGGAGGTGCTGGTGCTGGTGGGAAAATATGTTGTGAATGGTGTAAATGAGTCACATAACTAGGCAGTTAATATCAGTGGCTATACTTTATTTTGGAGGGACAGAGGCAATAGAAAAAGGGGGAGGGGTATGTCTGTTTGTTAGGCATGATTTAAAAGCCAATTAAAAAGATGAGCTGTTGTTAGAAAACAAGGGGGCTGAAGTCTTATGAGGGGAGCTTTTCGCTGTTTGTAAAGAGTGCAGCAAATTCAGTGTAGGAGTATGCTATAGACCCCCTAATGTAAGTGAAGAGGAGGAGGCTAAACTCCTGATGCAAATAGAAAAGGCTGCTAGTTTGGGGAAAGTAATAATAATGGGGGTTTTAATTACCCAAATATCAACTGGAGCAATATTACTGCCAGGACAGTTAATGACAACCTGTGTTAATGACAATTGGCACAGGTTGTTGAGAAGCCAACCAGAAAAAATGTTATACTGGATCTAGTGATCTATAATGACCCAGAACATATAGCAAATGTGCAAGTAATTGAACCCTTTTGCAATAGTGACCATAATGTTATCTCATTTAGGGGGTTATTTACTTAACTCAAATTTATCTGGTGGGGCTTTTCGGGCAAAAACTCAAAAAAACTCCACCATCTCAGACCTGTCGAGGTCATGTATAATTCAATGGGAGATGTCCCTATACCAATTAGAAAACATCACAGTTTGAGCTAGCGTTAGCCCAATAATCCGATAAATTCAGGGTTTTCAGGGAAAAACGTGAAAAATGCATGATTCGGGTTATCTCTTGATTTTATAGGTTTTTTTTTCCAGAACCGATTTATTTGCGTTATATTAGTAATAAATAGGGAAAAATCTGGGAAAGGTATTTAAAATCTACAAGTCTGTGGGGACAGAAGCTACATTTAACGAATATAAACACTATAATAAGTGTTGTAAAACAGCAATCCAGAAGGCAAAGAATGGAAATAAGGAGCACATTGTGGCAGAGGCTAACCCTAAATAGTTTTTAAAGTATATTAATAGTAAAAAGATGCGGGTTGAGAATGTGGCTCCTTTAAAGGAACAATAACATCAAAAAATGAAAATGTTTTAAAGTAATATAATGCAGTTTTGCCCTGCACTGGTACAACTGCTGTGTTTGCTTCAGAAACACTACTATTGTTTATATAAATAAGCTCTGTTGAACATAATGGTGTTATCTGTTATCCACTATTTAACCTGTGCCATATAGCCTTTTTTCAATTTCCGCCATCAGTAACGTAGCTAGAGGGGGGCAGGCCCTGGCGCGGGACGTGCAGTCGGACCCCCGCTGCACGCCCGGAACTCCCTGGCCCAATCGCACCCCCTGCTCCCCCGGTAGTTACGCCATGGTCCGCCATTGCTACACAGCAACTTGTTTATATGAACTGTAGTAGTGTTTCTGAAGCAAACAGAACGCGTCTTAGCGTTAGGCAGGAATGTTTCCCCTTCTAAGGCAAATCGGAGAAGCTTCAGATGTTTTTTCACCTTTCCTCTGGATCAACTAGCAGTTAAGCAGGATATATATATATATATATATATATATATATATATATATATATATATATATATATATATAAAAGGTTAAACTTGATGGATGTGAGTCTTTTTTCAACCCAACTTACCATGTTACTATGTTAAAAGGTATTATAATGAGAAAAAGTCTAAATTCAGCACCATCATCTATAGTCAAGCAATTACATATATGGGAGGGTTCACCGCACCCTTCTAGTGATTGGGGTGGCCAATATTAAAAGTATCAGCAGGAATTCCCCTTTTCCCACTCTCACTTACTACAAGAGGCAGTATATTTGAAGGGGGCATTCCTGACATTCTTACCTCCACTGGGAGCATTAGGAATAACATTGGCATAGCCATATGTGTAATTTACCAAGTTCTGGAGCTCCCTTGAACCCTTCTGTCCTGTACATTGCAGTTTGTGTATAATCATAAGCATCTGCATTGTAAGAAATATGTACAGACTCAAGTACCTTTGTGAAAGGATTTTTTGTGCTTGCATTTGTCCCTTAATAGCTGTTATTATGAGAAAAGTAACTCTCCAATATATTCAGCAAAAAAACTTTAATGCACTGTAAATAAATATTTGAAATCCAAATCCATAAAACACTAATAAAGCTTCAGTAAAATAATAAATGGTACAATAATAATAATAATAATAATAGGCAACCTGTGATAACAGCATCCCTTTAAAGCACACTAACCCACCCCCTCCTATTTAGTATGGCCTTTACTCTAATTATCTCCTTGTATTTAATGGATGTTTCTGTAAGCAATAGATTTTATTTGGTCAATCTATGTGACAAAGGTTAAACGTTTTAGAAGTGCATTAGCGTTACAGTAAAGCCTGCTGGCAATGCCCTGATTTTTATATTGCAATCTGAAGAGTATGTGAATAACAAATAAACTGGAAAAGATTTTGTAATTGTAAAAGTTTAAGAATGACTTCTGCAAAGCATTTAAAAAAAGAATCTTTACTGTAAGAAAACTATGGTTACAAACAAATATGGCTGCAATAACTTTGGCCTGCGAGGTTAGTACTGTGAGACCATTCAAATTCCTTGCTCATTTCTCACCATAATGTGCAAAATGAATGGTATTTAATTTTCACAATATACTGTTTCTTTTTATAGTTCACAAGAAAACAAGGATATTATTAGTTTTCTATACCATGGGGCATATTTACATGTATTTCCCTTGAATCCCTTTAGATGGAAACATTAAGACATGATTAATAACTTTCTAAATATGAATTTACACAGCTTTTAGGCATTGGTAGACTTTTATATTACAGCACGAGCCTTGAGCTAAGGCAAAATGTCAGATCTGTTGGTTAGGATGTTGTTAAAGATAACTCTGACAGATGATCTTAGAAGCCACAGCTCATATTTTTACAAAGTACTCTGTAATACACTGAAGGAATAATGATAAACTTGTTATCCAGAATGCTGGGGACCTGGGGTTTTCTGGATAAGGTGTATTTCTGTCATTTGGCTCTCCATACTTTAAGGGGCAGATTTATCAAGGGTCGAATTTCGAATTTGAAAAACTTCAAAATTCAAATTCAAAAAGACCAACCGTAATAAAAAGGCTCTTTTTGTCGAATAGGTCAGTTTTCGATCAAATAGGTCTGTTTTCGATCTAATTCGAATTGTACGAATTGAAGCAATAGCGCATTCGATTGAATTCGATTTTAAGTTTTTCCAAAAAAAGCCTTTGATTTTCCAAAGTCCACCAATCGACTCCAAATAGGTACTAGGACTTGGACTACTTGGACTATTCCCTAGTCAAAGTACAAAAAATAAGCTCGAAATTCAAATTTTTTAAATTAGAATTTTCACTTCGACCATTGATAAATCTGCCCCTAAGTCTACTAAAAAAAAATCACTATAATATAAATTGAACATTAAATAAACACAATAGGATTGTTATGACTCCATAAGGATACTATCCCCGGGGGTTCCAAAATTCACTCTCCCCCAGTGAATGTATGCACTCACCTGATAATGGTGCATATTTGCAGAAAACTTCACTGGTCTGGGGTTCTTCTCCCAAGCATTTCCCTGTGGCTGACAATATACAGTAAAGTGATAAGGCTGATTTTATTGTTAACATTCGGCTTTTTACTCTACTGCGCATGCGCACTGAAGGCTGTCTGTGGGTACTGGGAGCTTTATCCAAGGGTTGTCTATGGCTACTGGTTGATAGAGTTGCTGACTATGCGTGTTTCTTGTGCTTTCAGTTGTGAAATTATTAATTGTATAAGCTGTCAAAATGTATTGATGTTACTGAAATATGGTTGTTGTGCTTGCAATTGAAAACCAACTACAAGTTGGAACCTTTTATCCAGAATGCTCAAGACCTGGGGTTTTCTGGATAATGGATCTTTCTGTAATTTGGATCTTCATAACCTAAGTCTACTAGAAAATCATGTAAACGTTAAAGGGATACTGTCATGGGAAAAAAATTTTTTTTCAAAATGAATCAGTTAATAGTGCTGCTCCAGCAGAATTCTGCACTGAAATCCATTTCTCAAAAGAGCAAATTTATATTCAATTTTGAAATCTGACATGGGGCTAGACATATTGTCAATTTCCCAGCTGCCCCAAGTCATGTGACTTGTGCTCTCATAAACTTCAATCGCTCTTTACTGCTGTACTGCAAGTTGGAGTGATATCACCCCCTCCCTTCCCCCCCCCAGCAGCCAAACAAAAGAACAATGGGAAGGTAACCAGATAACAGCTCCCTAACACAAGATAACAGCTGCCTGGTAGATCTAAGAACAACACTCAATAGTAAAAACCCATGTCCCACTGAAACACATTCAGTTACATTGAGAAGGAAAAACAGCAGCCTGCCAGAAAGCATTTCTCTCCTAAAGTGCAGGCACGAGTCACCTGGGGCAGCTGGTAAATTGACAAAATGTCTAGCCCCATGTCAGATTTCAAAATTGAATATAAAAAAAATCTGTTTGCTCTTTTGAGAAATGGATTTCAGTGCAGAATTCTGCTGGAGCAGCAATATTAACTGATGTGTTTTGAAAAAAACATGTTTTCCGATGACAGGGTCCCTTTAATTAAACCATGGGGCTGGTTTTGCTTCCAATAAGGATTAATTATATCTTAGTTTCAAGAACAAGGTACTGCTTTATTGTTACTACAGAGAAAAGGAAATCATTTTTGAAACTTGGATTATTTGGATAAAACTGAGTCTATGGGAGACGGCCTTTCCGTAATTCTCAGTTTTCTGGATAACGGGTTTCCAGATAACAGATCCTACCTATATAAAATATAAAATAAACAAACTTAAACTGACTGGAAAATGTTTTTGTTGCAAATGTTCTTTAGGGTTTCTTGTTAGTATTGATGTCTTTGCCCCTTTCAGAAAATAATAGAAAATTATTACCAAAGAGTTATACAATATCTATTTATTACAGATGCATTTTTTAATTTGCCTGCTTTGCATCTCTTGAGAGTGTATCTTCCTTTGGCATTAATCTACCATGGGAATTAATTAAATGCAGTGTAAAATGCACAGTTATGACATTAATGGTGTTTGTGCTGGCTGGAAGTGAGGGAGGATGCCGTTGTACACCATGAAGGGACATAAAGGGGCCGATTCATCAAGAGTCGAATATCGAGGGTTAATTAACCCTTGATATTCGACTGGGAACTAAAATCGTTCGACTTCGAATATCGAAGTCGAACGATTTTGCGCAAATCCTGTGATCGATCGATCGAAGGATTTTAATCCAACGATCGAAGGAAAATCCTTAGATCAAAAAATCACAGGCAAGCCTATGGGGACCTTCCCCATAGGCTAACATTGACTTCGGTAGGTTTTATCTACCGAAGTAGGTGGTCGAAGTATTTTTTAAAGAGACAGTACTTCGATTATCGAATGGTCGAATAGTCGAACGATTTTTACTTTGAATCGTTCGAATCGTTCGAATTCGATCGAATTCGATCGAATTTAACCAATTCGATGGTCGAAGTACCCAAAAAATACTTCGAAATTCGAAGTTTTTTTAATTCGAATCCTTCACTCGAGCTTCATGAATCGGCCCCAAAATGTCATGTTGTTGTTTCCTTACACATCTTATGTCTAGAAACCAGCAATGCACTTGTCTTCTCTGAACATCCTTACTGAATGTAGTATCTGAGATATCCCAGATAACAAATAACAGCAAACATTAGCTACCGTGACAAAGTGACGATTATTTAGAAATGTGCCCGTACATTAATGCCAGCTAACAAGACAGTGAATACTTGTTAAAAAATGTTAAAACTGCAGAATTTTGAAAGCTACTTTCTTTAATCCAAACACAATATATTTTAAAAGGCCCAATGGTAAATGAAAGAGATACTGACACCAGAAATGAAACCTTTTTTTTAACATCTATCATATCATCTTCCCATGGTATCTTTAATTTCGCCATAAAAGTATTTGCAGATGCGTTTACATTACCCATCTGACCCCCCATGCTCCTCTGTAAGGTTATTGCCATATTTGTGCAGCAGTAGTCCGTTGGCATTAGAAACTCTAACTAACATGTTGAGAAGGGACAGTCAGGTTGGCAACACATTCAGGTTAAGGTTCAAGTAACAATTACAAATGCAGCAGTGAAAACATGAGCTATAGGTAACTTTTGATGTACATTAATATTTTGAATAATATTTTTTTAGTGTCATTATCACTTTAAAGGAAAACTAAACCCAACAAACAATGTAGGTCTCTATAAAAAGATATTGCATAAAACAGCTCATATGTAAAATCCTGCTTCATGTAAATAAACCATTTTCATAATAATATACTTTTCTAGTAGTATGTGCCATTGGGTAATCATAAATAGAAAATTGCCATTTTAAAAAATAAGGGCTGCCCCCTGGGATCGTAGGATTCACTGTACTCACAAACATACCAACAAACCATACATGTTAGGTCACATGAGCCAATTAACAGACAGAGTTGTGTCTTTTGCTTCCACACTTCTTCCTGTTACAGTTAGAGTTGAAGTATTTCTGGTCAGGTGATCTCTGAGACAGCACAGAGACCATCACGAAATGGTGGCTCAAGGCAAGAGATGTAAAAGGGCAATATTTACTTAAATATATATTCCAGTTTGGTAAGATATGCCACTTAATATGATATGAACTATCTGTTGCTTAAGTGTTCATTTTGGGGGTATAGTTTTCCTTTAAGCTAAAAACCTGTGATGCCCAACTGGCAGCCCAAGAGGTACATGCACCTTCTCTGTTCTCAGCTTGGGGACCCATAAGAAAGCCTCTGTCTTCTTCCAAAAATATTTTACAAATGTTTGCATGTATGCACATAATTGACATTAAGGGTCAAATTGTAAATTTGAAGTTTCGAGTTCGATTTTTCGTCAAAACTCAAAAATTCAAGTTCGGAATAATCCAAACTCGAAAATAGAGATTTATCATACCTGGACCTTGGGAACTCAAATTTGACTATTCGACACCTAAAACCTGCTGAGTTCCTGTAGAAGTCAATGGCAGAGGTCCAGTGACCCATTTGAAGATGTTAAAAGCCTTCCTGACATTCCAGTTTTTTTGGAGAAAAAACTAGATTCAAGTTTAGTCTAATTCGATTTGAAATTGAGGACTACTGTAACAATAAATGATGTTTCCTTACCCCGTGACGTTAGTGTGAAGCTATTTTTGTGTGTTTTTTAAAATTATTAGCAACTCTCCCATTTCAGCAATTATCTGGTTGTTAGCAAACAGGCATTGATTGGGATACTGGAATATGAAAAGGAAGGGGCCTGAATAAAACATTAAGGGCTCATTTACTAAAACTCGAATTAATCTCCGTTTTTAATGAAAACAAAATTGACCAAAATTCCATTCCAAATAAAAACCCAGATCAGGAAAAAAAAATCGAGATTTAATAAATGGACCCCTAAGTGATTAAATGTAACAATAGCAATAAAACTGCTCACTGCGGGTAAGATTTTTCGGGTGTTGGTATAAATGCCGGTCTGGGGGTCCAGTTGTGGGTCTTAGAAGGCAAATAATTTAAAAACCATAAAGAATAAATAATGAGGACCAATTGAAAAGTTGATTAGAATTGGCCATTCTATAATAAACTAAATGGTAACTTAAAGGTTTACTCAAAGGTGAACTTTAAAATTTCAAATGATCCCCTCGATTGCTTTAGGAAACTCTTGTCTGAATCACTTACTTACTTTACCTGGATAGTATCATAAACTGAAAGAGGTACAAATCAAGGTTTTACTATGGAGCATCTCTATGGAAAATAAACCAAGGCTACATTTCCATTTAGAATATGTATCACTTACTGTAGGTGCAAATTGAGAATCAATATAGCACCAAAACCACCTGCTTTCACAGGCCCCCTTTTATGTATGAATACTGTTGGGATTAAAGTGGTTGTGCAAATAAATGATTTATGAGATTACATATTGTGTATAAACAGGATGAATGAAACAATTTTCCATTGCACTCTTCATTTCCTGATATTTTAGTATGCACCATATCTAGTAAAGGTGTGTAACAAGTAAAAATGAGTGCAAGGAAAGTGATGTATGTGTCTGCTGAATGGAGCACAAGGCATTGAATATATCAAGTTTAATGAAAGGAAGATAAATGAGAGAAAACAGAGCCTTCCCAATCTTTGTGAATAAGACATTTTTCATGAACATATATTGTAATTGTATATCTGTCAGTGGGCACATGGCCCCATAATCCTCCTGGGCACTCCAGTAGTCACAATGTCTGCTTTCCATATACAGGTATTGAATCTGTTATCAGGAATCCTGTTATCCAAAAAGCTTTGAATTACGGAAAGACCATCTGCCATAGACTACATTTTATCCAAATTTTTAAAGATTATTTAGTTTTTCTCTGTAATAATAAAGCCTTTATTTGATCCACATTCAAATGCAAAAAGATTTGGGGAGCAACACAAACATGAAAAAGTTCCTTAGGGTAACAAATAAGGGCTTTGATTGGCTATCTGGTAGCCCCTATGTGGGCTGGTAGCCTACAGGAGGCTCTTTTTGGCATTATACTTTGGTTTTATGCAATTAAAACTTGTTTCAAAGACTGGAATTCAAAAATAATCACCTGCATTGAGGCCTGTCAAGACCGCCGGGAGCGTGAGGAGTCGCGTCCGCTCCCGGCGGCGAAGATTCCAAGATGGCGGCGCCCAGGCAACCCACGTGGGTTCCGACGCCGGCGCCGTGACGTCAGCGCGGCGCGACGGTCGCAGGCGCGCTGACGCTGGCGCAAGGGCGCCAAATTCAAACATAAAAGGACGCCTGAGGCGCCAAGATGGCGCCCGAAAATAGGATTCTGTTCCCTGAGAGTTTCCTGGGTTCCCTTGCTGTTTTCCCTGCTTATATCTGCCTGATTCCTTGTTGTGACCCCTTGCCTGGACCTGGACTTCGCTGATACTCTGCCTGCCATTGACCCCCTGCCTGGCTCTGGACTTTGTTTGTATTCCGCCTGTCTTTTGACCTGTGCTTGGATTTTGATTATTCTCTTGTCTTACCCCTGGATACCACGACCCTGATCCCTCCTGAGGGGCTTCCTCCTAGATCCGGACTACTCCCCAGAGGGGGCTCCCGGCTCCCTGACATTATTTTCGGGCCATGGATCCTTCTGAGGAAGCCACACCTCATGTCGGACGAGCGCTCCGCGGACTGGCATCCCGCATGGAGGACTACGAAAACCAGCAGGTTCGCATTGGGCAAGCACTCGATGTCCTGCTAGCTCAAGTGCCTTCTACGCCCTCCGCTGCTCCACTTACTGGAGATCCCCCCATGGCGGCAGCCTCTACGAACGCAAGCTACCCGACAGGTGAGCCTCGCATTCCACCTCCCCCTCGCTTCAGTGGGGACCCACAAGCCTGCAGGGGATTTGCCACACAATGCCAAATTCAATTTGAGTTCCAACCCACACAGTTTCCAAGTGAGCGTTCCAAGGTGGGTTATGTGATGTCTCGATTGGAAGGCAAGCCACTGGAGTGGGCAACGTCTCTTTGGGAGAAGAATTCCCCGGTGACTTATGATGTTAAAGACTTTCTCCAAGCTTTTCGCACAGTCTTTGATGCTCCAGGTCGGGTTACGAACGCCCCTGCCCGTCTCTTGCAGCTCCGGCAGGGAAGCCGCAGTGTCAATGAGTACGCTATAGACTTCCGAACACTGATGGCGGAGACTTCCTGGTGTGATGACGCTTACAAGGCCGTATACTACCAAGGCCTATCCATCCGCATCAAAGATGATCTCGTCTCCAGAGAGACTCCTGACACCCTGGAAGGACTGATTGCTCTATCTATTAAGGTGGACATCCGTCTCAGAGAACACCAGGTGGAGAGAGAGCGCAGCAGACGATTTTCTCCCATGTTGGCCCCTCGCTTTTAAAGGCCGATTCTACAAGCACCCACTGTCCCTGTGACTCATGTGTCCACGTCTCCCCTGGAGGAACCTATGCAAGTAGGAAAGGCTCGCCTCTCCGAGCAGGAAAGACTCCGAAGACGTATGGCAGGTCTCTGTTTGTACTGTGGTGGGCATTCCCATTTTGCCAACGCCTGTCCTGCCAAAGCCAAGAGTTTTGTACCCCGAGGTATGTCTCAGGTTTCTCATGTAGGGGGCATCACTCGAAGGCCTCAGGAGAAGTATCAAGAAAATTCACGCAGACTTCTCCTTCCTTTGCAGATTCACCTGGCAAGTAAGTCTGTCTTCGAAAGGGCCTTCCTTGACTCCGGAGCAGATGGCAATTTCATGGACGCCTTCTTTGCCGAACGCATGAAGATTCCCCTGCTTCCATTGTCTTCACCCCTGCGAATTACCGCCATAGATGACAAACCCCTGGAGTTTGAATTCGTCACAATGTTCACGGCGGAACTATCTGTACAAGTTGGGGCGCTGCATCAAGAAAAACTTTCTTTCTTCATCATTCCCTGCCCTTCTACTCCAGTAATATTGGGTCTTCCGTGGTTACGTCTGCACAACCCCACCATAGACTGGTCCACTGGGCAGATCTCTCGTTGGAGTTTATTTTGCCTGCAACATTGCCTTCCGCCAAGACCCCTTGAGAAGGTGAATGTCTCCACTGCGGAACTAAAGACTTTGCCCTCCACTTACAAGGGATTTTCCGATGTGTTTTGTAAAAAGTCTGCAGAGTTCCTTCCCCCACATCGCTCCTACGACTGTCCGGTTGAACTCCTGCCAGGAGCTATGCCCCCCAGAGGGCGCACCTACCCTCTCTCTCCTGCAGAGACTACCGCTATGAAGGAGTACATCCAAGAAAATCTCCAGCGGGGGTTTATCCGCCCTTCTACCTCTCCTGCAGGGGCTGGGTTCTTCTTCGTGGAGAAGAAGGACGGAGGCCTTCGGCCTTGTATAGACTATCGGGGTCTGAATAAGATCACCGTGAAAAACAGATACCCTCTGCCCCTGATTGCCGAGCTCTTTGACCAGCTGAAAGGGGCAAAGATTTTCTCCAAGTTGGATCTCCGGGGGGCCTACAACCTCATTCGCATCCGGGAGGGTGACGAATGGAAGACGACATTCAACACTTGGGATGGGCACTATGAATATCTCGTTATGCCCTTCGGCCTATGCAATGCCCCTGCCGTCTTCCAGGAGTTTGTTAATGATGTGTTCCGAGATCTCCTAGGAAGGTTCGTAGTCGTATACTTGGACGACATCCTGATCTTTTCCAAGGACCTTGAAAGTCATCGCTCCCAGGTGAAGGAGGTACTCTCTCGGCTGAGGAAGAACTCTCTCTTCGCCAAGTTGGAGAAGTGTGTTTTCGAGGTATCCAAGATCCCCTTCCTAGGATACATTATCTCTCCAGAGGGATTTGAGATGGACCCCGTGAAAGTGTCGGCCATCCAGGAGTGGCCTCTCCCACTGAGTACCAAAGCAATCCAGAGATTCATCGGATTTGCTAATTATTATCGACAGTTCATCCGGGGGTTCTCTTCCCGCATTGCACCTATCCTGGCCCTCATCCGGAAAGGGGGTAAACCCAGCCTGTGGCCTCCATCTGCCATAGAAGCCTTTCAGTCCTTGAAAGAGGTCTTCACGTCCGCTCCTGTTCTTCGACATCCCAATCCTGCACTACCCTTCTGCATCGAAGTTGATGCTTCTGAAGTCGGAGCCGGAGCTATCCTGTCTCAGAGACACTCCACTGATGGAAAATTGCACCCCTGTGCGTTTTTCTCCAAGAAGTTCTCATCCGCAGAGCAGAACTATGATGTCGGAAATCGAGAACTCTTGGCAGTCAAGCTTGCCCTTGAAGAATGGCGTCACCTCCTGGAGGGTTCTGAAATTCCTGTCCAGATTTTCACTGATCACAAGAATCTGGAGTTCATACAGTCCCTCAAGAGGCTAAATCCCAGGCAAGCCAGGTGGGCCCTTTTCTTTTCCCGATTTAACTTTGTTTTGACTTATCGCCCAGGTTCCAAGAATCTGAAGGCCGACGCCTTGTCTCGTAGCTTCACTCCGGTGGACCGTGACCCTGAGAGACAGGAACCAATCATTCCACCAGTCAAGATCATTGCCTCTCTGTATCCCCAATTTGCCGACCAGATTCTGGCTGGGCAGTCCTCGGCTCCTCAAGATACTCCGATTGGCATGGCCTTCGTCCCTCCAGAACTTCGCCTGGCCATCCTGCAACAAACCCACTGCTCCAGGCAAGCTGGACATCCTGGTCCGGCCAAGACCCTTGAACTCTTGAGGCGCCTAGTCTGGTGGCCTGATATCCGCAAGGATGTAAAGGACTTTGTGGCTGCTTGTAATGTCTGCGCCACTTCTAAGCCTAGCCATTCCCGCCCCAGCGGGTTGTTACAGCCTTTGCCGGTACCCTCTCGTCCATGGACGCACCTCTCTATGGACTTTATTGTCGAACTTCCTCCCTCCGGTGGGAATACTGTGATCTGGGTTGTTATTGACCGCTTCAGCAAAATGGCCCATTTCATCCCTTTGAAGAAGTTACCCTCTGCGGTGGAATTATCCCAACTCTTTATTAAGTACATCTTCCGCCTGCATGGTTTCCCGGTGGAGATCGTCTCCGACAGAGGCACCCAGTTTACCGCCAAGTTCTGGCGTTCCCTATGTAAAGACTTGGGAATAACACTTCAATTTTCGTCTGCCTACCACCCGCAGACGAATGGGGCAGCTGAACGTGTGAACCAAGCCTTAGAACAGTTCCTGAGGAACCACGTGTCTCTTTGCCAGGACGATTGGGCTGACCTCCTCCCGTGGGCGGAGTTTGCTCATAATAATGCATGTCATTCCTCCACAGGAAGGTCTCCGTTTATGGTGGTGTATGGACAGCACCCTCAAGCCTTTCCTCAGGATTTCGTGTTGTCGGACGTCCCGGCTGCAGATGATCTGGCAGCCCATATGCTTGCTATTTGGGCTGCAACCAAGTCTAATCTGGAGAAGAGTGCTCTAGTCCACAAGACTTTCGCGGATCGCCGTAGAAGGCCCTCTCCTCCCTACAAGGTGGGTGATAGTGTCTGGCTCTCTTCCAGGAATATTCGCTTGAAGGTGCCATCTCCCAAGTTGGGTCCGAAGTTCCTGGGTCCGTTCCCCATCTTGGAGATAATTAACCCTGTAGCCATCAGACTTCAACTCCCACCAGAGATGAGAATCCCCAACGTGTTCCACGTCTCCCTGGTGAAGCCCACCATCTCTAACCGTTTCTCTGTTGTCCAATCTCCTCCTCCTGCCGTCTCTGTGGAGGGTCAACAAGAATTCGAGGTGGAGAGAATCCTTGATTCCAGAATCTCCAGAGGGTCCCTTCAATACCTCATCCATTGGAAGGGCTTTGGCCCCGAAGAATGCTCTTGGGAGGGACACCGCGATGTGCATGCTCCTCGTTTGGTAAGAGACTTCCACTCCAAGTTTCCCCAGAAACCAAGTCCCGGTGGTCCTGAGGCCCCCCGTGAGGGGGGGGGTACTGTCAAGACCGCCGGGAGCGCGAAGAGTCGCGTCCGCTCCCGGCGGCGAAGATTCCAAGACGGCGGCGCCCAGGCAACCCACGTGGGTTCCGACGCCGGCGCCGTGACGTCTGCGCGGCGCGACGGTCGCAGGCGCGCTGACGCTGGCGCAAGGGCGCCAAATTCAAACATAAAAGGACGCCTGAGGCGCCAAGATGGCGCCCGAAAATAGGATTCTGTTCCCTGAGAGTTTCCTGGGTTCCCTTGCTGTTTTCCCTGCTTATATCTGCCTGATTCCTTGTTGTGACCCCTTGCCTGGACCTGGACTTCGCTGATACTCTGCCTGCCATTGACCCCCTGCCTGGCTCTGGACTTTGTTTGTATTCCGCCTGTCTTTTGACCTGTGCTTGGATTTTGATTATTCTCTTGTCTTACCCCTGGATACCACGACCCTGATCCCTCCTGAGGGGCTTCCTCCTAGATCCGGACTACTCCCCAGAGGGGGCTCCCGGCTCCCTGACAAGGCCACTGGGAGCAACATCCAAGGGGTTGGAGAGCAACATGTTGCTCACGAGCTACTGGTTGGGGATCACTGATATAATGGTTACATGATTTTCTAGCAGATTTAGGGGCATATTTATTATGTGGTGTAAAAAACAGCAGGACAGTACGCCACATTTACATGTGTAAAACTGAGATTTTTCATGCGTTTTTTTTATACTGAAAACCAGAGGTCTCAAGCATTCTGTATAACAGGTTCCATCTCTGTAGTTATGATCCTGCAGTAGACATTAAACTTTGAAAATCTATTAGGTGCAAGCAAGAACCAGACATTTTTGTGATAGCAGCAACTACACTTTTCTAACGCCAATGGCTATATCAGAATTCTGTTACATTATACATAAAAAACTGATATTTTAAAGGCACAGCTTGGTGCATGCCCACAATTATTCTGGAATTCTAGGGAAAAAATGCTGTACTGAGGCAAAAAAACCATGGGGAATTGCATGTGAAGACTACACTTTGCACACTGTCTGTTAAGTAAATAGCTCTTCATCTCATTAAAGTAATGACCGAGTCTGCGTCTTGAAGTTTTAAAACCAGATTCCTCTTTACTTACAGTAGGTCACATGAGCCATGAGTTCTGACTTTTGCTTCCACACTTCTTTAAAGTTGTAGTATTTCTGGTCAGGTGATCCCTGAGGGACCACATAGAACATCACGAAATGGTGGTTCAAGGCAAGAAATGTAAAAGGGCAATATTTACTTAAATATATATACCAGTTTGATACGATTCTTTTAATATGCCACTTAATTTGATATAAACTATCTGTTGCTCAAGTATTCGTGTTGGGGGTATAGTTTTCCTTTAATGATTTTGTAATCTGCCTTTTCTCTTATAGTCTTATTTCAGCTTTTCTGTTCTGAATCCCCTCCCGTTTGACATTCTCTTCTCCTTCTGTATTGTGGCAAAAAATTTTCTCATTTGCATACTCATTGTATCATTTACTATAAGTGCACAAAATTTGTCTCCCAAGTGGTTCTAAACAACTGAAAGATTAATCCAACAGAATGTTCTGTCTGCTTTATAAAATATAAAGTGACTATGTGCAAAGTCAGAAAAAAAATTACTTTAATATAACAGTTTTGACCCATATGCCTCTCATCTGTGAAAAGCTTCTTTCTGGTTACTACAGTGTGACGGTTTAATATCTCATGGTTTCCAGGCAGGAAAAAAAAAACATTTTACCTAGTTTAGATCTGAAAGCATACTTCCATTAGCAACTAAGTAGTGCTGTCCTCTTGACCATGGTCATACAGCAATAGTAGGGTCAGAACGAACAGTAATGGAAAATAAAATAGGCTAAAATTACAAATCCCTGCCTTAGTTCTAAGAGCACCAAAGGAAAGGTACAGTTTATTGGTAAATGCGTCCTTCATTTGCTTTGAAGAAACAAAGGTAGTTCCATGAAAGAGAAACACAATACATGCATTTAATGTTGTGTGCTTATAATGCAGGCAGATAATTTTATACCCGAAAGAAAATGGTAAATATTCAGTCAGTCATCACAGCACCAAGATGTGAAGGTTCTGATAGGAATTCTCAGACCTGGGGTTTTCCCGATAACAGATCTTTCCATAAATTGGATCGTCATACCTTAAATCTACTAGAAAATCATGTAAACATTAAATAAACCCAATAGGCAGATTTCCTTCCAATAAGGATTAATTATATCTTAGTTTGGATCAAGAACAAGATTCCATACATGTACCTTGTAGTTGATGCTTATTGAAGGGGATGTCTTTTTGTTAACTTGTCATCAACAAATAGGGATTCGTTAGAAAAAAATAATGAATTTCCATTATATTGAAATCAGAAGAATTTTTTTCAGATATTACTTGCAAAGCCTCTGTGCGTAGCTCTGTTTCTACTATAGCAGGATGTCTCTACTAAGAACATCATGAAACTTAAAAAAATATCTTTAGGGACCTCAGGCAAACGGAAGCAATTGTCCTTGCATTTCAGTACTTAATGGAGATTACTGTACAGTTTTAGCCACTGGAGAAAATTAAAAATGTTGGGGTGTTATGCACATAATCCACAGCGAACCAATTAGCAGTTATCTGTTACTGGTTGATTCACGTCCACCACAGATATGCCTTTAAGGTTGAGATGGAATTGGTGGAAGGATGAAACACACTAATGGTTGCCAACCGTAATGTTTAAATGGTGCAGTTTGCTTGAAAACATTTTAATATCCCTCACGGGGAAACTCAGCTTTTCTAAAGAAGGACAACTTCCATTATGATTTACAGAAATCCTTTATATAATAACAGGATTGCTTTTTCCCAGTTTTTCCCTCTATTTTCTGATTATGGTGTACACACACACACACAGGACTGTGGCTCTAGGGAGTAGCTAAAAAAAAAGAGTAAAAAAAATGTATACATAACCTCGTTTGACATCCGGAGTAGCTGTGAAATCTGACGGCAGGGTTGGGGGGGTTCCTTGGGTGCTTGCCAGGGGCGTAACTACAGAGGAAGCAGACCCTGCGGCTGCTGGGGGCCCAGGAGGTATAGGGGGCCCATGAAACCCTAATTAATGAGCAATTTTGATATATATTGGTGAAACAGGACAACTTCTGCATATGTTGGCGCCCTAAAATTAATCCGCTGTTGGGCCAAGTAACATCTAGTTACGACACTGGTGCTTGCACTCAGTACATACTCAGTGACAAGCAGGGGACACATTTGAGGTCCTGAAATACAGCCCTGTATACAGAAACAGAATGCGTGACGGGTCTTTGTTAAGGACATATTTTACCAGTTTAATTATTTTACCCAATATGCAAATAACCCTTTCATATTATGCTCTAGGATATATAGCAATGAATATATATATATATATATATATATATATATATATATATATATATATATATATATATAATAATGCCCCAAATAAGGCATGCACTCACAGGTCGTATCCAAGGTGAAAAAATGGTGTTTATTCAGCAATACCATTTTTTCACCTTGGATAAGACCTGCGACCACATGCCTAATTTGGGACAGTTATCTTATTGTTTGCATTTTGCACCCAGGCACACTTAAAGGGATTATTGCACATACGAAAAAAGAAGAAATTGCTGGCTCTAATCCCTCTCAAGACCAATTAAATATTATCAAAAAGCATCAATTCTAATCTTGCTTATAAAACATTCAGTGACGGAAAGCCAGCCACTGGGTAATTCTCACCGAGTGGAAAGGGTGACCTGGGTGTCCAAACCCCAGGTCCGTCACTTGAAAGATGAACAATTCAGTTTCAATATTGTTAAAGATCAGCAGAGCTTACACTCACCAAATTGGCCAAATGGCCTGGGTGCCGTGCCCCGAACCCGTAGCTTAGGCAATGCAAATCATCCAAAATAAATGTGCATGCACTCCTGCAGCCAAGGCATTAGAGGTTAAAACTTGTAATTTTATGCCATCTTGTTAAAAGATATGCGTCCTACATATTTTTGTTATTTCATTTTGAAATCTGACATGGAGCTAGACATATTGTCATTTTCCCAGCTGCCCCCAGTCATGTGACTTGTGCTCTGATAAACTTCAGTCACTCTTTACTGCTGTACAGTCTGGTAGAGAAATTCAACCTCCTAACCTCTCAATTGTTACATGCTGTTAAATTTTGGGACACCTCTCAATTTCAGGAATAAGGTATGTCTGTGTAAAAATTGGTGCAAAAAAGATTTTTTTGTATTCTGTAGCACATTTTTTACCTAATTCGAGCTGAATAAGTTCATGTCAAAAAAGTTTTTTGATTCCATCTCTTTTTTAGAGTCCATCTCTAACCGTTTGCTTTATAGAAAGCTGCAGAACTTTGCGCAGGAACAGACTCGTTTTCCTTTAACACAATCTGATCCTGCTTTTATCTTTCAACTTCAACTGTTAGTGGCACATTATCCAAAAAATAACACCCTCATAATTTTTCACTTTACCACAATTGTTTGCAATTTTGAACATATTTATCAAAAATTGCAATCATGTAAAGTCACGAAAAAAGGCTTGAATCGCAGCTTTTCATGCATTTTCAAAATGTTGCCAAAATCCTCAGATACACTGCCCATGGCATCTATGGCACCTTAATAGGTTTCAGCTGCTGCTATTTGATATTGTTATATCAGGATATGTCATTTATTGCTACAGAACAGCAACATAATGAGTGGTGTAACTATAGAGGAAGCAGACGGTCATGGGGGGCCCTGGGGAAAAGGGGGGCCTGGACCGCAGGGTCTGTTTCCTCTATAGCATTCAAATCCCCCTCCCTGACGCTTTCTATTTCTTTTAATTGACGCGTCACGTCTGAGCGACCACACGGCAGGGAAGGTGGGTTTGCAGAGAGGCATGAGCAGGAGCACCTATGCATGCTGGGCCCTCTGAAAAATTTCCTGGCCGGGTGGGGGCCTGGCGCGCTCTTGTTATGCCCCTGAACATCTAATCAACTTGTTCATGTCCAGAAATTAGGGATATTCCTTTTTATCAACTAAAGTTATCATATTCTTGCCTGGTTCAAGATACATCTCTCCCACAGCAAATATATATACAGACATGGGATCCGGTAACCCGTTATCCAGAAAGCTCAGAATTACGGAAAGGCCGTCTCCCATAGACTTTATTCTAATCAAATAATCCAATTATTAAAAATGTATTTCCTTTATCTCTGTAATAATAAAACAGTACCTTATACTTTATCCAAATCAGTGTACTGGGTTTAGTTAATGTTTACTTGATTTTCTTTGTAGACTTAAAGGGATACTGTCATGGGTTAAAAAAAAATTTTTTCAAAATGAATCAGTTAATAGTGCTGCTCCAGCAGAATTCTGCACTGGAATCCATTTCTCAAAAGAGCAAACAGATTTTTTTATATTCAATTTTGAAATCTGACATGGGGCTAGACATATTGTCAATTTCCCAGCTGCCCCAAGTCATGTGACTTGTGCTCTGATAAACTTTGATCACTCTTTACTGCTATACTGCAAGTTGGAGTGATATCACCCCCTCCCTTTTCCCCCCCAGCAGCCAAACAAATGAACAATGGGAAGGTAACCAGATAACAGCTCCCTAACACAAGATAACAGCTGCCTGGTAGATCTAAGAACAACACTCAATAGTAAAAACCCATGTCCCACTGAGACACATTCAGTTACATTGAGAAGGAAAAACAGCCTGCCAGAAAGCATTTCTCTCCTGTCAAGTCACATGACCAGGGGCAGCTGGGAAATTGACAAAATGTCTAGATTTCAAAATTGAATATAAAAAAATCTGTTTGCTCTTTTGAGAAATGGATTTCAGTGCAGAATTCTGCTGGAGCAGCACTATTAACTGATTCATTTTAAAAAATGTTTTTTTCCCATGACAGTATCCCTTTAAGTTATGAAAGATCCATTATCCGGAAAACACCAGGTCCTGAGCAGTCTGGATAACAGGTCCTATACCTGTATATATGCCACAAAGGATCCTAACCGGAAGCATACTATTGGAAGGGAGACAATCGTAATTTATCATAATTTAGAACCATAGAAATATCTTGATTGCCCTGTATGGCATGACTCATGACCCTAGGTACACTGTATTTAAACTGCACCATCATTTTAAAGGGCATATTAAAGCTACTTAGGAACCCTCATTTATAGTAAAGGCACTGGCTAATAATTTCAATGCAACATGTAAACACCACAAATGAAAATTAAATTACTTATCAGGGCCCTGTATTCCTGCAGCCCGATGACCTAGCTGTCCCTACTCTGTGATACTCAGTTGTTGCTATCTATCTATCTATCTATCTATCTTCTATCCATATGTCTTTATATGCAGGTATATTTGTATTTACATAATGCTTAGTGATGCCCACAGAGACAAAAATACTACCCGTGACCAGCATTTGAGAGGAAATGCTAGCTTTTTGCTGGGAGAACAGTGTATGATTTCCATAAAATTAACTGTACCTAGTTTTCAAATGGGAATCCAGTGACGACATGGGTTCAGATGACTGAGTATTGTAGTTAAAAAGCAGGTTGAAAGCCTGAGACAAATGTATTAAGCATCAATGCTGATGCATTAACCAATTAAAAGTAGGGAAATTAAACTGCTTGCTTTAGGGATGTCATGTTCACTTTAATGCATTCAATAATGTAGATTAAATGACTGCTTGTGCATAATGGTGCTTTCAAGTGGATAAAAGAATTTTTTTTTTTTAATTCCAATATATAAACTGCTACAATAATTCAGTTTTTATTTTGTCTTTAGTGAACTGATTGTTGATGCATTTCACATAACTGAAGATTATGCCACAATCTTGGTGTGTATGCAAAGCCAACTTAGTTCAACAGTATGGGAAGAGATAAAGTGAGTCTAAAAATGGCCTTGCTTGAGGAAAACGAATATGTTACAAATGATGAAGTATTAGTGTAGAAGAAGCCTGTGAAATGAAAGGATTTGAGCTAGTTTAAGGCAGAATGGTGGTCTTGGTGAAATGAGGTTGGCTTAGGAGAGGGCTCAGGCTATTCTTATGAACATGAGATGTATTTTGGCACACAGGGTTTTCTTATTATATATTTTGCAGAAATACCCATGAAAGAAAATGAAGGCTATACTTGTTAGTCTGGAATGAAATTAAGGAATGAAAATCCACTGCCTGACAAGCACTTGCATGCTGTATATGACTGAAGATTATTCCTGTATTTCTGGGCAGTTGATGGGTAGTTTCAGGAGCTTTGGGGAGCAGTTGGGAGTAGTATATATACAATCTTTTATTCCGTTGTGCCTAACTAATTTCCAACTTCCTATTTCTGAACAGCATTTGTGGTACAGTACAAGGAAAAGGCAGTTCATCAAATCAAATTACCCTACCCCGATCTGAGTATATTTCAAGGGTTGAAGGTTGGAGTCATAAACTGTTACCAATATCCTTCCTGTCAGAGTATGTTTTTCTGAAAGGGGTTGTTCGCCTTTAATATGATATAAAGAGTGATATTCTGAGACAATTCACAACAGTTTTCTTATTGTGGTTTTTGGATCATTTAGCTTTATGTTTGGCAGCTCTCCAGATTCTGATTTCCGTAGTCTGGTTGCTAGGGTCTATATTACCCCAGAAACCATGCATTTATTTGAATAAGGAATATGATTAGTAGAGGACACGTATAGAAAGATGAGTAGTAAAAAGTAGCAATACAATAAATTTGTAGCTTAACAGATCATTTGTTGGGGTCAGTGACCCCAATTTGAAAGCTGGAAAGAGTCTGAAAAAAAAGGCAAAAAACTGTAAAAAGTAAATAATGAAGACCAATTGAAAGCTTGCTTAGAATTGGCCATTATTGAATATATTAAAGCTAACGTAAGATGAACCATAATTTTAAAGAGTATCTATTAGGGATGCACAGAATCCAGGATTGGGTTTGGTATTCGGTCAGGATTCAGCCTTTTTCAGCAGGATCCAGCTGAATCCTTGTGCATGGTCGGACCGAATCCTTAAAATGATGTGACTTTTCTTCACAAAACAAAAGAAAACCTTAGCTCCAAACTCATTTGTAGGGATGGGCGAATTTTCTCTCCTTGTTTCGCCGTGGGTAGTGCGTCAAAAAAAAAAAAAAAAGACACGCGTCATATATTTTGCCGCACAACAAAAAAAATTTTGTTTCGCCAAAAATTCACCGCCAGCGAAATGTTGCCGACGCCCATTAAAGTCTATGGGCGTCGGCGACATTTCGCTGGTGGCGAATTTTTGGCAAAACGAAACGGGTCAAATTTGCCCATCCCTACTCATTTCCATATTCGGTGCATCCCTAGTAACAATACCCCTGAACATTGAAGGTCTTAATATAAAGATATGACATAAAACAGCCCATACTTGACTTGGAATATATAACACTATTTCATATAAATAAATCATTTTAATGAAAAATCTACTTTTCTATTAGTATGTACCAAAAACCTCTTAATGAAGTATTTGTTTTGAATGTATTGTTTTATTTTAAGCCATTTATGATAACATCTTAACAAATTATATGCATGGTTTACCACTGTAATGGTGAAGGGTATAGTATATTATATATTATATAATACACAAAAGCCATGAATATCCTGTAAATTATATCCTTATAAACGGTGAGTTCTGATGTCATCAGTTATAAACGGTGAGTTCTGGTGTAATTTCTGTCACATGACTCACTGAAACTTGTGTATTATAATAAATAAAGTACCCCCAGTTGTAAAATATGAGGATATTAGAAGTTACCTCGGAGTTCCATGACCTGTATAAAAACAGGTTTTTATATGGTCATGAAACTCCTCGGTAACTTATAATATCCTAATATTTTACAAGAGGGGGTACTTAATTCACTAAATATTTTGACTTATCTACCCCCACTGGGCTCCTGGGATTCCCCCGATTAGAGGACCAGTAGTACAATCCTTAAAATACTGACTCCTGTAGTACTAAAGAAGCAAGAGCTTTCTGGAGCTCAAAGCTGATTTCAAGAAAAGATGTGCTGAAACATGCGGCCCCATGCAAAATGTTACGGCTGCTTCCTAAAAATCAAATCATTATATGTTTTCTGTGTGAAACAGAGGCTGTAAATAGCATCAGCATATGAGACCAAGTAATATTATCTATTACAACATACACAGTAGTTTAGAGGTACAACACAAACCAGCAAACTGCTACGAGCATTCATGCTTTAACTAATAATAACCTAAAGTTGTTCCTGGGGAGAGAAAGACATTATGTGACTAGCAATGTTATGAAAATGATGAACATGTCAATGGAAACCATAAGTCTTATTTAACAATGCCTGCTGCTGCTACATGGAAATGAACAGTATGCAACACAACTGATTCATAACTGATTTTCAAAAAGGAATGTTGCACAATATTTTTGAAATTTATTAGTAAAAATAGTAATTTGTACAGAGTAAAACCAGTCAGAAAGTCGGGTTTTTATCATCTGATAAAATAACGGAATAAGGATGAAAGCAATGAAAATAAAATGGCATAAAGAAATGAGAGTCCAGAATTATAGACATTCTAATCAGCTGACTTCTGCTAGAATTTTGTAGTAGTCAGAGCAAGAGGAGCAGATAATAGCAAGGGACAGGCAAATAATACATAATACAATATATACAATATAAATACCTTAAAAGGACCAGTAAAGTCAAAATCTAAGATTTTTTTCTTTTAAATTCAAAGTTGCATTTGTTCAAGCACCTATGACAAATACAGTTTTGGGATTTTGGACCCCTTTAAAACTTGAGGAGGTGCTACTTCCAGGGTTCCCGTAAAGTATTGCGCCTACACACGCAAGTCAGTTAATCGTCATTTCTGCAAAAAGTCATTAGGGAAAGCTTGTGCTTTACTGGTAAACCGCAAGCAAGTTGTAATAAACTGCATTTTGTGGATAACCACTATTATTCTGTAATCCTGGGGAAAATGCTGCATTGTGAGTAAAAACATGGTAATTTGCATCTGAATTTTGTATTTCCCTCTGGGTTATTAAATAAACCTCATGCTGTGCTGCATTATGAATTCTCCATCCATCCTCTTATCTCCATGGATTGGTTGGCAGTGGTGGGAACAGTAGTCCAGAAATAGGAGATCGATTTATAAAGATACAATGATTGATGAATGCGTGGAAATGTATTGAATTAAAATTGGGCACACATTCACCACACTAGGAACCAATTCCCTGCTAGCACTGATTCACCTCTCTTCTGGGTGTCAGAACATTCAGACTCAACAGTCCCAAACCCAAGTGATAGAGCATTAAGTGCAACTTTTGTCCTCATGTACTTGCATTTGGGGCACTGCATCTTTCAAGGTGCAAGTACAGCATTGTGAGGCACAGGGAAGGACTCTTTAGAATCATGTACCCAGTGGGGGGAAGAAGCACAGGATAGCCTCAGGCACCAGCGCCCGCAGGTTACCAATAAATTACAGAAGCATTCTGAATAAGTTTCCATCAATACATTTTTGGGGTTTAAATCCCCTTTAAGATAGTATCACTAGCTACCTGTCTCCTGGGAGTATGGGGGTGGGGTGTACCATACGTTTGGATCTCCAGTTCAGTGACAATGAACATTAGTCTAATGTGAGCAAAGTAGTCATGAAAAATGTAAATTACACCCAAAAATCAAATTAAAATAAACTTGCTCAAAGTTTTCTTCTAATCTAAGCACTTTTGACATGTAATTTAATTTTCCTCCTTTTTTATGGAGATATTAGCAACTTTATGGTATTAAATGGGGCTTCTGGCAAAGAAGTTCTCTTTGAGGGTTGATTTGCAGGCTGCTGAAGGTTAATTAAATATGCACATCGCTTGCTGATTCCCTTGAAATTTTACTGTCCTGACAGCTGGAGGGAAAAGAGCTGCTTCTTCCAGTCTAGCATTTTAAAGTCAGTGATCTGACACGGGCCTGATAATCACTCTCCCTCACTTCCCCAGGGAAAGTACATATGCCTTGGCAGAAAAGGGCTTTAGCAAAGGTGCTGTGAGTAAGGGCTTTGGATCCATATAAAACAGCAGAAAGGGACCAACTGCAAGCATGAGGGAAGTCATAAAGCTGTGCAGAAGGAAAGCAGATCCAGCAAAACACTTGTTAAATTCTTAGGGAATAAGTGAGTGGTATGCAAAGATGTATCATTTGAGAAACTTGATGCTATGCCAGAAGTCCCATTTACCACCATAAAGCTGCAAAAGTCTTTTATCTGAAAGTATCTGGAAAATTCATCAGAGAACTTAACTATTTGCTCGATTTTATAGAATTTACTCGAATTTATACTTTAAAGTATGAAGGACTCCTTCTTTATAATGGATGTAAAGGACTTATTATAATGAAACTAAGGAATGAACATACCTAAGGGGGTTAACATTTTTGAGATGAATGGTGCAGCACTAAATTGTGGGAAAAAAAGGTGGGGCTTTGCACTTATAGGTGTGTGTAACACTTGAAAATGTTATCTTGATGAAGGGAGGTTGAACCCCCCGAAACGTTGATCTTTGTAGTGATACATTAATAAAAAGATATAATGCAAATATATAGAGTGTGTGCGGACTAGGGTTGCCACCTTTTGCAATTTTTTTTCTGGCTGGTGGGGGGCGTTTACAAAAAGGGGTGTGGTGTGACATCAAAGGGGGTGGGGTTGTGCTGCAAAGGGGCGGGCCACGGCGCGGCCAGGACAAAAACCGAAGGACAAGCTAAATTTACAGGGGATTGGGGGCAGGCCGAGGGGTCTTTTTAAGGGTATTACAAATTTACCAGCAGCTACATTGCCAGTAAATTTGTAATACCGGCCCCGGCAGGTGCTTTAAAATACCGGCCGGGTGGCAACCCTAGTGTGGACCCGTGACTTTACTGCTGTTATGTAATAAAAGGCACTAAGTTTACCCAGGAGCAGTAACTCATAGCAACCAATCAGCATGTAGCATTTACTGGTCACCTGTATAAAAGCAAGCATCTTATTGGTTGCTGTAGGTTTCTGCTCCTGGGCAAAACTTAGTGCTATTTATTGCATTTGGGATATGAGACTATTTTGGAATATCCTTATGCTCTGTATTTTCCAATAGCCCGTCCATTAGTCTCTATCGTTGGACCAATACGCTGCCTTTATAGTCCCACAGCAGAGAAGTGAACTGTGTAGTGGCAGCCGGACCTTTACTTTCTACAAACATCGCTGTGTTTAGCTTATGAGCCACAGTCTTGTCACAGCACCAGTCCGCCACACCTCCCATCCATATAAACGCGCAAATATAAAAGCGCTAAAAGTAGGTAAGAACAGCGCCCCCTGCCTCAGCTGCTGGAATGTCACACTGTACAACAGGTGCACTTACCCGGGGTATGGAGACTATTCCTGCACCGAATCCCCCACGCCTAAACCCTGCCCGATAGCGCTACTTCCCCAGTGAGATAACACAGAGGGGCGGTGCCGAGGGCGGGGGCAGGCTTCCCTCTGTAGCCCGGTGGAGCTGTGCCGCTGCCTGTATTACTTGCTGAGGAGCAGCGCATGTGTGTGTAGGATAAGGGGAGCTGAGCAAATTCTCTATCCCATCAACGGGAATCAGCCAGTATCCGCGCATGTGACCATATAGAACTGAGGTAAGTTACTGTTCCTACTTTCCTGAGCGCCCCCTCCTGAATATAGTACTGCCCTAAAGTAGCCTGGCACTTGCCTTGCCCGTCACTCTCCTCTCTAATTAATTTCTCTATGTGGGGTGGGTATCGATAAATCTGTATATACATAGAAACAGTGTGAGCGCTTATATACTTTATGTACAACTTCTATCTGTGAGCAGTAGTTAATACTGGCAGTGAGTGAGCTTATATTTCATATACAGTGCAGAGCCATGCAATATATTTGTATCAGCTGATGTGCATACATGTCTCTTAGCTGTGAGTCTCGTGTGAATAGGAGAAGGTATGGCACCTTGCCTCTTATCAACTCTACTAAGCAGTGTCTGTACCTAGAGCAGCTTTACTCATCACCCTGGGTGTGAGGGGTACTGAATACAGCCTGGATATGTATTATTTCTCTGCTCTGATGGGCTATTATTTTTTGTGATTTATGGGGCTCATTTAAATGGAATCACTGTGTGAATCTTGCTGGATATGGTGGAGAGCAACGATGTTCAACTTCATAGAAGTACATCTTCTTGACAGCTGCGCTCTCTTGCTACCACACGAGTCTCCCCCAAGGGGGTCAGCACTTACATACACACATATATGCTGGGAAATAATTACAGGTACAACACACTGGCATGTAGCCCTTTATCTGTAGCATCAAGAGGACCCTAAAGATATTGGTGTAACATTCCTGTTTGTATTACTAACACGCATCACTCTATCAGATCCATAACTAACCTAGAGATCTGTAGAACATCATTCAGCTTTAACATGGACATATAAGTGAAACCTCAATTTTACAAGAGCACTTGAGAAAGGGGGTTGATCCCCTGAAACGTTGTGCAGAGATCTGAATAAATCATAAAAATTCAGCACATTTTGCTTGGTGAGTGCCATCTGATTTCTCTTTGTTATTGCTCAATTTTACATCCCCTGATTTTAACTTACACTGTATTTTTGGGAACCCACCAATTTATAATCTATATTAGTAGGTGATTTTCTTTGATTTTACACCATGTTTTCATGGATTTTAATCCAAATAATTTGTCCCGATTTTTAGTAAAATTAAAAACTTTTAAATAACAACCAGATATGCACCTATTTATTGATTTATATTGTGCATCTGACTGTCAGAGAGACTTGCACATAACATTAATGCTTAAACCTTGTCATTAACACTTTGCTTATGTTGTGGAACTGCAAGAACCGGAGACCACTTGAGGTGAAAAGATGAAGTTTTTGACACACGCTCTGTGTATTCTGAACTCGCAAAGAGTCAGAACCCTGAACAAAGAAATCACAGAGTTTTTATAAACTTGGGAACCTGTGACATAAGAATTTACAGGCATAAAAGGATGTTAGTATTGTGAGAGCATAGCAATATCTCTTCACAGCACAGAAAAACAAAGACCTGCACAAATAACCAATGAAATGATTCTTCCTAAGGTGATATGACCAAGCTAGCTTGAGAACAGAATCCATACAAGTATGGGGGGCTACCGGGAGAATTTGCATACACAGCATTATTCTCTCTCACTTTTATCCTATGAATTAGGGATGCACTGAATCCAGGGTTCCGTTCGGGATTAGGCCGGATTCAGTCTTTTCCAGTAGGATTAAGATTTGGCCAATCCAAGTGCCTGGCCGAACTGAATCCAAAAAAATCACATGACTTTTCATCACACAAATAAGGAAGTAAAACAGTCTGCACGCATTTCTCTTTCCCCCTTGTTTCCCTAATTTACATATGCAAATTAGGGTTTGGATTCAGTTTAGTATTTGGCCAAATTGTATTATAGTGGATTAGAGCATCCCTACTTTGTTTACATTAATAATAAATTGCTTTAACACATTTCACTGATGTTACATTATTAAAAAGGGGGAATAATATAAATTATGTACATTTTCCCCTTTTTTTGAACTAACACCGCTTCCCCCAAGGATTAGCCTCAAACTTTCCTTCAGATCAAATAACATTATTAAAGGGCACCTGTTGGGTAAAAATGTTATCCACAACCAAAGTTGCGGGATAATAGAGCCCGCATTCCAGTTGGGGATAACAGTAGTTTTTTTAAAAATGCCCCCCGTCAGCGATACACTACCCGCACCGGGAGGGAGAACAAATTGCTCGTTATGCGCATGCGCGTGACGTCACATCCATGTTATGCGCATGCGAGTGAGCTCTCAGACGGTAGCGTAGCGCTGGCAGGGGGCATTTTTTAAGAAAAAAAACTACTGTTATCCCCAACTGGAATGCAGCTCTATTAGCCCACACCTTTGGTTGGGGATAACATTTTTACCCAACATGTGCCCTTTAAGAAACCCAATTCCTATACATTTTTTAACACAGGTCCTCTATCTTTCAAATTCTTGAGGATGGAGTGGTTATTAATTATCTCAAGGCCTTTCTTCTCCACTTCACACAGAAAATCAACTTTAATGGAAAACTGATGGAGCGTGTGCCTTTAGCAACAACCTCTGGTTTTAAAGGGCCAGTAATAATGAAATAGGAAACCATTTTATATACCGTATTATAATAATATGTTATAATATACTGTTATATTGCTGTTCATTCAATGGTATTAAGAGTGGTTCTAGTTGGATAGGGTGTTTGACCATTGCTGTTTTCTGCCAAAGGGCAGTGTGGGTTAAACACTTCGGTGCCATTAGCCTAAGGCTTGACACTGGCTGAAAATCACCCATAATAACCACCTGCAGGTCCCAGTACTTTTAGGATTCTCTGGCCCGAAATGCTCTGATGTGCGCTCACACCTGTGTTTTTCAGCCCACTAAATAACCTTGTGCTAAAAAGTGCCTTTTGTGTCATGCCACTAATATAGTTTATTTGAGGGCTGCCATTCAAGTTTCATTAGTACTGTAGGACCCACATTTGCATATTAGATAACTGATAATGTACAGTATTTAGAAGACAATTGATTTGGTATAAATTTAGTGCTACATGGGTCAAATGTAATTCATGGCTCTCTGCAAACCTATAGTATGAAATCCTATTTAGATGTGGGCAGAACAAATACCTATATTTTAGTATACTGTTACTAATATGTGGTGTAATGCATTTTCCGTTCCATTGTTATTCACTGAGGTAATGATTTGTCTGGAGTGATTAATCCATAGTATCTACAGTACAGCATAAGTCATTGTGACTCTTAAGAACCAGTAGCAAGAAGGCAGCCTCGACTTCTGACCAAATAGGAAGAAGATCATTAGGATCCTTCATTATTTGGTACATTTGCTTTAAGGTTTAAAAATCATTTAGACCCAGCTAACTACACAATTAAGCCATCAGAAAACCATCTACTTAAGCATGATAGTGACATTTTTATGTGCCTAGTACATATAATGGACATTTGGTGGGTGATCCTTTAAATGGTCCATTTCTTAAAAGGAAGGTGATATTGTGACTGAAGAAGAGACCCTTGTATCCCCTGAATCCTGCTGCTTCATCCAGCCTTGAATCACCTCTGCCCCAGTTTTATTTTTGCTAAGCGAAACCGGCATTCTCAAAAAAATAATTACATCTATATAACATTTTTGTTTTGCTTTCACTCCATGTGTCTGCATCCAGTTCTTTGGTGATAAATGATGTTTTGCTGGCAGCCATTTTTCATTTATGCTGTAATGCTATTGCTTATAGTAGCTAGGAGCAGGCCCGGACTGGCAATCTGTGGGTTCTGGCAAATGCCAGAGGGGCTGCTATAAGGTCCCATAGAAAGTCAGTATTTAGTGGGCTGGTGGGGGCTGAATGGGCCTCTGTGTGTCTGAAATGCCAGGGCCTATTTTAATTCTCAGTCCGGACCTGGCTAGGAGGATTTATATACTGGTGTTTTTTGTTAATATGTACTTATAAATTTAAATACATATTAGAAAGCTACAGTTGCAGATATGTTTATTTTAGGTTTGAGAATCTCTTTGTGAAGCTAACCATACTTAAAGGCATACTGTCCAGACTGGGTTTATGCAGGGGAAATCTACTGCTCTCAATATTAGACGGCTTTATTTGAACCTCGCCACTAAGCATGACAACTCCGGCCAGAGGGCTGTGGCTGTCTTAGACATCACGAAGGCGTTCGACACGGTTGAATGGCCCTATATGTGGTCCGTGTTGAAGCAATTTAATTTTGGGCCCTCCTTTATAGCTTGGGTAAGACTCATGTATTACTCGCCTAGGGCGTCCCTAATAGTAAATGGCATACCCTCACCACAGTTTCCCCTGGAAAGGGGTACGAGACAGGGCTGCCCGATGTCTCCCCTTCTGTTCGCCCTGGCCATGGAGCCCTTTGCTCAAGCAGTCAGAATACATACTAATTTTCAAGGATGGCGCCTTGGGGATAGGGAGGAGAGGATCCAGCTTTATGCTGATGATACCTTGATATATCTTGGGGATATGGGGCCGTCCCTACACTGTTTAATTGAGATAATAACGACATTCGCGGGCCTTTCGGGATTGGTCACTAGTGCTGCTAAATCCAACATACTCCTAGTCGATAGCATAATGACCCAAGCAGGACAGCCGCTGTCTCCATTTCCAATTGTAGCTCAATTTACTTACTTGGGAGTCGAGGTCAAGCTACCCATCTCTGAATATTATCGTTCTAATGTTCTGCCTCTGCTGTCAATTGTAGAAAAGAAAATTAAGGTATGGGAATCCTTGATGTTAAGCCCAATGGGTAGGATACAGCTCATAAAGATGATCCTTCTCCCTAAACTGCTTTATATCCTTCTCCAAGCTCCGATTTGGATTAATAAGTCCTTCTTTGCCAAAATTGACTCTAGCTTCCGTAGGCTGATTTGGGTGGGCACTCGCCCTCGATTGAGTTTAAGCACACTTACTAGGGACAAGTTCCACGGTGGGGTTTCCTTCCCAAGTGTCTTCCTGTACTACTTGGCAGGAAAGCTGAGTCACCTAGTGGTATGGGTGGGAGAATCTTTCCATCAGACTCTCTATCACCTACATAGGCTAATAATAGGTGGCCCCTTCCCCCCATTTCAGTGGCTTCTCATTAAAAAACCGCGGCCCCTGCAATACCCAAATCAAGTGTTGAGTTTCATGCGCACAATTTGGGGGAAGGCTTCTCAACTTGCCATGATCGATAAACTTCTTCCCCAGACACCACTCTGGGAAAACTTTTGGTTTCCGGGCGTGGCTAGACTGGGCAAGAATCCTATTTGGGCGAGGTGCGGGATCCTTACCATAGGGGAGGTTTGGCACGAAGGGGAGTTGGTCCCGTTTGCTAAGCTGCAGGAAGACTTTCGCTTACCTTCGCACCAATGGTTAAGATACACTCAACTGCAACAGAGCCTGTCCTATCAGAACAGACAGCAACCTATTCAGTTAGCTCATTATAGCTGGATGGACTGCCTTTCACAGGGCTCCACAAAGGGCATTATCTCGAAGATTTATTCGGGACTGCACACTGTGCATTTTAATAAACCTCTACTATCCCTGAAGGCTAAATGGGAGTGTGAAGTTGGGGTGCTTGAGGATGAGGAGTGGGATGAGTTGGTGGCCTCTCCTCTTACGGTTTCCGTCAACTATAGAGATAGAATGATACAATTATACCTAATACATAGGGCATACTACTATCCAGCTAAATTGCACCGAATCTTTCCTGACTCATCCTCGGAATGCCCCAGGTGCCAGGTTTCGGATGCCTGTCTCACCCATATGATATGGGACTGTCCGGTTCTTGCTAAGTACTGGTCTGAGATCCTTGATTCTCTTGATGCAATTATGGAAACCAGTATCCCACGTTCAGTGAAAACCTGCTTCTTTGGCATAGGCCTTAATGATACCTTTACTTTCTTGCAAGCACTGTTTGTGAAAGAATGTTTGTTCTTGGCTAGGAAGCTCATCACGAGGAAGTGGAAAGATGCCCTTCCTCCTTCCTGGCAGGAGGTTAAATCTCTATGCAGTTTAGAGGCCTTGATTTATAAAAAAAAGGGGTAGCTCTAAGAAGTTTGATAAGATCTGGGTTCAATGGCTGGATTGGGTACATGACTAGTGGATTTTACTGATATGCATTCCATGTACTTGCTGTGATGCCATGTTTACTGTGTGGATTCGCTGATACCTCTGAATGTGCCTTTGTACAAGACTTTTATTTTTCTATGTGTAACCAAATGTGACAATGTGTTCTCTTGCATTGTATGTCTTATATATTGAGTTCAATAAACCACACCTGAATTAAAAAAAAAAAAGGCATACTGTCATGGAAAAACATGTTTTTTACAAAACACTTCAGTTAATAGTGCTGCTCCAGCAGAATTCTGCACTGAAATCCATTTCTCAAAAGAGCAAACAGATTTTGTTATATTCAATTTTGAAATCTGACATGGGGCTAGACATGTTGTCAACTTCCCAGCTGCCTCCAGTCAGGAATAGATATAGGAAATTATTGGTCTACCAGACATTCAGTTCCAATAATATCTAGTACATCAGTTACATATTCATCCCAAACTCATCTTAACTGACCTTCAAGCTAAAATGTGTACAGATATAGGAAATTATTGGTCTACCAGACATTCAGTTCCAATAATATCTAGTACATCAGTTACATATTCATCCCAAACTCATCTTAACTGACCTTCAAGCTTTCAGGTATATCTGGTTGAGCAAATGGCCATTCTCCTTGCTTCTCACTTCTCCTAATTGGCTGTCGACTAAGCCCCGCCAATGCTCCAAGTCCTCTTCCCCCAGGAGAGCTATCTCCTACAGTTTGGGAATCACTACTCTACTATATTTGAATTGTTTAGGGTCTGGAACCAACAGGAAGCCAGTTAGCTGCTTTGTTAGGCATGAGCATGAAGACAGTTTACCTGTAGTTGATCCCATTCAAGACAAAGCTTTTACTACACTCATCTCTTGAACTGTGCATGATCTTGCCAGTATGGATATTGATTTCTGGAACTCTGGATGTCAATGATACCAGTGTTTTGTGTCATAGATTAGTAACTGTGCTAATGAAGAATACATTGGGTATGTCCTGTGCCAGATACCTTTTCTTGTACCTGAAAAGAAATTATCTGGAGGAAATTGTGAACAAGCATATGTGAAAGTAAATCAGAGTGAGAAAGCATATTAGCTGTGGAAAAAGCTAATTTCAAAAGTCAGATCCCCTTGTTGGTAAGGCAGAATCTTACATACAGTAGGGAATATCCTGCCTGCACCCTGCAAGTAATGATATGCTTATAAATATAGAAAAACATTTTGTGTTTTTTTTTTTTTAAACATATAACAACATGGTTCACATAAGGTAATATCTGTTGGTACACAAAACCATAAGTGCATGATATAATACACTTCATGTGAGTTACAATGCATTGTAACACATCACTATGCATACATGCATCAACTTATCCATTATGACCTATAACAAACAAGGGAAAGTTGTGCTCACCACTATTTTTTAAAACCATTAGGCGGGGGTGCAATGAGGGTGTGACCACAAAATACATATAGTCAAATACAAGAGTCCTCTGCACTCAACCCATTATCAATATATTTAAGACAGCGACATTTTGTGCATACTGCTACTAAAAAATGCCTTACCCTTTAAACAAAACAGGGATTGTTTGTCCATATATTGCAATATATTTAAGCTGGCCAACTACGTCAAAGTCATCCCATATCTGGCCAGTCCTATGCTCAATTTTATCTGATTCATTAAGAATTTGATTGCTTCATTATACATTTTACAAAGGGACTTGGTTTTACCTGCAACTTAACTTGCTGCTTTCAAAGTAAACCTCCATACTTGGCTGCCCTTTTATTAGACACCAGTGGGATCACCTGACTATAGTTGGGAAGGGTGGGAGCTACAACATGGAGCTGGTCACTGCTCCTGTATAAACTATAAGAAACAAGGGAAAGTTATGCTCACCACTATTTTTTAAAACCATTAGGCGGGGGTGCAATGAGGGTGTGACCACAAAATACATATAGTCAAATACAAGAGTCCTCTGCACTCAACCCATTATCAATATATTTAAGACAGCGACATTTTGTGCATACTGCTACTAAAAAATGCCTTACCCTTTAAACAAAACAGGGATTGTTTGTCCATATATTGCAATATATTTAAGCTGGCCAACTACGTCAAAGTCATCCCATATCTGGCCAGTCCTATGCTCAATTTTATCTGATTCATTAAGAATTCTATTGCTTCATTATACATTTTACAAAGGGACTTGGTTTTACCTGCAACTTAACTTGCTGCTTTCAAAGTAAACCTCCATACTTGGCTGCCCTTTTATTAGACACCAGTGGGATCACCTGACTATAGTTGGGAAGGGTGGGAGCTACAACATGGAGCTGGTCACTGCTCCTGTATAAACTATAACAAACAAGGGAAAGTTGTGCTCACCACTATTTTTTAAAACCATTAGGCATCCATTATGACATCTACTGTAAGTACACATTCAGTCTAAATTAACCCTCAGGAAGCTCGATCAAATTAATGTCTAGCCATGGAGTAGAGAAGAAATCACTGCAGTACCTCTTTGTTGCAAACGTGAAAAAGTTGTGTTTATGGGTCCCATATCCTTTCAAATTTGCCGGGACAACCTCTGGCCAAATAAGTTAGCTTGATGAAGGGAAGGGCTTTTTTAATTACTTTGAACCATTGAGCAACTGATGGAGCATTGTTGCCCATCCAGTTCATGACTACCACTTTCTTTGCATAGTATAAAGCTAGTCTACCATGTTTGGTCTTTAAATAACATACACTGAACTGAACTGATATGCCTGAGTTACTTTCAAAAGTGAGCAGGGATCTTTTTCTTGGCAACATATAAGGACAAATGGAAAAGCCTAATGCATTCCTTGAGCAGAGCCACACAATTAAAAAGCAAGTTAAAATATTCCTGAGAGCAGCTGTTAGTTACAAGTTGTATCCATCATGTTCCGAATGAATTGTTTTTCATTGTAGATACTATTTCAAGTTGAATGTCAAATATAATTTGTAAAATGGCTAAATGATGGTAATTTCATGAGGGTCCATCCTATAGCTCAGAGTTATTGACACTAGACCTTGAGAAATGTAGACAGCCCAGCATTTAAATCAAAGTTGCTTGAGTGCACATTCTCTAGGTTAATAGAAATGACTGAGAAGCTGATGGAGTCACTTAGCCATTAATGGGGGTTTCCTATCAATGGGAACTGTCTCTAATCCACCTAACTGTAGGAGATTCTTAATTATTCTTTTTCACAAATAGGTCAAATTATGTTTTCTTATAGTGCATGATATATAAATAGTTTATTAGCATGGTTTGTCAATGTGACATTTTTATAACCATATTGTTTGACAAGAAAAAAATACCCATTTTTATTCTGTTTATAATCCCATTAATGCATTCTAGCAAAACATATGACCCTGAATATTAAATGTAGCTTTTTGTTCATATACAATCTGAATAAGCCATTTCAAAATTCTGTGGACACAATTGTTTCATTCAGTACTCGTGTTGTCACACAACAGTGTGAATTGTTGCAGTACGAACTAATGCTGAACATTACTGAATATTATCCAGTACTCTAAACGTTATGGTTGCTACCCTTTTTTTAATGAAGCAGTTCAAAAACAGAATGTTCTTCTGAGTTCTTAAAAACTATCCCTGTGCCATATTGCAACTAAAAGGTAGTAAAAGAACAGTCAAAAAATATTTGGACTGAATCCCACAGCAGAGTGACAATGGTAAATTGGGTCCTTGTGGTGGAGTTCTTGAAAGGCCTGGTAAAGTGACAAGTTTAGGCATGTTCAGATAAAAGGCCGGGTTATAGGCAGGTATGGCTTAGTACATCTCAGGGGTCAATCAATTTAAATTTAGGCATGTACAAAATAGAAACAGACAACTATAGGACTGCAGTTTAGGAACATAGGATACACAAACATGTAACCAGGAACTCATGAACAAAGAACTTAGAACTCAGAAACGTAGCTAGGAGCTCATAACCTAAGAACCTAGACCTCTGGAGGTAATCGGGAATTCACCAATAGGAACATGTGAGCAGGCATGATTCTGAAGGTTCTTAATGATCAGGGGACTAGCAGTTGCAAGAGGATGGCTTATATATGGCCTTGTATGGTCTTGACAAGGTTACAAAGGAAAGTCATGGATACAAACATCTTGGATGGCAGGAGCCTACAGACCCTCCAGTTGCTTACCAGGAAGATCACTGATCAGTTACCATAAGGTCCAGCATTCTAGACTGGTCAGACAAATGGCAAACTTCAGCCTTCATTGGATACAAGCAGTTTCCAAACCAATTATTTAACAAGTGTAAACATTTAATTTGAATCAAACACTACATTTCACTGGAAAAGATTGAACATCCTTATTACAGATGAATTAAAATAAAGTTTATAGTTGCATTTGTAGAGTTCACGTGAGAATAGGACATCATGCCAGGTTAAAGAAACAGTGAATTAAAGTCTAAATGCAATTAAGGGTAAGGAAATGTTCATGATTGCTAATATTTTGCTTATTCTGAAATTGTGACTACATAAGATTAATTCAACATTGACCAAAGAGAACTATCACTATATTTTGTGAAGGGATGCCACCCCCTTTGGCTTGAGGTTGTGTTTTCAAGAATTTCTAGTTCTTAAACATGAAAGAAAGCTGTACTAGACCTTTTTATGCCCAACCAAGAGCAAAAAGTGCCTATTTTCATAGCTGCATGTGCACATAACGTCTTATCTGATATGCCAATGAGACAAATATTTGACGGTACAACCACTATATGTCTGTCCCTGAATTATCCTAAAAAGTGTTGATGTATTTTCCATTTTTAATGCCGCTTGCTATATATGAGTTGATCTGCACAATTGACAAGGTTTTCAAGCCAGCAGATCTGAGTTTTAGTTTAGTTTTAGACACTAAAATTGCTGCCAAACCAAGCCAATGGTAAGATCAGGGCCACCATTCGTAACCTTTAGCCACCAAAATCCCACTCACTCCCCCCCCACAAGCCCCACCCAGTTTGCCAGCCATGAATTGTGATTTTCAATCTATGGGCCTCCCTCTCCCTGCAGTGCAGTATCCCCAGTACTCCCCTGATGGTGGATAAGATTACATAGGTGTCCCGTGGAGAGCTATTGTGAGAGGGCAGAATCCATGTTGTCGTATGGTCCACACCTTGTGTAATTTTCACTTGTGATATATCACAAGTGATATTTTATACAATTCTTTTTTCCCCTGCTTCATACTTTTCTTTATTTCCTTTTACTTGTGTTTCCAACTTTTTGTTTGCCACCACTTTCATATTTTATTTTTTCCTTTCTGTCTTGCTTTCACCTTCTACTTCTGTATTCTCTTCTCTCTCATTTAAAGGGAAACTATTAAAATGTAATATAAGCTTCCTCATACTGAAATAATAAACTTTCTAAATATAATCAATTAAATATTCTGCATTGTTTCTGAAATAATCAAGTTTATCTTCACTATCCCTCTCTCAGCATCTGTTTCTCTTCATTCTGTCTTCATGCAGGAGTTGGGTGTCAGATATTCATAGACAGTTATACTGGCCATAAACAGAGAGATCCGCTCGTTTGGCGATGTCGCCAAACGAGCGGATCTCTCTTCGATATGCCCACCTTGAGGTGGGCAATATCGGGCTGACCCTAGGGCCCAACGATCGGATCCTAACGAATGGGAACGGGCGGTCGGATTGCGGGACTGCATCAACGAACTGATGCAGCCGCAATCCGACGGGATTTTTTGTCCCATGTTTCGGCCAGATCTCGATCGGGGAAGCCCGTTGGAGTGCCCCATACACGGGCCAATAAGCTGCAGACTCGGTCTGTCTGCAACTTTTATCGGCCCATGTATGGCCACCTTCAGATCCAATATTACTTATAGGGGCTTCGTTTCCTAGCAAAAGAATTAGAGCTCACTCAAATAACTGATTCCAGTGCAAATAAAATAACTGCCTTTTGCACAAATTCTACATGTAGAGAGACATGATGTCGGGTGATTTTAATAGAGTGAGCTCTAATACATCTTCTAGGCCAAAGGAGCTCCCTATAAGTGTCAGTGGGCCTATCGGCTCCCATCGTGAGTAGTCAGGACTAAGGAGGAAGCTTAGGGTTAAAGTCCAGAAAGGGGTCAGACATAAGCGTACCAAGTTCAGGCAAATGTTCAGCAAGGCAGGCAACAGGAATCGGAATCAGGGTCAAGCCAAGGGTCAGGAAGCCAAGAAACAGGAATTAAGGAACCCAGGAACACAACATAGCAATTCCGTGACCTGGAAGTCCTTTTAACTCAAAGTTCGTCATCACGCTGATGTCAGGATGCTGGGGTCGGCCCACATGTTTCATGGGCGCCACCATCTTCATTTGGACACCACCAGAGACGGGAGCGCCAACGGGCGCTCCTGACAATAAGATATAATGGAACTAACTGTCAATGATTTCTGACACCCAATTGCTGAATGAAGACAGAATGAAGAGAAACAGATGCTGAGAGAGGGATAGTGAAGATACAGTAAACTTGATTATTTCAGAAAAGGTAGAGAAATTTTAATTGATTGTATTTAGAAAGTTTTTTATTTCAGTAAGCTGAAGCTAATATTAAATTTTCATTTTCGCGGTAGTTCTTCTTTAAATTCTTTGTGCACAGGACACCCACCTCTGTAGGCTACAGATGATACTCTCTTTGCTCTATTCTGCCGTTTAACCTACAGTCCAATACCAGTGTGCTGGTGCAGTTGATTCTGTGTGTTCTGGATTTCTCTTCGACCTATGCCACACCCTGTATTTACTACCACACAGCACAGATCACAGAGTTTGATAGAGAAAGGGTTAAGCAGCACTCTGCAAGGCACCTGCTGTCAGAAGAAACTCGATTGACTGCTTTGAGACTCAGAGCACAGATGTAAGCTCTCTGGGGCAGTGTCTAATTGTGCCTGAATAATCAGTATAAATTGTGGCATACAGTGTATTGTACTTTGTAAGAACAAAGATAATATAAATAAAGTAAATAACAAGATTTTTCCCTACTTTTTGCTGCTAAATGTAACAATTAAAATGCAATTGAAAAAATCGAAGCACACAGATTTGTAATTGTACTGGTAATATGAACAGAAATATTAGTCCCCCGTGGGTCTCTGCTTCCTGTAACTTACCTAACTACTGTGGATGTGCATTGTGTCAGGGACTGCGCATTCAGACAAAATACAGGAATTATGACACCTTTTCAGAAGAGTTTCCAGTCTGTGTTTGCGTATTTAACATTCTGTCATAGCAACAGTCGTTCATTCACGTATTTTTTTAATGATTTCTGAGAATTACCCCTCCTTCTGAGAATTTCCAGGATGAAAAGAAATCCACTGAAATATATTCAAAATGTTTGCCATCATATCCTGATGCAAAAAGCATAGTGTGTGAGCTAATACCACTGCGCTGTGTTATCTTGAGACCCATTAAAAATGCACATATGGCACAATAGAATTCTTTTTTCCACATTCTGCATATCTATCCATGTTAGGTACAAACCTTTATTTTCTTTACTGTGCAAGGGTGTGTTCCATAAGGATATAACTTTATTATAGTACAGGTATGGGATCCGTTATCCAGAAACCCATTATACATAAAACTCCAAGTTACAGAAAGGCCATCTCCCATAGACTCCACTTTATCCAAATAATCCAAATTCTTAATAATGATTTCCCTTTTCTCTGTAATAATAAAACAGTACGTTGTACTTGTTCCCAACTAAAATATAATTAATCCTTATTGGAAGTAAAAACAGCCTATTGGGTTTATTTAATGTTTACAGGATTTTCTACTAAACTGAAGGTATGACAATCCAAATAACGGAAAGATCCATCATCCAGAAAACCCCAGGCTCGAGCATTCTTGATAAGAGATCCCATAACTTTGCCTATAGTTATATTGCTAATAATATAATAATGACTGGAAATGGGTATAGTGTTTGGAAAAAAAGGTGCGGCAAAGGGGGTAATGAATTAAAAATTACACATTTTGTAAGTATCCCATATGAGTGAGCAGTGAGTTTTGTGGTTACCTGTTATAGCTCACGGTTTCTGTGGGTACTTAGACCTGCTGCAGCCTTTGTGACTTTTATTGATTTACATAAGTGTTTTTTTTTTTTTTGCTTTTTGATGTCATTTCCCATTTGCTTTGTAAAAACAGTTTGATAAGCATGGCTGTTGTTTTGATACTAGCAATATACAGTAATACATTTAATAATACACACATATTTTATAGTGAGAATCAAAGCAGTTTACAATATACAATAAATATAGTACAGGTATAGGACCTGTTATACAGAATGTTCTGGACCTGAGGTTTTCGGATAATGGATCTTTCCATAATTTGGATTTTCACACCTTAAGTCTACTGGAAAATTAAGTCTCATGTAAACATTAGATAAACCCAACAGGCTGGTTTTGCTTCTAATAAGGATTAATTATATCTTAGTTTGTATCAAGTACAAGGTACTGTTTTATTATTACAGAGAAAAAGGAAATAATTTTTAAAAATTTCGATTATTTGGATAGTGGCGTCTATGGAGGCAGCCTTTCCTTAATTCAGAGCTTTCGGGATAGCGAGTTTCCAGATAACGGGTCCCAAACCTGTATATTTTATTGTATAATATAAGTGACAAATGTGAATTGTTAAACAAATGGATGTGTTGCACCCCAGAGTATAGGAAAGCAGATAGTTGTAATGTTTGCGCAAAATGAGAAGTGCTGACTCGTGCTTAGAATAAATGTATAATATTGTGGGTGTCTGCATGTTATTGTAAATGGTTTAGAACAATAGTCTTACAAAGCACTCAGTATGGTCAGTTACTCTTTATCTGTTCAATTTAGTGCTCATTACAGACTTAAAGGACCAGTAACATCAAAATTTTTTTTTACAAAATTCGTTAGTATACAACGAAAAATAAACACCAAGACAAATTAAACTTTTAAATTGCAAAGCCTTTATTAAGAAATAACTTACCGAAACTCCACTTCCTGTCCTCTTCAGAAACGGCATAACCCAAAATGTTGTCCCAAAAAATATTCAAAATCCTATTTTATCACATTAGTCAAGCAAAAGGAACTTTAATTACACAATATCGATTGTTTGAATCTTGTTTCCTTCAGTCTGGGAATTCATAATTATAGCAAGTAGGCAGAAGCCATTTTGTGGACACTGTTATTAAGGCAAGCTGTGCATCATCTCAGAATCTTGTTTGTGCACCAGAATGGGGGACCCGATGACCATCCCCATGCCCTGGCAACACAAGTAAATGGTGAAGAGAACTGGAGGATTGTGTGGAGAGCAGTGACATCTAGGAAGTGCTGAATGGAAAGTGAAAGTAATTGTCTATTATATATTTGATTGACAGCTGAGATTTTTAAATGACCTCACAACAGCTATGAATGCTTTAATAAAAAATAGAAATTGGATTTCATGTTTAATTTACAGTTTTTTGTGTCTGAGTGACAGGATCACTTTAAAGGTATACTGTCATGGGAACATTTTTTTTTCAAAATGAATCAGTTAATAGTGCTGATCCAGCAGAATTCTGCACTGAAATCCATTTATCAAAAGAGCAAACAGATTTTTTTGTATTCTATTTTGAAATCTGACATGGGGCTAGACATATTGTCAATTTCCCAGCTGCCCCAAGTCATGTGACTTGTGCTCTGATAAATTCAATCACTCTTTACTGCTGTACTGCAAGTTGTAGTGATATCACCCCCTCCCTTTCCCCTCCAGCAGCCAAACAAAAGAACAATGGGAAGTTAACCAGATAACAGCTCCCTAACACAAGATAACAGCTGCCTGGCAGATCTAAGAGCAACACTCAATAGTAAAAACCCATGTCCCACTGAGACACATTCAGTTACATTGAGAAGGAAAAACAGCAGCCTGCCAGAAAGCATTTCTCTCCTAAAGTGCAGGCACAAGTCACATGACCAGGGGCAGCTGGGAAATTGACAAAATGTCTAGCCCCATGTCAGATTTCAAAATTGAATGTAAAAAAAATCTGTCTTTTGAGAAATGGATTTCAGTGCAGAATTCTGCTGGAGTACTGGTGCGTTTTGAAAAAAACATGTTTTCCGATGACAGGATCCCTTTAACTAGGTGAATGGGAGAGATTAGAAAGCTTAGCAGAAGCAGATCAGACATGCTCAAACCACAAAAAAATAAATGTATAAAAACACAAAAGTGTCAAAAAACAAGAGCATTATTTAGGCTTGGGTTAAAATAAAATAGGATTATTAACATGATGATGTATATCCCTTTAAGAAAATGTGTAATATTTCTTTTGTGGAAACTTTTTTGGAATAAATGACCAAAGGAGACAGATCAAGCAAAAACGTTTGTATCAAAGTTAGTTCAATTAATTGTCAAGACTTTTACAAGGGCAAACTTGCAGATCAGAGAGATTAGATTTGAGCATAGCAGTAACTCTTTCAGGTACCGGTAAGTGGGATCTTTATGGTGTTATATGTGCTGTTCTGTAGCTGCTAGGCAGCCAGTGCACACAATGTAGAATTGGAGTCATGCAGCTTGAGTGGATCGGGTTTCTAAGTAACCTTGGTGCAGATTTTCTCCATCTATTTTTTTCTTCGTTCGTTTTACTGAAAGCTTCAAGAAAAATGTTGATAATAATGCAGGAGCTAGGATACAAAAGCATGAACAAAAATAGGTATACTTTTGCTTTTTAATTCTTTATAAATCATCACAAGAAAAAGAAGCAGTTTACCCAGAGAGAAATAGGGTTATTTATGTATAGGAGTACAGTGGGTATTAATAATAAATAAAACATGGTAAAATATATGCTGCCCTTAGAGGCAGTATTTTAAGCCTAGCTAAATAAATTGTAATTCTCAAATGAAGGAATTTGGCACAAGGATATGTATGTTCTAAGGTGCAGCTTTGAACTCAATTTTCAAAAAAAAAAATATTGTACATGTAGACAATAGTGCTAAAGGAACAAGTGCTTTTTACTAGGGTGGTGGGAGCCAGTTTGTTAGGCACATTCACAGCCGGCATCTCCATACTTTTTCTATACATTATGCCACCATGTTAAAGGATTTCCCATGGATTCCATGAGGCTATTATGTGCAGTATAGCAAATGTTATGCTAACCACCTTGACCCTGCCATGGGTGAGCTTTTTCAAGATTTTTTTCATTATAAGATTTTTTTACTTTTTTATTGATATGGATAGAACACTTTAATGCTATGTAAAAGAAAATTGTTTTATAAATGAATTACATAAAGTTTGTATCTTGTTGTCACATGTATAACATAAGAAGATGTAGTTTGTAACTTTATATAAGTATAAAAAGGCAGCTATTGGTCTGGTAACTAGGGATGCACCGAATCCACTTTTTTGGATTCAGCCGAACCCCCGAATCCTTTGTGAAAGATTCGGCCGAATACCGAATCCGAATCCTAATTTGCAAATTTGGGGTGGGAAGGAGAAACATTTTTTACTTCCTTGTTTTGTGACAAAAAGTGACGCAATTTCCCTCCGGCCCCTAATTTGCATATGCAAATTAGGATTCGGATTGGTCGGGTAGAAGGATTCGGCCGAATCCCGAACCGAATCCTGGATTCGGTGCATCCCTACTCGTAATGTTACTGTGGGAAAAATGGGAAAATATTCCCTGAATCCTTTAACCTTATTGCAGTTTCCACTGGGGATTATACTGAATACTGAACTGAATCTGAATCCTAATTTGCATGTGGGGAAACATTTTTTTTATTTCCTTGTTTTCTGGCGAAAAGTCACGAGTTCCCTTCCTGACCCTAATTTACATATGCAAATTAGGATTCAAATTCAGTTTGGCCTGGCGCAAGGATTTGGCCGAATCCGAATCCTGCTGAAAAAGGCCGAATCCCGAACCGAATCCTGGATCCCTACTGCGGATCAACGATTCAGAAGAGGCTTCCTTTGAGCTCTAACACTCCATAGAACAGAAAAGTGTTGAATTGCTCTAATTTTTCCTGGGAGTCTGGAAAGTGTTTAATAACTGTTCTAAAAATCAAACTGCTGGGAATCCTTTAAAACTCCTCAGTTCTAATTTTAGTAAATCTGTTCCTCAGACCAGAATACGCCAGGCAAGTAGTTAAGTGACAGTGGTGAAGTTTCTAACTTGGGGCTCCCTGGGAAAATATTGCAGAACGTATTTTTCCTTATTGTGTGTATCTGCTCTAAATTTACAGGTATGCTTGCATTTACAAAGTTTGGGGACTAATTCCTGTGGTTATTTATGAAAAATCCACTGCTACTCTGTAGTTGTGTGTTCAGCAAGAACACTAGTAGCTGTTTAGAATGAAATAAAGTAAGAGTAAACAAGGATCCTAAGCCCAGAGGATTCGTTTTTTGTGATTACGTCCCATTTCTTACCTCCTGTGTTGCTTACACATTGCATTATTTATTCTCCTTTACATATAGTTTATATAATTTGTAATTAATATATACATATACTGATATATATTTCCCCATTCATATTTAATGCATGAATTATAGATCAATGTATTCACCTTCTGGGAGAACTGCTCTAAGTTATTTATACTGATGTACATCGACCTGCAGTTTCCTGAGTCAATTTCTTACTAGTCCTATATGTGCTGACAGTTTCAGTTTGCCATATTAATGATAATGATTAATGGTCCATAAGTCTATTAGATATCCAGGAGTAATTTCGTATTATATACTTTTCAGCAAAGTGCTTGCTTGATCCATGTGGAATGCACAAAAAGCGGTTGGGAAAGAGCTGATTCCTTCCAGCCCAGTGCACTCTGACTTACAGTCATGTCTTCTCACCCATCTATTATGAACTGGATGTTTATATCCTTGTGTGTGATATGGAAATCACACCCCTTTTCAAAAGCAGCACAGTTCTCTCACCAAATAGTATTAGATTTGGGTCTTATAAACAAGGTTAACCCAAGAAGTCTAAATCCATGTTGGGCACTAGCACTGAAAGTAAAAATCTATTTTTATTCTGCTGAAATATATTTATTTATGTCTGCCACCCCATCTCTGATGGTGGCACACAGTATGATCACTTTAAGAGAGGGCCACATGGATTATTCTACGTTATCCTCATAATATTATCCACACGGGCACCATAATATATGAATTACATATTCAGAAGGACATTACGTGAGTTATTTATTTAACTTCGTATTTTTCTAGTAAGGCTTTTTGGGGCAAAACTTGAATTTTTCAAGGGGAAAAAAATATCTAATTTTTTGAGCTTTATTATACCCAGATGCTGCCCAAATCCTAAAATCTGCCATCTCAGAACTGTTGGGGGCAGATTAATCAAGACTCAAATTTCAAAGTGTAAAAAACTTTGAAATTCGACCATCGAATGGCATTACTATCCAATTTGGCCATATTTGGTCGAAGTAAAATCGTTCGAATGTACAATGAAATCCTTCAAAATCGAACGATTTGATCGATTGAACGATTTTGCTTTGACTTCTAAAAACTTAGCCAAATGTTGGCTATAGGTTCTAGGAGGTCCCCATAGGCTAACATAGCAATTCGGCAGGTTTAAGGTGGCGAAATGTCGAAGTCTAACTTTTTTAAAGAGACAGTGCTTTGATTTTCGAAGTCGAACTTTTTTACTTCGAATCGAAGTCGAATTTAGGCCTATTCGATGGTCGAAGTACCCAAAAATTTGTTAGAAATACGAAGTTTTTAAATTCGAAAATTCACTTCGACCCTTAGTAAATGTGCCCCTTTATGTCCTGTATAATTCAACAGGAGAGGCATCTATCTCAAATTGAAGTTACTGTGGTCTTTGGTGGGTTTAGCCCAAAAATCTGGCAAAAACCCAAAAACTCAAGCTTTTCAGGAGAAAAGCCTAAAAAAATAATATGATTCAGGTTTTCGCTTGATTTTTACCGATCTGATCGAATCGAGTTTGTTTATTAATAAATAGGGCAAAATCAGGCATGGGAGTTTGGTCAAGCTTTTTTTATTGGAATAAATGAGATAAATTTGGATTTTAGTAAATAACCCACTAAATATGTTAGTATTGTTCAGTTGTTTAAAAAGTACCCTTGCTGTAAAGTGTCACAAATTGCACAGCGTGAGCAACCAAGTCTGTATTGACGTTTTTTATAACAATGTTGAAGGACTGTAACAACCAAAATATCATCCAACATATTTTAATTTGAGTGACTTTAATGTAACTGCTATTAAAAGCAGTATTGGTCTGGCTGTTTATATTCTCTTTATTTCTGACACCTGAAACAATGTAGCGGAAGCCATCTGATTAATGGACCTGTAGGAGAACTGACTTCTATTGTTTAAAGAGTCAGAAGAACCAGAAAATAGAAATGGACAGAAATTCTGCTTTTGCAGTTACATTTTCAAATAATGTGAAAACCATTTTAAATTCATGTATATTGGAAAGTGGCTGAGAATTATTACACTTTCTTTTATTATGCAGAAAACTATTTGGGTGGACCTTTCCCCTGATTTACTCACAAAATGACACCTGAAAAATTACAAAGCCCCTTCTAAAACGTATAAAGAAAATCAAAGTCTCACTATAATTCTATTATATATGCACTTCTGCATCCTTGTGCTTTTTATATGGGAACAGAACTTCTTGATGACATACATATTCCAGTCTCTCTCCTGAATATATAAATTGTATATAGATTTAAACAGTACTATTCAGATTGACAGAGACAAAACTATCACCCCACTCATAGTGCTGCTTTAAGGTGGCCATACATGGATAGATCCGCTCATTTGGCGATGTCGCCAAACGAGCGGATCTCCCTCCGATATGCCCACCTTGAGGTGGGCAATATTGGGCAGATCCGATCGTGGGCCCTAGGGCCCAACGATCGGATCCTAGCATTCGGCAAACGGGCGGTCGGATCGCGAGACCGCATCAACGAACAGATGCGGCCGCGATCCGACGGGATTTTCTGTCCCATCTGATCGAGATCTGGCCGACTTTCGGCCAGATCTCGATCGGGAAAGCCCGTCGGGGGCCCCCATACACGGGCCAATAAGCTGCCGACACAGTCTGTCGGCAGCTTTTATCGGCCCGTGTATGGCCACCTTTACACACACACAATATGTAAAGCAGCACTATGAGTGTGGTGATAGTTACGTCACTCTCTGGGAATCTGAATAGTACTGTTTATACAATGAGTATAAAATTGTATATATATTCAGCATTTTGAATGTTATATACATAACTGTGTACCTGCTTGACTATTCCATCTGTACATCTCAAGCAACCCCTACACTTTTGCTTTACTGTAATTTAAAAATAAAAATCTCCAGCACCTAAGGCTATGCAGAAAAGTCTTAAAAAGCAGAGTCTGCAGGAGCAAGACAGCACTGTCCTTACTGCCTGCCATAGTTCATGTAGTAAGTAAATGGTTCCTATGTGGCCTCCATCCAACCAGCCACCAATGTTCCTCTCCACTCAACCCTAATGAATACAGCATTTATGGACGCAGGCAGCCATGTTTTAATGGGAAAATATACAGCAATTTTTTTTAAAGTGCAGTGCTGGATGTGGTGGATTGCACACATTTTTTTACACATTATACCCTGTGCTGCACTTTATAAACAATACGTTACTCAACAGGACAACAGGTTATAACTTCTCTAGATGTCAGGAATGCTGCAGCAGATTGTAGATTGGTTCCCCCAATGTTGACAACTAGACAACCAAAAACTCTACTATATCATATAGCTGCTTGTATTGTAAAATAAGCAGGCATAGTGCCCAGTTGTGCAAGAAAGTTTTTAGGTTAGTCAGGACCTTGGAACTGTATTCAGGAAACATGTAACTGATGGATTTAGGGGCTTCTTTGAAAAAGGTAGCATAAACTCACATCTGGTTCCACCTACACCTACTGAGCCTCATGACTATATAAAGGTAAGATAGATCAGTTCCAAGAGACAATTCATATTTTTCTATATTTCCCATGTCTGATACAATATAATGTGCCATTTTCTCCAAATTGGAGGGTTTATTGTAACAAGCATTCTTGTCAGTGGCTCAGTTAACAACAGCAGAAAAACTTGCAGCATCCCTAAATGTAATCTGTAATGTTTCACAAATCCGAATGTATGATCTGTCAGTGACGCAGCAGTACAACAATCCTGCCTTTGAAAGAACACGTAGCATTCAAACCCTGTAAAAAATTTAGTACCGCACTGGGTTGCTGACAGCAATTCATGTTGTTCGTTTTGTTTCCTTTTTATTATACAGTAGCTGAAAGCTCACAGTATCATTTTCACTCTGGAAATCAGTTGACATCAAATAAACATCCATCCAATTGGCGAGAACAAAACATTTTAATTTATACAACAGTTAATACCCAGGAGAAAGCCATGGGTATCTGATATTTTTATATTTTGTGCAGGTAGTTATTTGCTCTCATTTATAATTATGTGTCAGGTAAAGGCATCGCTTGGAACATTATGATTATGTTACAGTCACTGCTCACCTGGGGAATAGCATTTCTTATTCTTAAAGAGATATCAAATTGAATTAATGTTCTACTTATTTTGTTAAAATACAATGGTTTCTTGTGACTTTTTAAAATCTAAGGTGAATTACATGCAAACGAATAAAGATTTAAAGCAGGAAAAATATGCTGGTTTTCCTGAGATGTTTCCATTGCACCTGCAAACCCCTCTATTATTGGGAGCATACTGTATAGATATTAGACATTTTTTTTTTAAAAACACTTCTTCCTGTTACAGTTAGAGCTGCATTGTTTCCTTTCAGGTGATCTCTGAGGGAGCATCACAAAATGATGGCTCAAGGTAAAATATTTAAAAGGGCATTTTAATAATATGTATATACCAATATGCTTGCCAATCATGGGCCACCATATCATAGCCCCTCTCCTGATATCACTCCCCTGTACAGAACGTCTATCAAGGTGGCAACCTTACGAGACGCTCTGCTCATTTGTGTGCAAAGCAGAAGGAATGTTGGTTAAATTTTGATTTTCATGGAAACTCTGTAGGCTAAAACGCTCCAACTAGGTTTTCAAAAGGTTCTAAACCCTCTGTAAGACCATACAAAGATGTCCTGAAGATGACCAAAATGTAATTTCAGGCACAAGAGACCACCAATGAAGATCAGTCAACTTCCTGTTATATTACTTAAAGGGATACTGTCATGGGAAAAATGAATCAGTTAATAGTGCTGCTCCAGCAGAATTCTGCACTGAAATCAATTTCTCAAAAGAGCAAACTGATTTTTTTATATTCAATTTTGAAATCTGACATGGGGCTAGACATATTGTCAATTTCCCAGCTGCCCCAAATCATGTGACTTGTGCTCTGAAAAACTTCAATCACTCTTTACTGCTGTACTGCAAGTTGGAGTGATATCACCCCCTCCCTTTTCCCCCCCTGCAGCCAAACAAAAGAACAATGGGAAGGTAACCAGATAACAGCTCCCTAACACAAGATAATAGCTGCCTGGTAGATCTAAGAACAGCACTCAATAGTAAAAACCCATGTCTCACTGAGACACATTCAGTTACATTGAGAAGGAAAAACAGCAGCCTGCCAGAAAGCATTTCATCTCCTAAAGTGCAGGCACAAGTCACATGACCAGGGGCAGCTGGGAAATTGACAAAATGTTTAGCCCCATGTCAGATTTCAAAATAGAATATAAAAAAATCGGTTTGCTCTTTTGAGAAATGGATTTCAGTGCGGAATTCTGCTGGAGCAGCACTATTAACTGATTCATTTTGAAAAAAATTTTTTTTCCCATGACAGTATCCCTTTAAGTAATTTTAGCTTCGTGAGACTATTCTTTAATCAAACATCAGAAGGGTGGACATTCATTATCAATTTATCCCGCCTATGTTATTCTGATTTGCAACAATAATCTAAAACAATTTAAAGCTTTCTTAGATCTTTCATAAAGTATTCTTGGAGTCTAGATTCTGAGTGTAATCATATAAATTTAAGGTTTAAAAAATAATCACCAGCAAATTTTCCATAGCCTTTGCGTTTAGATTAAAAAGAGGACTCAAGAGAAAACGGAGGAAGATAAGACTATAAGCCTCTTCTGTTTCCATGTGTAAAAAGCCTTTACATTTAATCTTAAAGGAGAAGGAAAGATACCAAACCAGTTTATTGTTAATAGATTACCCACAATAGTGCAAGCTATAACACTATTCTGTAGAATGCTTTACCATACACGAGTAACATCTCTAGAAACTCTCTTGGTTTGTTTTGGATAGCAGCTGCCATATTCACTTGGTGTGACATCACTTCCTGCCTGCATTTCCCTGCTCGGTCATAGCTCTGGGCTCAGATTACAGCAGGGAGGGGAGGAGAGAGGGGAAGAGGAGCAAACTGAGCATGCTCAAGCCCTGCCCTGGAGGTTTAAGATGATAACAGGAATTCTGACACAGAAGCCCATGTGTACACAATAGAAGGAAATAAATGTTGTGTTTATTTTGACAGAGGATTCAAAGCAACATTACTTTGAGGGTTTACTGGTGTATTTATATAGACCTTTATGATAAAGCTTACTTTGTTTTAGCCTTTCCTTCTCCTTTAATTGTAAAGATTGTATTTCTTTATATGGCACGACAGCTGTATGCAGTGATTTATAAGATATAAACACAAAGAGGGGTACAGTTAATATAAATTAAAATATCCAAAATCTGTTAAGGGAAACCCCCTATGACTCAAGAGAAATTCCTGAGTTGGGGGAGATAATGACTCCAGGCAAGAGGGGTCCAAAGGGGGACTAGGAAAAGGCTTCACAAAGACGGGAGCCAGATGAAGCAGCCAAAGGTCTGGACAGAGCAGTGTAGACTAAATTAGAGCAGGGCAGGGAAATGCATCTGGGATATCTGAGAGTCAAGGAAGCACAGTACAAGCAGGTTACAGGATACTACAACAAGCGGGAGAGGCTAGGATTCTCAGAAAAGGTAAGGATTCTTGGGAACAGGAGTTACAGAGCTAGAGCTAAACAGCTTTAGTGCTCAGACCAAGGAACAGTGATAAAGAAAGACCACTAAAATGTGCTAAAGGGCTGATTTGGTTAAAACTTACCCTTGTCACAAGTGTGAATATTTTTAAATGTAAAAAAGGTTAGGGCAAAATCAATTGCCTTTTTCCCTTGACTCTATTTTTTCCTGCAATTTCTAAATCATTTTTAAAATGATCATTTTCACAGTAATGCGGTGGCATAAATATAATAGACCAACATTTTTGAGCATATTTCTGACAAGCAAGTCAAAATACACTTGCGGGCAATTACCATACAAGTGAATGGGGGGCGGGTGATTCTGAGCATTTTATTATTGCCCACCCATGGAGCTAATACAGTTAACAAAACTCTTGGAATTGCTGTCTGTGCTATCATACTAACAGACTGGTGAACATCTGGGCAGACTTTTACTTCATTAATTAATTCACATTGAAAAGAGCCTGGCTAAGGGCAAGGAACACTACTAGACTCTGTTGGTTAAATTCATCCAAAGAACAGGTCTGGTTTTTAATTTTTGGGGGTAAGAGAAAGGATTTCTAGAAAGCACAGACATCAGCTAGAAATAATTCTAGCAGCATATATATTTATAAAATGGTGTAACAGATTGGTGAGAGACATTATAACATTCATAATTTAAGTATGTAACCTCACATACTTCAGGAGGGACTTGTTCATGGGACTGAATAGAAGAAAGCCTAAATAAAAATACAATAATCCAGCAACTAAAAGTTATAAATAAATATTACAAAATATAGCCTCATAATTTAAGATGTGTCCACCTAAAAACAGTTTTCTGCAAAATAAAATCAAATGTACTGTAAATCTAATTAAATATCCAACATCTTAAAATTGCATTTCTTTTATTATGCAAAATAAAATATATATATATTTTATGATGGACATTCTTTTAAACTTCTTTCTAGTTGCCAGGCTTAACGTTTATTTTTATGAGAAAATGTCATTTAAACATTTTATGTGAGAACGGACAAAAATAAAAAGTCATTGCATTAGTAACTGGCATTATTTTATACTTTAAGTATAAGAAAAGCCTAAAGCACAGTAGCAGCTGTCTTCTCTAAGACATCCACCATTTACTGGGCTTTCTGAAGGCAAAATTCATCTGGACTAATCTGAAGTATTTTGGGTTCAGTTTAATAACTTGCAAACCACAAAATAAGAAGCTATAGCTGTGCAGTGAGTTTTCAGCCCTGACCACATGATCACTGCCTTAATAACGGTGTATTTTGCCATGGTCCACCAGGACATGAGTGACTTTTTTGTTGCGACTGAAGCTGAAGTTCTCCTGCATTATAATGCTTTACAGTCCCATTGGCCGTTGTAGAATATTGTGCCATTATTGTGTAGTGAAAACAACTCTTCCTTTAGATGAGAGAGCAGAAGTATAAGATTGTTTTTGAGAAGTCATTTGGGAGCTCACTTCAAAGGAGACACCTAAGCAACAGGGAATTTCTTCTACTTAAGAATATTATGTATTAAGAACAGCCTCATTCCACATTGTTAGCACTTGTTTGTGTTTGAACCGTCAGTGTATATTTGAACTTTATTTAATCTTTCCATACTGTGTACATTCAACTGTTTTGTTCTCTCAAGCATACAGTATATTTCATTCCCTTCTTTAACCTCATTCAAGTGCAAGATATTTATAACAGTTTGTAATTAATATATTTGTTCATTCTGCAATAATTGCCATATTAGGGTAATTATTTTGTCATTACTTTATAGCTCATACTATAATTATTACCATATGTAAGGCAATGGAAAAGACATGGTCTTAGTTACCAATGACCAGTTACAAATGACCAGTTACAAATGTATATTACAGGCATTTGTCACAGGATAACTTTTGATTATTTATTACAAAGGAAGTCACCATTGATCCATGGAAGAACACACTGTTCCTGAAGGCGTTAAAGGACAATTTAAATAGCTTGGAATCGTTCTTCTCAAACATTGCATATACAGACTGACCAAATAATGCGTTAGCTATATGTAGGGACCCGTAGGGGTTAATCTGCCCATATGGCTTTAAGGCCCTACCCTTTTCTCAGTAACCAGGCAAAATACTATGTAGCTCAGTGTTATTGGCTAAGAGGTGTAATGGCAACTTCCTGCCACACTGCACTATAATGTGTGTAAGAAGTGGCCTCTTTCTCTGTGGCTGCTTGATGCTGATCCAGCTGGGTATGCCCAGGGGGCCTGGGTACAGTAAGGCCCAGAGAAGCAAATGTTCTTGAGAGAAGTTGGGGACCAGGAAACCCTGTGAATGAGGTTTAACTATAGTAGGGCAGACTTGTAATAGCCTCTCTAGGAGAGAAAGGTAGATAGGGTAAAGAGAAAGAGCAGTTGAAGCTCCAACAAGGATTTGCAGGAGGTAATAGCTTCCCAGAGGCTCTGTGTGTTGCCTCCAGTGCAGGGACTTCAGTGAAGAGGGTGTTAGGTTAGCTGTCAGCTTCCTGAACAGTGCACTGGAAGGGAATGGCGTACCTTAGCTGGACATTTAACTATCTGGGGTCTGTATAGCCCAGATTTACATATATAATAATGAACTAGCTTATCAGTAGGTATTAGTATGATGTAGTGACATCCACTTAATATGGTAGGCCCAGTTTTAATTTACATCTTTACTTAAAGGGGAACTACACCCAAAGACAAAAATATGTCAGAGTAAAAAAAAATGAAATCTCAGAAATATAATTACCTTAAAACATTTGTTTTAATGAAATGTACAATAGTCTGTTAATTAGCAGCTGTTTGAATTCCCAGCATTTCCAGCCCTAATGATGTGCTATAGCCCAGTATTGTTACAATAGCTGGCTTCCCTTGCCTCCTCTATTTTTCAGAATCCCTTGCCCCACTTTTCGTTATCACGGGCCTAAGAAGATGGTTACTGCAATAGCAAATACCTGAAGAGAAAAAACAGTGCTCAGTTCAAATGGGTTACTAAACCTCTCCCTGTAAGAGTTTAGATTCCTCTCTGCATTCAGTGAGTAGCTGTAACACTAGGGCATAGGGTGACCACTCATCAGTCCCCTTCCTGCCTCCCCCCCTTTCATATGCCACCCCTATAATTCTGCCGCCCTAGGCCCAGGACTTTGTGGTGCTTCTACAAATGCAGGTCTGTGTGACACAAGTCTAATGTAATAGTGGTCTTACATTTGCTACTTGTCTAGTGACCTATATTAACCAATTAGACGGTTTAATTGGAAAACAAATATCTGATTGGTTGCTATGGGTTACTAGGTGTTGTCAGACTTGAGACTTTTAATTATATTACCCTGGAAGTGTCTTTTGCCCATCAACAGAAAGGCCACCTCTCTGAGTGAAATAATGCCATAAAACCAAGATCCAGCTTTGGTATTACAATGTATTCTCGCAGAACCAGAAAGATGGATATGTCAAGTACTGCAGTCGGTCTATAATTGTAGTAAGCCGGTAATGGAGAAAAAATATTGCCTCATCCAATTAGATGCAGTGTACTCACGGTACCATATTTTACTGGTGCGGAGTACAATAATAATGTATTTTTATTTACTTTATTTATAATTATAGTAAGAACTTGGGGTTGGCCTTAATCAAAATGGCAAGGACAGAGATTTTTTTTACACACAAACCCCCCATATATAATAAAAGTCACAAAGTTTGGTTAGGTTCAGTAACCCATAAAAACCAATTAAATATTTGCTTTTAGGTTACCTGGAAATACTATTTGCTAATTGGTTGTTATTGGGTTGCATCTGTTGCAAACTTTACACCTTATAATGGGAGGAATGGTTATTGCCAACAGGTCTGTCCCTTCCAACCCAGCCATCATCATTTATTTATTTATATAGCACCAGAAAGCAATGCAGTGCTTTACAATTCCAACCAGCTTCTGCTCCATCACCTCCACTATTATGCTGTGCTCATAGTATTTATTGAGTGGGAAAGAGAGGCTAGAATTTATATGTGAAACTGTATGGCTAGTGTGATATGTAAAGACAAATTAACTTGACGTTTGAATGATCAGACTGCAGTGAGTTCTTTTTGTGTCTTAAGGGAGATGCAGTATTCTTTAGTCAGAGGAGATGAGTCATTAGTAGTCATAGTTATTAGTGATTAGTTGATCAAAGCCTGTATTGTTTATTTTGGCATTCTGGCATATCTAACAGAAAACGTGTATGCTTGCACGGCCACGATGCAGCTTTTGTTAGATGTACTTTTCAAGTTCCACATAATGAAGTGCATGACAATCAAACACTTCAGATTCTACATATGATGCCACGTTTAATTGAGCAGTGATCTTTAGTACTATTCAGTCAAAAGCTGTTAAAAACGTTGCTTGTTTTCTCCAAGTGCTATAGTGTGTGAATGTAATGAAGCAATCTTTCAGTTGCTGCCTTCTGGGAGCTTCTTTGAAGGCACTGAGTTTCAGATCTGCCATGCAAGATCTGTGTAACTTTTACCTATTGCTGACAAGTGTATTGACTAAAGCTTTGTGGGTGGAAATGATAAATCTAGCTTGTTGGACAAAAATACAAACCGGGTTCCATGAGCAAAACAAACATCATCCATTTAAATTTCATTGGAATACAAAACAGTTTTTTTAAGAACAAAATGTAGAAATATAATCTGCAGATAGAAGCAAAAAAAGTATTTTTGTTAGTTCTACTAGTTAGTGATATTTAAATTGCCTTTTGGTGACATCTGGGTATGAATAAATCAGTTATGTTCCTCTTCTTAGCTGTTACCATTGTAGCATTAACCTTGCTGAGACAATAAGCACTCTGCACCTTAACCATCAAGTAACCAGTTTCTATAGCAACAGTATATGCATTTTTAGTATATAATTTTAGTATATATCCCAACATGAATAATGTTTCACTGTCTTGCTACTTTACAGTTCTTTTCAACTGTTGATTTGTGGTTGTTTTACAATTAAAAATAGTTGACACCATTATAGACTGGTTAGCATAATTGCTAAGAGACCTCAAACCTGAAAATCAGATTTTATATGTGTTGGGATATTATAATATCGGGGGGGGGGGGTATAAATGCCGCATAAAGCATTCACAGTAGTCTGCAAACTAGATCCCATCATCAACATATTGTCTGTATTGAAAACAGAAATAATTACTGTTATCAAGCAGGGAGAGCTTTCTTAATACATTGATAGTTCAGATAAGGGAACAGACAGACAATATATATATATATATATATATATATATATATATATATATATATATATATATACAGTTACAAAGGACACATTTTAAAGGACAAGGAAAGCCTATACACTGGTATAAATATTAGGCAGCCCTTAGCGTTATCAAAAACTACACCAGTTTTACTCTACTGCACATGAATAGATATGAATCTGTAGTGATACCTGGAACACTAGGAAAAATTAATGTAAAATGCCAGTGCAGCTCAGAGCCAGTGCAGTTTTCACTGAAATGGAGCACAGGCCCTTGGAAAAAAAACTAGGTATTTAAGTAGTGGGCGTCCATTTTGGCACCTGCCAGTGAAAAAGGCTTTCCTTGTCCTTTCAGATAAACAGTAAGGAAGGAGAAATCTTTGACCTGAAGACGTGGGTAATTTACATACATAAACTGAAGGACCCACGCAGTTGGGTCATTGGCTTATAAGTGCCAAGAATGAAGAATCTCTGCTAGTGGTGATATGTGAGGAGGAATTCAGGTATTGAATTCCAGGGGTAAGGAACAGCAAGAGAGAGGGTTAAAACATTAGATGGCAGTGGATGTGGGTGTTGTGAAAAGGTGGTTCCTATAGGAGGAACAGAGGTGATCACCAGGGTCGTAGAGAGACAAACGTGAAGAGCTATAGAGCATCAAAAGGAAGCACAAAAAAGACCAAACATATTGCATACTGTTGGAGCAAAGAAGGGTTACTTGAGGACCCCATGAGCCAAATGATAAAACAATTAAATACTCTAAAAAAGTTAATAGGATTTCAGCATGTTGATAATAAAAAGGACTGTAAGTAAGCTAGTAGTATCATTCAAACGTAAAACTTTACATTAGGTTGGAGATACAAATCAACAAATTCAGTCAAGTAAGAGTATCATTATCATGAAATTATGGGACATCCATTTGTCCCATAGTGATGAGTGATATGCATATCTTTAGAAGATAAAAATACAAAGCAGTGTGTGGATTGGGATTATATACGTATGGCAAGGTGTTTTTGACAGTAATCCCTTGGTAAGGAATTGATTCAGAATATTGAGTATTTATTTTATTTAATGGTCAAATTCAAAACACAAAATGTGTATCCATTCATTTATCAAATGCTTATTAACCCTTTCCCTGCCAGCCGTTTTGTCCTAGATGCGAACATCTACTGCCAAGCAGTTTTTAGATATTTTGCACTCTTTCACTTTAAGGGCCTTTCCTGGGGTGGTCTTTTAGTTAACCCAGGAAAACAATATATTGTTTTTTTCAGGACAACCTGAACTTTCACAATATGCAAGAATTTTGGTGTAATTCTACTTCTCTAAAAAAATATTGGATTCTAAGTGTCAAATAAAATGAAAAAAATCATGTTGCACGAAGAACAATCACATATATCAGAAACATCATTCATTTTACGTACGAGAACACAGCTGATTTAGAAAGGTCTATGTCTCCTGAACGCGACAATACCAAATATATATAGTTTTATGGAGATTTCTCACTTGTATAGCTCAAAATCTACAAGCAGTACACAACCAAATTTCCAAAGCAACACTCCCCAAACGGCATACTTTTGATTTCAAGGCCAAACATTCCACTAACAGTAGGTTTACCCAAGAAAACTACCCATTACTAGAAAGAACAGATTCTGGTGAATCAAAAATGGGTAGAAATATCTTTGTACTCCAAACCACCAAGTTGCAATTGTTTCCTAAAGTTATAGTGTTTTATAGAAATTGGTGAATTTTTTGAAAAATGACCTCAAAGCTTCCACTCTACAGCAACATATCTCCCACACATCATTAGGTATCAATGTAAAACACCCCAAATATAAAATCCTGGGTCCACTGAACAGTTTGATGCCCAATATGAATAGATGTACCCAAGCACGTGGCATAGGAGGCCCCAAAAGGAAGACCCCCCGTTTGTTCTGTAATTTCAGATACTGCAAAATCAACACATTTACATCGTTTTGGGGGGCGGCAAAGGTAGAAAACAGTACGTTCACCCCAGAAAACCATATATTTTCGGAAAGTACACATTCCCCTGAATCTAAATTGGGTATGCATGTCTTTCTACGCCAAAGTACCAAGCCGCAAATCATTCCTAAATTTGGTGATTTTGGGGACATTTCCAAAAATGACTTCAAAATTTCGACCCTGCAGCATCGTATTACCCACATACTTTTAGGTATCAAGACAAATCACCCCAAATATGAAAGCCTGGGGTCCTCTGAACAGTTTGATGCCCAATATGTATAGGTGTACCCAAGCACGTGGCGTATAGGGGCCCCAAAACGAAGACCCCCATATGGTCTGTCATTTCAGGTACTGCAAAATCAACACATTTACATTGTTTTGAGGGGGGCAAATGTAGAAAAAAGTAAGTTCACCCCAGAAAACCATATATTTTCGGAAAGTACACATTCCCACGGATCTAAATTGGGTATGCATGTCTTTGTACTCCAAAGTACCAAGCCGCAAACCATTCCTAAATTTGGTGATTTTGGGGACATTTCCAAAAATGACTTCAAAATTTCGACCCTGCAGCATCGTATTACCCACATACTTTTAGGTATCAAGACAAATCACCCCAAATATGAAAGCCTGGGGTCCTCTGAACAGTTTGATGCCCAATATGTATAGGTGTACCCAAGCATGTGGCATATAGGGGCCCTAAAAGGAAGACCCCCATATAGTCTGACATTTCAGGTACTGCAAAATCAACACATTTACATTGTTTTGGGGGGGCAAAAGTAGAAAACAGTAAGTTCACCCCAGAAAACCATATATTTTCGGAAAGTACACATTCCCACGAATTCAAATTGGGTATGCATGTCTTTCTACGCCAAAGTACCAAGCCGCAAATCATTCCTAAATTTGGTGATTTTGGTGACATTTCCAAAAATCACCTCAAAATATCTACCCTGCAGCATCGTATTACCCACATACTTTTAGGTATCAAGAGAAATCACCCCAAATATGAAAGCCTAGGGTCCTCTGAACAGTTTGATGCCCAATATGTATAGGTGTACCCAAGCACGTGGCATACAGGGGCCCCAAAAGGAAGACCCCCATATAGTCTGTCATTTCAGGTACTGCAAAATCAACACATTTACATCGTTAGGGGGGGGGGCAAAAGTAGAAAACAGTAAGTTCACCCCAGAAAACCATATATTTTCGGAAAGTACACATTCCAACGAATCCAAATTGGGTATGCATGTCTTTCTACGCCAAAGTACCAAGCCGCAAACCATTCCTAAATTTGGTGCTTTAGGTGACATTTCCAAAAATCACCTCAAAATATCTACCCTGCAGCATCGTATTACCCACATACTTTTAGGTATCAAGACAAATCACCCCAAATATGAAAGCCTAGGGTCCTCTGAACAGTTTGATGCCCGATATGTATAGGTGTACCCAAGCACGTGGCATACAGGGGCCCCAAAAGGAAGACCCCCATATAGTCTGTCATTTCAGGTACTGCAAAATCAACACATTTACATCGATTTGGGGGGGGCAAAAGTAGAAAACAGTAAGTTCACCCCAGAAAACCATATATTTTCGGAAAGTACACATTCCAACGAATCCAAATTGGGTATGCATGTCTTTCTACGCCAAAGTACCAAGCCGCAAATCATTCCTAAATTTGGTGATTTAGGTGACATTTCCAAAAATCACCTCAAAATATCTACCCTGCAGCATCTTATTACACACATACTTTTAGGTATCAAGACAAATCACCCCAAATATGAAAGCCTAGGGTCCTCTGAACAGTTTGATGCCCAATATGTATAGGTGCACCCAAGCATGTGGCATATAGGGGCCCTAAAATGAAGACCCCCATATAGTCTGTCATTTCAGGTACTGCAAAATCAACACATTTACATCGATTTGGGGGGGGCAAAAGTAGAAAACAGTAAGTTCACCCCAGAAAACCATATATTTTCGGAAAGTACACATTCCAACGAATCCAAATTGGGTATGCATGTCTTTCTACGCCAAAGTACCAAGCCGCAAATCATTCCTAAATTTGGTGATTTAGGTGACATTTCCAAAAATCACCTCAAAATATCTACCCTGCAGCATCGTATTACACACATACTTTTAGGTATCAAGACAAATCACCCCAAATATGAAAGCCTAGGGTCCTCTGAACAGTTTGATGCCCAATATGTATAGGTGTACCCAAGCATGTGGCATATAGGGGCCCTAAAATGAAGACCCCCATATAGTCTGTCATTTCAGGTACTGCAAAATCAACACATTTACATCGATTTGGGGGGGGCAAAAGTAGAAAACAGTAAGTTCACCCCAGAAAACCATATATTTTCGGAAAGTACACATTCCAACGAATCCAAATTGGGTATGCATGTCTTTCTACGCCAAAGTACCAAGCCGCAAATCATTCCTAAATTTGGTGATTTAGGTGACATTTCCAAAAATCACCTCAAAATATCTACTCTGCAGCATCGTATTACCCACATACTTTTAGGTATCAAGAGAAATCATCCCAAATATGAAAGCCTAGGGTCCTCTGAACAGTTTGATGCCCAATATGTATAGGTGTACCCAAGCACGTGGCATATAGGGGCCCTAAAAGGAAGACCCCCCCTTGTATGTTCTGTCATTTCAGGTACTGCAAAATCAACACATTTACATCGTTTTGGGGGGGGCAAAGGTAGCAAAAAGTAAGTTCACCCCAGAAAACCATATATTTTCGGAAAGTACACATTCCCACGAATCTAAATTGGGTATGCATGTCTTTCTACTACAAAGTACCAAGCCGCAAACCATTCCTAAATTTGGTGATTTTGGGGACATTTCCAAAAATGACTTCAAAATTTCGACCCTGCAGCATCGTATTACCCACATACTTTTAGGTATCAAGACAAATCACCCCAAATATGAAAGCCTGGGGTCCTCTGAACAGTTTGATGCCCAATATGTATAGGTGTACCCAAGCACGTGGCGTATAGGGGCCCCAAAACGAAGACCCCCATATGGTCTGTCATTTCAGGTACTGCAAAATCAACACATTTACATTGTTTTGAGGGGGGCAAATGTAGAAAAAAGTAAGTTCACCCCAGAAAACCATATATTTTCGGAAAGTACACATTCCCACGGATCTAAATTGGGTATGCATGTCTTTGTACTCCAAAGTACCAAGCCGCAAACCATTCCTAAATTTGGTGATTTTGGGGACATTTCCAAAAATGACTTCAAAATTTCGACCCTGCAGCATCGTATTACCCACATACTTTTAGGTATCAAGACAAATCACCCCAAATATGAAAGCCTGGGGTCCTCTGAACAGTTTGATGCCCAATATGTATAGGTGTACCCAAGCACGTGGCGTATAGGGGCCCCAAAACGAAGAGCCCCATATGGTCTGTCATTTCAGGTACTGCAAAATCAACACATTTACATTGTTTTGAGGGGGGAAAATGTAGAAAAAAGTAAGTTCACCCCAGAAAACCATATATTTTCGGAAAGTACACATTCCCACGGATCTAAATTGGGTATGCATGTCTTTGTACTCCAAAGTACCAAGCCGCAAACCATTCCTAAATTTGGTGATTTTGGGGACATTTCCAAAAATGACTTCAAAATTTCGACCCTGCAGCATTGTATTACCCACATACTTTTAGGTATCAAGACAAATCACCCCAAATATGAAAGCCTGGGGTCCTCTGAACAGTTTGATGCCCAATATGTATAGGTGTACCCAAGCACGTGGCGTATAGGGGCCCCAAAACAAAGACCCCCATATGGTCTGTCATTTCAGGTACTGCAAAATCAACACATTTACATTGTTTTGGGGGGGGCAAAGGTAGAAAAAAGTGCGTTCACCCCATAAAACCATATATTTTTGGAAAGTACACATTCCTGCGAATCCAAATTGGGTATGCATGTCTTTGTACTCCAAAGTACCAAGTCGCAAGCCTTTCCTAAATTTGGCGATAAAAGCAACTGTTTTTACATTTCTGAAAATCGCCTAAAAATATTGCAATTGGCCGCATTTATCTCACCCAATTTCTTACATACAATTGTAAAACACCATAAATATTGATGCCAAGGGTCTACTGAACAGTTTGATGCCCAATATGCATAGATATACCAAGGCAGCTGGCATGTGCGGACCCCAAATAAAAATAGTGAATATGAGTTTTCTCCGCTGCCCATTTGCCTTCTGTGAACATAGACCCTTGACTTCATATTATTTGCCTCAAGACCCTCCTAACAGCAATGACCCCCCAAAACCATACATTTTTGGAAAGTACACATTCTGCCGATTCCAACAAAGATAACGACGTCTTTCTACACGAAACTACCAAACTGCAAAGCTTTTCTAAACATATAGGTTTTTACAACATTTCTGAAAATCGCCTAAAAATGTTGCAGTTTGCCGCATTTATCGGACACAATGTTTTACGTACAAAGAAAAATCTCTCTAAATATGGACGTCAGAGGTCTAATAAATAGTTTGATGCCCAATATGTATAGATTTACCAAAGTATGTGTTGTGTATGGACCCCAAATGAAAAACGTAACTATGAATTTTCACGCTAGCCAACTAAGCTGCAGAAAAGAGAACCCTAACTGTACGTTATGTGCCGTAAGACCCCCAAACTGTAAAAAGACCCCCAGAAACCCATATATTTTTGGAAAGCACATATTTTGGCGGATCAAACTAAGTAAAATCTATCTTTCTATACCAAAGCACCAAACAGCAAAACGATACTAAAGATACATAGGGAACAATAATGCAGGGATAAAATTGCAATAAAACCACAAAAATAGCGTAAATCAATGAAATAACAAAATAATTGTTCTGACAGCGTAATTAGTGGCCGAAATCGATTATCCAATAGTCACGCTGCCAAAATAACACGTTTTTAGGCAAAAAAAACAAAAGATAACAGTATAATGAATTCGTAAAAAAAAAAAAAAACACCTGTTTGTGTATACATATTTGTGCACTAATAAAAGTTATCTGAGTGTGCAAATACATGTAAATAAGTGTAAATAAGTGTAAATAACTGTACAAAAGGGACCAAGTGTGCTAAAATTAAAAAAAAAAAATTTAAAAAAATTCCAATCTTTACTAAAATGCATAAATGTACTGTAAGTATGTGTAGGTGCAGGTAAGTGTGTAAAAAAACGTGCACTTACCGTTTTTGGAGCAGGAGAATCGCTGTCTTCTTTGGAGGAGTCCTGGCAGCGTGTCTGCAGAGTTGCTGCGCAGCAGGAAGTGCGTGGGCGGCTCTGCAGGCAGGAAGAAGGTGAGTGTAGTAGCAGACGCTCCATGCGATGCGTCTGCTACTTTGAAGTCGGATCTGCGACAATCGAGTCGCAGATCCGACTTGACAGCCCCCCAGCCTCTTGCCTAGGGGGCTGTCTTCTCTCCCCACTCTCTGCGGAGGCGGCAAAAGCCGCCGAAGCAGAGAGAGCGCTCAGCTGCTAAAGAACGTACAATGTACGTTCTTGGCAGCCTGAGCATTTGCCTGCCAGCACGTACGCCGTACGTGCTTGGCAGGCAAAGGGTTAATGTGCATGTGCACAAAGATGTATGTAGGAAAGAGGTATATTGTAAAGAGGTATATTGTATTACTTTAACTGGCTTCCTAATACAACAAATACAAAGCACATAATGTTTTATTGTTTGGCTCAACCAAACATATACCTATGCCAGAGAAAAGTTATGTTTATGTATATCCGACTTTGTATCCCATTTTAATAAAAAAAAAAAAACCTTTATCTGGAAAAGCCAAGAACCTAAGCATTCCTGCTTATATATCTCATGCATATATATTATTATGAAGTTGTATTTAATATTTAGATATTGTTACTAGATATAGCTTTTAAAGGAGAACTTAACCATAAAAATTAATGTGGCTAAAAATAACACATTTTATATATACTGAACTTATTACACCATAGTAAAGTTCCAGATTCTCAATAGCTGCAATAATCCAGGATTTCAAACTTGTCATCTTGGAAAGTGTCTGCGACACTCACATGCTCAGTGGGCTCTGAGCATCTGTTGAGAAGCTAAATATAGGGGTCGTCGCAAATCATCAAGCAGAATATGAGGTTTGTTTGTAATATAAGTTAATGCTACAAGGCTGATTATTAAATTATGATGCTATTTGCACTCATTTTTGTGCTGTCATGTAATAATTATCTGTATTAATTACTAATCAGCCTTATATTGTGCCATTTCTATTCTATGATTACTGTATATTGTGAGTCGGCCCCTAACCTCAGTAAGCAACAGCAGCACAGAGCATGTGCAATGAATTAACAGAAAAGAAGATGGGGGGCTACTGGGACATCTTTGGAGGCACAGATCTTACTGCTAAATGGCTGTGGATGCCTTGGGCTGGTATAGAAGCACAAAACATAATGTACAAAATGTCTACTTCTTTAATTAGGCTTTAGTTCTCCTTTAAGCTCTTGCATTACTGTATCAGTTTGTCTGTATGTAAATGACGTACCCTTATGTATAGTGCTGCAGAATATGTTGGCCATTATTAGTAAGCATAATAATATGTTGTAGTTTTTGTCCCTATTACTAATGAAGCTGAACTGAAAAACAGAATTCAGAACTTTACTTACACTAACAGCTGTTCTCTATTAAATAAGTTTAGTCAATTAAGAAAGACAAACACAAAGAATTTCAGATAAATCACATGCATTCATCAGACTTATAAGTCACAGTTAGCTGAGTGTATTGATAGGCTCCTTATACAAATGTTAACATGATTTGTGACTTAATGATAAAACCAATTGGGGGGAAGCTATTGGCAGGTAAGTAGACAATTAATCATTACTGTACACACTTCTTAATCAAACATTTAAATCTTCACTACAGTCATTAATACAGTACAATAAAAAAGAGAAATGTAGCTGTGTAAGGAAATCGAATAAAGTGGTCCTGTTATAAATTGCTGTGTCACAGGTTTGTTCTGTTAATTAGAAGATATATGCCACCTGCCAGGTTTGGCAAAGTAAAAGGTTCCTGCACTTGTATTTTATTGAAATCTTGCATAGTTTTGCTCACAGTATCAGTCAGGAATAAAGTAGCTTCAGTTATTTTACAAAAGTGCTGTGTGTTTCTGCACAATGTACCAAGAATAAAGAGTGTACTCAGGGCACAGTTTAGACAAAAACTTGCCTGTATCTCATGTACTGCATTTACAGTGTTATGAAGTATGTTCAGAAATGGTTTATCTTGCTGCCTTCAATTAGGGCATCTCTAGCCAGAAATTATTTTTGAATACATATTCGTTCATACTTTAAGGTGTATGACTACTGACCAAGAGCCTGAGTAACTGAGGAATGTTAATTAATGATAAATAAAATAAAAGATAACTGATATCACACTGTGAATCTTAATTAAATGTAATCTTTATTAAGTCTCATATAGTTTGTGGTTTATTTATTTATTCCTCCAATTATGGGTTTCATATACTATAATCAGGTGTAGGGCTTGATGCACGAGTTCATGCAAAAGTGCACCTACTGTATGTTTGTTTAGGTACCTTACACCTGCAACAAGGCCAAGAAATGTGTGGTTACTTGCAGCAGTTGGAAAAGCTGTGTGTTATGGCAAAAACTTTTTTGTATGTTCTGCACTTTGTCCTCATTAGCATTTTATTGTGTAGGGGGCTATTTACTAAACTCCGAATGCAAAAATTACGAAAAATTTGTGATTTTTTTTTTTATATAAAATCAGACTTTTAAAAAATCACAGATTTTTATGAATTTATGAAACCCTGAGGATGTAAAAGTCTGAATCTGAAAATCTTGCATCTCAGACCTGTCAAGGTTCATATAAGTTAATGGGAGAAGTCCCAATGATTTTTTGATGTGCACTGGGTTTCGTGCAATACCCCGAATTTTTCCGAGTTTTCGGCTGAAATTCGTAAGAATCGGATCAAAAAATCGTGAAAATCTGATTTTTTTTCCCACAAAGCAAATTTTCAGGAAAATGTAATAATAAATAAGCATTAAGAACCCGAGTGGATTTGATTGGAGTTTGTAGCAGGAAATGTTGAGATAAATTCGGACTTTGATAAATAACCCCCGTAATGTTTCAAATAGTAAAATGTTTGGCAGGGAAAATAAATAGCAAGCCTTGAACTGTTCCATCTACATAAGAGGAGAGGGTTGAGGCACCAGAATCTAATCTGTCATCCTCAGATTTAAAATGTTGACTGGTTGAGCATGATGGGTATGGGTGTGATGGCTGTTAATAGCTAGAGGGTCATAGACTGAACTCTTCTTTTATCTCAATACAATGCTAATAGCTAGAGGGTCATAACTCTTTTTTATTTTTGTTCTTTTTATGTCAATACAATGCACACATGTGTGTATGTGTGTGAGAAGCTCTATTTAAATTCAACATAATAATTATAAATTGTGAAATAGCTCAGATGAAGACAATCTGCAGACCAGGTAGTTCACCATGTTCCCAAATCAGAGGGCAACATGGTTCACAGTTATCACCTGACTGGATTACTTGTATACTCAACACATTCATTAGATAAAGGGTGCTTGTGGTTTAAAAACACATCATAGTCATATAAGGATTTTTGCAACAAATATCCACCTGTGGTTGCTCTCCCCACAGCAATTACTTTTGTCTGACATGTGGTTATGGTGACATGTTTACAAAGGGATTTGGTTTTTTTTGTATTAGTGGAGACTGTTGTTACAGAGACTCCAAAAAGACCAGATCAGTGTCAGCAGTGCGCATTGTGCTTACCACTATATGTAACCAAACTGATCAATTATCTGCCCTTCTGGCTGTTAGATTAAATTGTGAGATAGGCTTTATTGTAGAGGCTTAGGTAAGAGAAGATTAAAAAAGAAGGCCATCTCCCATAGAGTCCAAGGAATTTATTCTATTTTTATAAATTATTTTCTTTTCCTCTGTATTAAAACAGTGGCTTATACGTAATGGTAACTAGGTTAGGTAACTCCATATTAGTGCTAATCCTAATTGACAATCCTATTTGGTTTATTAATGTTTAAATCATTTTTTAAGCTATGGTGATCCAAGTTACGGAAAACCCCTTAAACCATAAAAGTCCCAAGCATTCTGGATAATAAAATCCATACCTGTAAATAGATTTAAATTGTATTAATAAAATGTAATATTGCAATGGTTTTCTTGTCCCCTCGGCTTTTAGAAATGTAGTAGTTAATGACATATCTACAGTACATTTCCTCAGGAATGTGATATGATCAAATATGCTTTGGTAACCGACAGTGGTGACTGCTGCACAGAAGCCAGTTGGAAATTATGTTTTTATATGCTTCACAAGAGGATTAGTCTCTTAGAAACCTCATTTTGCTAGATAAGAAAAATTGTCAAGGCTAAAGTCCACATTTGGACTAATCTCAATATTAATTGCAAATAGATGAAGCAAAGTGCTGGCCATATATACATGACTATAAATTACATCACCTTCTTGCCTATATCAAATATTGCTTTTCAAGCTTTCCATTGCCCTTCAGCCATTCTTTAACCTGAGCAACAGCTGTAATGTTAACTAGGGATGCACTGAATCCAGGATTCGGTTCGGGATTCGGACAGGATTCGGTCTTTTTCAGCAGGATTTGGATTCAGCCTGTTTATGAGCAAACATCTTATTGGTTGCATCTACAAGTATTGAACGTTCTGTAAACTATTGAAACATTTTTGTTGCTTAGAGATCATAGCTGGCTATGAAACATAGAGAATGTAGTGAATAACTTTTTATATTCACTGTAAAAATGTATAAAATAAAAATTATCATTATGCCAAGAAATGATTCAATTATTGTTAAATCACAAAAGAATAAACAATACATTGTTAAGAATCAGAAGCGAGCAGATAACATAATGTTCTGAATAATACTTTCATCTTTGATTCAGCAGACTTACACCTGAATGCACTTACAGGAGTGTTCTGTTGTATTACTTACATGTTCAGCAGTTAATTGTTTTTTCCAAGACAGTAATAATCTGACAGCACGAGAGGTACGTATATGAATCCATAATTAAAGTAAGATTATGTTCATTGTCTCTGTACCTTCTTAATAATACTTTGGTCAAAAGTAAGTGATGAAACAGAGTGGTTCGTACTGAGATAAGCATAAGGCTTTATGGAAATCATTCCAGATGTCATGAAGCAATTAGCTGGATCGTGGGATTAACTATGGACTTTGTTGTTATATACTGTACTTATTATAAATCCACTGCATTTCCGTAACGCTTGGATGCCGGAGATCATAATAAGTCTGTTGTCTGAAATTAGTTGGAAGCATTTAGATTGCTCCCATGTCCTGTGTATGCAAATATGAATAAGAGTCTGTCAGACTCTTCCCAGGCACTTTATGTTAACTTGTTTTTATGTTATTATAATGTACCAAGACAATCAATAGCCTTGACATCAGGCTTAGAAAGTTGAAAGTTTTTATTTGAAACATATGTATATTTAATGAAAACTTTGGCGCTTCTTACAATAATGCCCATTATTGTATCATACATTCTTTTCATTGCTATCCTTTAATTAAACAAATGGCATTAAATCAACTTTTAACCAGCTGTGTAATGCTTTCTGTAACTTATCAATGCTGTTGGTGCAGTGCAGTACCTTTTTTCTGCTCGGTCAAGCAAGGCAAAAATTTCAAAGAGCAGAAGAATTAGAAAACTCTTATTAGTTCTAGCTCTAGTTTATTTCTGTAATTCTATTTTGCTTTCATGTTATAGCTAGGTACACTGTGCAATAAAGCTTCTGTTAATCAACTATCACCTTGTTATACCCAGAAATACTGTAAATATATATATTAAAGTAGAAGTTAATGTATAAATCTCATAGTTGTCATAGTGCTTGATATACAGTACACTCATTTTTTGGGGCAGGATGAGGTAACAGAGTACCTGTGTCTTTTTTACCTGTCTGTATCCAGAATGTTCCATATCTGATATTTGAAATACTACTTCATATATTTAATGTAATAAAGTCCAAAGCAAAGAAATGGGGTTGGTGGTCTGTACAAAACAATGAAAGTTATATGTCCATTTCCTTCCTGGAATAAATGTTTTGCAGTCAATCTGCTGGAGTTCCTTTTCCTTTCAATCTTTGATGTTTTATTTATTTAATGTAATAAAGCAAAATAATAATCGACATTGCCCCTTATATACATTCATTTCTTGTTTTTTTTAATATAAGAGCCATGTTGTGGAAGTCTTTTAGTTTAGACCTTTGGCTACCGCCTGTGAGGCAGAAACCTATCTAATGGCAGTGAGAATACTGAAGTGCATCAGGCAGAAAAATTTTTTTTACTTGGGGGTTTATTTATTATCATTATAGTATGATAGTTAGTTGCTTAGTGAAACATTGCCGAGGGTTTTGGTTTTGTTTTCAATACATTCCAGCCCATAAAGTAATTATACAAATCCATTCTCCACATATGCAATGTGCTACAGGGATTCAGCATTCAGGTAGCTATTCAGGCATAGCCCTGCTGCTGAACTGCATTAATACTTCAAAGCAAATAAAATCTGTAGCAATTTATATATTGAATTCCTCAAAGCAGTCAAAGACATACTGACAAAGTGACACTTTATCATCTTTAAAAAATGTGTTACATTGTTAAAACTTTCCTGAGCATCAAGAAAATGTTAAAACCCTCCCTCTGGAGAACATGCCTTTTCCTGTGGACCAACATTTTGGCTTTTGAACCTAGTATTGGAGCAACAGGTAAAATATGTTTTCCACAAAGAGTGTGTTGTGATACTTAGGGGCAGATTTTCGCCAGCGTCGGCTTTGCACCCATCACACCACTTCGCCAGTTGCAAATGCGCTATGAAAACACTAATTCACTAACATGCAAAGTTTCGTCCCGGGTGTCGAATGCTGGCGACTTTTCGCTAGCGTTACTTCGGCTGTGCGAGCATTTCATAGCGAAAATGTGCTAGCATTCATTTGTGCCTAGCAACTCTTCACTAGTGATCTTACGCTTAGTTCAATTTACATCGGGTGGGAACTTTAAAGTTGTATGGAGGTCTTTATTATAAATGTTGCTGCAAATGGTTTAAGTTACCGGCTTTTATTACACATGTCCAGGGAACCTTAATAACGACAAGAGAGTTAATATAATGTTATAATATTAGTTCTAGCTCTAGTTTATTTCTGTAATTCTATTTTGCTTTCATGTTATAGCTAGGTACACTGTCCAATAAAGCTTCAGTTAATCACATGAGCCCACTGTAAAAATAATGTTCCATATGTTATAAAATGTGTGGAGAAAACAGATTACCCAAAAGAGTAAGTTAGGACTTTTGCAGCCAATCCCGCTTAAAAAAAGGAAAAGACGCCAGTGTTTTTTGACCTTTAATGCATTTATGGCACACAGGATATGATGTAAATGACAGAAGATTGTGGAAGATTTAACTGCTTTATAGCACTTCAGCTGGTCTGAGGTGGCAAAGGCAACTGTGGCGAAAGAGGCAGCGTTCAGTAAAATCCTCATTCCGCCTGCCGATAGAGTGCAAATGGCCGCTATCGACGGTCTGTTTCGCTAGCAAATTGGCGCCTGTTAGTAAATTGGTGATGTCCCTGAGGCAGGGGCGATCCTGCTCAATTTGCCGCCCGAGGCGCCCTTCGTTTTTTACCGCCTCCCTACGGCACTCACCTTCACCACCAGACGGGTCCACGTCGCTAGTGCAGAGAGCGCAATTGCGCTCTCTGCACTAGAAGAGCGGAATTTCTGGGTTGAATAACGGAAACTCGGCTCTTAGTTACCAGGAGCCGAATATTTGTTTGTCTTTCACATGTTTTTATGGTGAATGTTTCTGGACGTTGGAGGGGTTTTTCTTTTTTTTTTTTGGTCATGTGGTAGGGAGTAAATCAGTTTTTAAAGAATGTTGGATTTGAGATTGAGGAATTAATTTTTTTGGATAAAAATGGTTAATGTATTAATTGCCCTATAGACTGCAGCATTGTGTTTATATAAGATAATACAGCAGCTTTATAACAGTGTCCATTATTGGAAATTGGAAGTCTTCATTATAAAAGCTACTTCTTTTAGGCCCAGGTCATACAATTTGCTTTCCAGAATGTTCATATATTGATATATTATCTTGCCATTTTTACCAACCTGCTGATACTAAGCGCTGCAAATGTTTCTTTTCTGAGCATATATCTTGTGATTCACCGCATTCATTACCTGTTAAATATAGAGCTTGCTGTGGCAATATTTGACTATAAAAAAATATATAAAAATGTCAGTAAATTTGGCAAAGATTCCCTTTTTAGCAGCTGTCAGTGCAGAGCACAGGCAACTATAAAAATCAAGTTAGTGATTATATGCAAGGCCTACTGATCTTATTAACAGGTGAATGTCAATAAGGAAATTGCTAGCTTAATATGTCTAATATGTCTAACTGTGACATTTTAAGAGAAATAAATAAAACAAAATGCAAATATAACTTTTATTTGTTGGAAGTTCAAGTATCCAAATACATTTTTGTGTTCAATTTGGACAAATGGTTGAAGGGGGAATATTTTCATTGTCAGTATCACATGTTTTTCACTCTTCAACTCAAATGGAAATTTTCACTCAAATACTGGTTGAAAGAACCTTCCTTCATGTATCCAAATACATTTTTGTGTTCAATTTGGACAAATGGTTGAATGGGGAATATTTTCATTGTCAGTATCACATATGTTTTTCACTCTTCAACTCAATGGAAATTTTCACTCAAATACTGGTTGAGAGAACCTTCCTTCCAGCATCACACGTGGTTTTGATTCTTCAGCTTCAATGTAAATTGTCCCCTGTGATACAGGTTGAGGGAACTTAACTTTTTTTCTGAAGCTTATTTAGGAAGAATGTTGCCATCAAAACATTAAAATTACTCGGCTAGCTCAAATTTAGCATTACTTCCTTTCCAACGATGATCAACTTCCATTTGACAAAGCAAGAAATCCGACATGTCATTAAAATGCCACTAAAATAGTAGTATTTCAGTGATATCTTACTTTTCTACCATTTCTACTTCAATATCATACTGACAATACAGAATATTTTTGAAAATGCATTTATTCATAACCAGTGTCAACATAGATGGAAACAGATGAATTGTATTCAAGTAGTCAATATTACTATTTTTCATATTTGTAGGCAGAAATACTGTCACTCATAAGATGTTTTCTAGAAATTCACAGGGCCGCATTTGTATTTGTGGCACACCTAGGCTGCTTGGTGTCCGCTCACTTCCCATTTCCCCCTTTAATTGCACGCGCACTTTCTACTCTGCCATCTCTGCGGCTTTGTGTGCAGGAGATTAGAAGAACTATCAAAACTTAATTTTCCTTAGGCCCAGAAATGCAGGGGAGGTGGCCCTAGGCAATGGCATCTTCATCTTTATCAGTCTATCGATAATAATTGATAACAGTTACTCTTTACAGCCATACACAACGTGGACTAGCCTGGCATTTCGACAATGAAAGCTACATGTGTATTAGAACAACTTAGAAACCCCACAACCCATTAGTAATTGTTAAATGTCTTCCTAGTACCAAAAGGAATATGAGTATCTGGTGAAGTTTATATATTGTCATGGAAACCTGTCCAGAGAGTTTAAAACCAAATCCAACTTAACCTATGCCCTAGGAGACAAGGGAAGAGTTAAATTGGTTAAATGAACAGTAACAGCAAAAAATTTTAAGTATTTTAAAGGAATATCATGTACTGTTGCCCTGCACTGTTAAAATGGGTCTGTTTGCTTCAGAAACACTACTATAGTTTATATAAGCAGGCTCCTGTGTTGCAATGGCAGAAATTGAAAAAAGGCTATATGGCACAGATTTAAGGTACTACCTGGTTGTGTATATGCAATGTGTATATTTTTATATGAATGTATCAGAGATATTCATTAGTCCATTCTGCTCGCTATTTGGGTTGTCCATTTGTAGTACTATTCAGCCAGGGCACAATTTGCAAAATAATTTCCATCCTCCCTGCTTGGTTTTCTACCAGGTTATCCAGTTTCCTCCAACACTTCGAAAACATACAGACAGGTTAACTGGTGTAATGCTAGTTAACCAGGGAGACAGGTGGTAAGTACATTTCAGTGAACAAGGTCACCCCTGACAAGCCTGGTCTTCACCGACGCCCTTTTGGGGGCAGGACCAACAGGGAACCTGAACTAGTCAATGATACTCTGGGTACAGACAAGGAGGAGGCAAAATCGTAGTCAAGGCCAGGCAGAGTTTGGGGCAGGCAGCAAGGGTCAGAGTAAGTAACCAGGCAAGAGTTGGAACAGCACACACAAACAAGGCTTAGACAGGGACTGTATACACAGAAGCCAGCTTGGGCGAGGAGGGGTAAGGGAAGGAGCTATTTAAAGGACAGGGCACCAATGGGAGATGAATGGACGTGACAGGCAAAGACGTGAGCCAATGGGCGCAGAAGATGCACAATTAGGCGTCATAACGGATGCAGGCGCATGTTCCTTTTACGAGAATTAGCCAGACACATATGCACCAGAAGAGGGAACACCTTTCCCTGCACCTGCCAGTCAGTGTGCAAAGGTAAGAGAAGACAGGCAACCGTCTGAGTGGGTTACAACTGGCCTCTGATAAAATTGGCCCTAGTGTGATGTGGGTGAATGTGATAAGGACCATAGATAGTTTTACTGTTGCAGGGACTGATGTGAATGATTTATAACCTGCGTAAAGTATCTAGGGTAAAGTATGAAAGCACTATATAAATAAAAGATAATAATAAGCTTTTTCAGTGTGCCGAGGTTAGTATAAGTAATATTACTTAATATTACTACAATCTTGGGTATGGGTTAACTAGGCATATAAAGTTTCAAGTTTTATGTCATGTAAATTGGTGAGATGGATTATGTTCAATTATTTTAAGCAGTCACACACTTTGATCTGTAAAAGCTATTTAGAAATGTTCCACTGGTTTATTATTGCCAGTAATTATGATTAACTCATTTGATAAAGCAAATGTAATGAGGTACAGTATGGCAAATGTGATTCCATATTTATGAAGCAGGAAAAAATGATTACAAAATGACCTGTTTTCATAGAAATTCTACACATATGGTTTACATTAGAAAATAAACATTCAGCAAGTTTTTTTTAATGAAAATATATCTTAAAAGTTAGTATTAACTTTTAATTGGAAAAACAGTTCATTAAATGAGAAAGGAATTTCCCCCAAAAATATAGCTCTGCATTTCACAGGGTTGCCACTTGTATGGCTTTTCTTTATGCTGTCTTTCAATAAACCATCTGAAACCCAGACAAAAATCCTCCCCCATTCTTACCCATGATGTCCTTTATGACACTGCTTCATGCCTAATGTCACAAGCCTGCCTCTGAAAGCCATCTTTGCACCCTGGCGTATTTAGAAATACAGGTGCACCAGTGCAGTTACTAGTGATGCATATTATTTACCACCAGGAATTCACTTTATCTCCAGTGGGAAAGCATTTGGAGTAGATTAGTCACCTACAGAACAGATTTGTTATTGGTGACTAATCTCCTCATCTACCACTGCTTTAATGAAGAGGTTAAAAAGAACCTGTAGAGAATTGGAGAATGAACCTTTCACAACCACTTTAAATGGCCATTCAGTCAATTCACTCTCCATGTACAAATAACCCCACCAAGACCAAAAGACCCTAGATTAGAAAGCAAACATTTATGTGGCAATTTTTTACATTGTAAAAAGCAAGAATCTATGTCCAGCATGAAGCCATGTTGATTGTTAACTATAATGACATTCCCCAGGAAATAATTTTGAATACAATCTCTCAACAAGCCTTCATATACAGTAACTTCCCACTACATATGTCAAACTAACAGGCCTATAATTGCCAGGCTAAGACCACAATCTCATTTTAAACACTGGAATTGCATCATCTTTTCTTCAGTCCATTAGTACCGTACCAAACAGGAAGTCTGAGAAAATCATACTAATAATAATAATGGCCTGGCTAAAACCAAACAAAGCACTCTAAGTACTTGTGGGTGTATTCCATCCAACCTTGGAGCCTAGTTCACATTATTTCTATTTAAATATTTGATCAACATGTGCTGTGTGACTGTCTGACAATTTCTTGGGGCTAGCCCTTCTCTAATGTACTGCAGCGTGAGTCCTGCAATAATGACTTATCTATTGTGTATACAAAGGGAAAATAGCGTTAAAGTACTTTTGCCAAAAAGGGTGGACCAGTGTTTTCTCTAAGGGAGATGGTCTTCCCATATTTTGGAGCTTTTTGCATAACAAGTTTCTGGATAATGAATCCTATGCTTGTAGTGTACTTTGCTCTGCATAGTATTTTGTAATACAGCGTACCTATATTGCTTCCAGGCACTTTGGAACTTGGCAGTGAGTGTTGCAGATGACGAATGTCCATTAGTTAGCAACTTCCTATAGGCAATTCATTGTAAACTAACCAGTTATCTTTGAAGGTAGAAAATCAGCCTGGCCTCCATATAACATAGTGTTTGGGTTGGACCGAGGGATCATGCAGGAATTCAACCACAATTTTTCTAAAATGGGTACAATTGCACATTGGCACAATTTTTTCAAGGTACTCGAATCGATATATGGTTCTGCACTTCTTCCACCTGTTTGCCAGTATGTCCATCCTACCTTTTCTACTGAATGGTGAGCCACTGCACCTATTTACACAGGGAAATCCTGGACCTAATTTCCACCCTGTACTTGGTAGGAGCCAGCTACAGGCAAATAACTATAATAATAATTAATGCTGTTGTAGATGCTGACCCCTTATCATTTCTTTATACGTTATATATATTTATATTAGTAAATGTATTGCCACTAGTTCAAATATTGGGCCAGATTCAATTCAGTGTGAAAAAGGTTTATTTGAAAAGTCATGGACGAAATTCATGCACTTTAATTTAGAAAAAACTTATCTTTTTATAATGTGAAAACTTTGTTGAAATACGTATAAGGGGAAAAAACTGGAAGTGAGTTTGGCGAAAAGTTTTTTCCTCCTCGAATTGAGTTTTCACATGATAAACCAGGAGATTACTTTTTCTCACTGAATTGAATCTGGCCCATTGTATGAATATAAATAGTAATCAATAATTACAATTTATTAAAGAAAAAAAGGAAACAAACATTATTCCCTGGTGTCAGGGAATAATGTAGTACATGCTAATAAAATAGCATGTCAATTAAGTAGTCTGGGAAACCATTCATTATTCAATTCAATATGTAGTAAGCAGAAGAAATATGTATTCAAAGGATGTATTGTATATTTTTCAATAGACAATTTGCTCTCAGTTGTGCAGTAAAAAGGCATCATTTTAAATGTTAAAATGCAGTGGAAAGATGCCCATCACTGTTCACCTGTGCCAGCCTGGTCTGCCTGTGATTATAAGGACCATTGTATTTAAGAGTGGCATTTACTATTGTTTTTTTTTTGTTATCTTAAGCATTTATTACATAAGCTGATGCTGCATGACGTTTTTTGGTAGGAAAATTGGAAGAGGTCATTTTTTGCCTGGGTGAGGGAGACTACTGTAACTATAATTTTGAGAAGAATAAATGTGATATTCTTCTTTTCTGTGAATTAATTGATTGGTTGATCAACAAGGCTACCACCCACTTTTTATATCTAGGAAATACATGGCTTAAGGTTTTTTCAAAAAATGTTTAGGATATATTTAATCATGCTATAGTTTTCATCGTGGGCTATCAGTGGGGTTAGGGGTGTTTTAACAACGGTTACTAAACATGCAAAGACCAGTAATACCATAATGTGAAAACATTGTTTTAAATTTAAAGGTTATAACTATGTGTCCATCAACTGAAAACTACACATTTTTCGGCAGCAACATCCCTATGTAATATGAGGTTTTTATCCTATAGGTATTTATATATACACTTATACCTATATATGTTGCAGCCTATATATGTTACAACCTTGTGGGAACTTGTATAGAATCACCTATGGTGAAAAGGTAGCTTATTTTTCTAGCAATTTAGGGTAAAAGTACATTAAAGTGCATGAAAACCTTATAATTTTTTTGGTGTAACAGAAAGGTGAATCAATAAGTCAATAAATTATTCAGACAGATCCACCTGGGCTTCTGATTGATCTACTCTGTCTGGGGTCCTGTGAGAATATCTTGATAATGGGCAGTCTTGTTGGGGACATGTCTGAGCCACATTGTCCCAGCAGGCATGTTATGCAATGTTTTTTTTTTTATATTCTTAATTTTTCCTTTTACAGGTGTACAACAGCTAAAAAATAAAAGAATAACACCAGTTTACATTGCATATAACATTTTTGCTTTGACAACTTGTTGGTGCAACAAAAGAAAAAGAGAGAAAGAGAAAAAAGGGGAAGAAAGAGAAATTGGGTGAAAGACAGAAGGGGTAGAAGAGAAAGTATTTAGTCCATCCTTTTGTGTTTGTCATTTTGTTTGAGCGTTTCACTTTTTTCATTTTTGTTGATGCAAATTCTGCATGTTATCTGTTTTGATATCATCCCTTGTTTACAGGACTTCTAGTGTTATAGCTTGTTTATATTCTGCTTTTTTCTTTTTTTTTAATGAAGTGGAATGTTCATTTTTATTTGATACTAGATATACAGATATGGTTACTAGATGATGACCAGTAGAGAAACAGAAAGACAGAATGACATAGAAAGAGAAACAAATTCAGGCAACAATCTTGAATACTCTTATAATATAGTACAGTATCATGTTTCTGTTTTTTTTTTAAACTATGCATTGTAGGAGATTGAATACCCTTTTTATACCATTTTTTTTTAAAAAAGTGTCCTCTTGCTAATCCTAACAGGGAATATATGTATATTGAATAAGAGAGTCACTGTTTCTCATTCCTGTTTGTCAGATACAGATTGTACTATATATATATATATATATATATATATATATATATATATATATATATATATATATATATATATATATTCATGTGATTAATAGAAATCATTTAATATGATGCTTCAAAGAAAATCTTTTTGTTTGTTCAGCACAGAAGTATAATTGCATTGTGTGATGGAAAACTGAGGAAATCAATGAATTTACTTTATAGATGTTACTATAACAACACCAATTAAAATAAATCAAATCATAATTAATTTACTATAGCAACACCAATTAAAGCAAATCTATTCTTAATTTGATTCCCAACATCAATTCCATTGGTGTTACACCAGTTGTAGAGGGCATATTCAAGGGTCCCTTTAATTATTTCTCAGGGGAAAGTCAAACCTCAGCTATGACCCTGTGATATCTTTTTTTTTCCTGTCATTCCTACAAGCAAATTGGGTAAACTCGAATCCTCTAACGGCTCCCTTCAGGTAGCTACTTCCCTGCACCTACGGAGTGGCACCATTTTGAAGGCATATATGAGAAACCAGAACTGCCCCTTTCCACCTCTTATTGTAGAACCAGCAGTGGCAAAGTTCTAGTATATTCAAAGTCATGGGGAACTCAACTAGGTTTTTTTTTGTTTAATTCAAATGACCTTTATTACTTTTGTTTCTGTTGTTTTAATGTGACATACCTTCTTAGGAGGTTTTGATCATAACAGATATGAAGCTTGGATAATGTCTTTCTGACTTTTCCCATTCATCTAATGGTTACTCCCTTTTGAGAAATGGGAGTAGCAAAGTGTACAAGGAAATACATTGGCAGCATTGGCTGGATCATGAGCTCAACCAAAGGTTCATTAGGTTACAATAGTGTCAAACAGGCAAATAGGATATTCACCTTCAACCATATTAAAATAAAATGAACATGCTTAAAATATGTGCTGACTCATATGTAAAACATGGATCATATATATTCAATAGGAACAGCAAGTCATTCTGTCCCTTTAATAATGAAATACATATAGTCATTGAGCCCTTCATTTATTTAACTACTACTTAGACTTTAGTTTATCCACAGATAAAACTAGCTAAACTCATAATTTTTAATGATTACAAGTAAATGTTTTATAAGGGTATGGGTTTAGAACTGAATAAAATGCATTTTAAAATACAGTAGTTTCATATTTGCAGTAGACATAACATTTTTCACCATAAACACATTCAGTTAGAATGGCTTACAAATTCTTTATTTTTCTGCAGATCTGCAGCAGTTTCGGTTGCTAGAGATTACCTTCTGGAAGGAGTGGTTGTATCAATGAAGAAGACCAATGTATCAGGAAATGGCATTACTAGCAGGGAAGGCAGAGTCAGACTTCACTTCCTTCAGAGTGAAAAGCTTGGAGAACTTTTGTGAAGTCCGTACAAGGAAAGGGGCGTTTTACAAAACAGCTAAGCTTCTCCGTCCAGGTGAGGAGCGATATAATAGAGGGCAATTGGAAGACAGAACACGACATGTTATTATTAATGTAGGGGGCATCAAGTACAGGATTCCATGGACCACACTGGAAAACTGCCCTTTGACGCGACTTGGAAAGCTAAAAACCTGTAATAACTATGATGAAATATTGGACGTTTGTGATGATTATGATATCAATTGCAATGAGTTCTTCTTTGATCGCAACCCATGTGCCTTCAGGACTATAATGACTTTTCTGGCAGCTGGGAAACTGCGAATACTGCGGGAAATGTGTGCTCTGTCTTTCCAAGAAGAACTTATATACTGGGGAATCGAAGAAGAACAGCTGGAGTGGTGTTGCCTAAGAAAACTGAAGCAAAAAGAAGAGGAACTTGCTGAAGCCAAGATGTATGAAGGGGAATTTGGGATTTCAAAAGAGAATTCACAAAGTGCCTTGCAAGACAGTGGCCGTATGGCTCAGTGTATGAAGCATCTCAGGGACATGGTGGAGAACCCTCACTCAGGGATCCCGGGGAAGATATTTGCCTGCCTGTCAGTCTCATTTGTGGCCATCACAGCAGTCAGCCTGTGTATTAGCACTATGCCTGATTTTAGAGAAGAAGAGGACAGAGTAAGTATTTACTTTACTTCCATTAATGGTTTTAAGTAAAGTCTTGGATGTATATGTAAAAGATTAATTAAATGTGGCTGGGTTCAGGGTGCTGATCATTACTATTTATATGACCATGCTTGAGATAATCAATACTCTTATTTTTTTAAGCAAAGCATAAATTTAAACACCCGATCTTGTGTGCTGCATTAAGGAAACTTGTGGAACTATCTATTCCCTTCATGTTTGGTGATTTCTCTCAGTAATGATGATGCAATTAAAAGCATAACAATATAAGTTAAATATATACATAAGGCCAGCAGGCGCTCCTGCAGATAAAATCGCTGGGGTATTATAATCACTTTTTGTAATAATAGTAGCCTATAACAACCCGTCTGTTTGTAACAATTACTGATATTTTAAATCTGACATGTCAAATATTTAGTAATAATTAACATATCAATTTAACCCCATCCTCCTTTCTTAGAGGAATAATGTGAAAACAACAGCACACTCCATATACTATTTGCTAAAAAATTTATTTACATTAACTAAACAGAATGCATTTTAATACAAGCCATCTATATTTGACTAAGGTGGAATAATTGCAGCTTCAGAGCCCCAAGTTATGAACATTTCTTTGTACTGCTGCTTGTCTATCTATATACACTCTCTTATAGGTAATATAAATACAGTTTTTATTAGAGAGTTTGAAAACTGTACTGGGAGTTCTGTTACCAGTAACTGGGATATCTCTGAGAGTTTATTGCTGAGGTACCATAAAACCAGGCCCGGAAAGGCCCGGGCTTAGGGCGGCGAAATTTTAGGGGCGGAATGCTGCCCAGCTGCTTCTGTGCCTGAGAGCGCTGCACTGGGGACTCAAAGCTGCCCAGTGCTTCTGTGCCTGAGAGCGCTGCGGCCGGCACTAGGACCCTGTGGCTTGTGTGGGAAAGATATGCCCAACTTATATACATGATAGGAAAATGTAGGCTTTATATGTCCTTTAAACCTATATGTAGAAATAACTAATATATTGTTCTGTTTGGTATCAGTGCCACTGTCAATTATGAATGGAGACAAATTATTTGATTTTAAAAGTCATGTCTTTCAAATTCAGCATTTCAAAAAAACATTTAGAGGCACTGGTATAGCACCAAACATCAGCATCATGCACTTATTTGGAGGGTTGATATTAATGTATATAGGCAAATTTACTAATGAATGGTAGAGTGCAAAGAGTACTGCAGTTTTCAGAGGTACGTCTGTCAGCACCACATTGATGAAAAGGGGGTAAAAATATGGAGGTTTGCATGTGAATTTGCATGTAACACTTTTTGTAAATGTTTGCATCTATCAGAGATACCAGAAAGAGATACATATATATTTAATATGTTTAGTTTAGAGCACTACAGCTTAATGATTTAACATTGAGGTAATGGTGTAAATATGGCCAATTAACCTCAACGGGGTCAGTCACAAGGGGTAGTATAAAAAGGCAGGAGGAAAATGACACATTTGTGCATATTTGATACTGGAGCTCTCCAGATTCTTATATTTGAAAGGCATCAGCAAACATAATTAGTTATATTTTCAAGGAAAAAAATCAATTTACCTTGAACAACAAGCTTATTAAATGTTGCCCTGGAGTCCTTCTCATTTATCTGCATGAGACTTTGAGAACAAGTTGCATAAAACAAGATTGGAATGAACTGCTCCCCAGAAAGGAATAAATACGACTTGCTTATTAGAAAAAGTACAGTGGGGCTTTCAACACATCATATAACACAGTCTATGGATCAATTAAATTATGGAGTGAGAGAAATACTTTACAAGTGTCCATTAAAAGTCTGTCATGCATCTATATTCCCTTCTTCTTTTAACTATTTGATACATATAATAATTTATAAGTAAACAGGTAGAATTCACAGAGAGACCCAGCACACATCTAGCTCTGAGCACACAAAGGAGACTCCTTACTGTGAAAAAAAAGAATGATAGCCCTAAGAAATATGTAAAACTCGAATGCGCAGCAGTGTGTATTTATACAAATGAAAATCTAGGTTGAGTAATAAACCAAACACCTGTTAAACCCTTATAACCCTTGATTTTAACACTATGGATTGGCCTTGGTATAAGATGAAACATAATAGTTATCATGCTACCAATATTCAAATATACTGTATGTATTTGAGCATGTCTTGCACAGAACAAGCAGCTTAGAAAAACACAAGGAACACCTTACAGGAGGTTAAGGTGCAGTTTGAGGTAAAGTTATTATTAAGCGTCTCACAAATACCCATTTTCAATAGAAAAAAGTATTGCCATTCAATAAACAATGTATATACACTTTCTCTATTGTGTATGTAAAAGTGTGGCACTATATCTTGAAGAAACAAATGGGGTGTAAAGACTGAACTGTGAAACATCTTGGACTCTCTAAGGACTGGATAAGGACTTTTTTTCATTTGCAATGAATAGTCACATGTTACATAGTTTGTGGACTTCATTGATCTCCACCCACAACTACAACCCTCCCCCGTCCCTGTGTATTATTATGGGTCATGATCAGGCTTGAGACTACATTGCATACATTGCATTGTATTCATCTACTAATGGAGCCATTAAAGCACTTTTGAAGCACTAATACTGAAGTTGTCAAGAGTGAGTTTATTGTCATTTCATCCATATACGTTTGTACAGTACACAGTGAAACAAAACAACGTTCTTATAGAAACATGGTGCTACACACAACATAGATGTACCGGACACAGACAAAAAGTGCAAGTGCAAAAATATGCAACTCCTGCAAGACAGGACAGCACAGTGCAGGGACAGGACAATACAGTGCACACTCAGCAGATGTAATATGTTAAGTAAATAATGCTAAATGTCAGACATGATGGGTGTATCATTGTGATATGAGAGTAGTAAGAACATGATAAAGAACATGATAAAGTGCAGATGTGCTCATGGAGAACAATTGTATCCAATAGCTATTTATTTATACAATGGCATGCAAGGTCAGATGGAGTGTGTGTGTGAGAGAGATGTATCCGGTCCCTGAGTATTCAGGAGCCTTATGGCTTTGGGGAAGAAACTGTTACACAGTCTGGTAGTGAGGGCCCTAATGCTTCGGTACCTTTTTCCAGATGGCAGGAGTGTGAACAATGAGGAGTGTGTTGGATCAGCCACAATGCTGGTGGCTTTACGGATGCAGAGAGTGATGTAAATGTCCGTGATGGAAGGAAGAGAGACACCTATGATCTGCTCTGCTGTCTTCACTATCCTCTGTAGGGTATTGTGCTCTATGACAGTGCTTTTCCCAGCCCAGACAGTGATCCAGCTGCTCAGGATGCTCTCAATAGTCCCTCTGTAGAAGGTTTTGAGTATGGATGGTGGGAGATGGGAAGGAAGTATAGGTGCTATTGGGCTTTCTTGGCTAAGTAGCTGGTGTTGTGGGACCAGGTGAGGTTCTCCGCCAGGTGGACACCAATGAATTTGGTGCTTTTGACGATCTCCACATTAGAGCCGTTGATGTACAGTGGCAGGTGGTCACTCCTAGTCTTCCAGGATCTCCTTTGTTTTGTCTACATTGAGAGACAGGTTGTTGGCTCTGCACCAGTCTGTTAACCGCTGCACCACCTCTCTGTATGGTGACTCGTCATTATTGCTGATGAGACCCAACCCGGTCGTGTCATCAGCAAACTTTATGATGTGATTTGTGCGGTGCGTGGCTGCACAGTCATGCGTCAGCAGAGTGAACAGAAGAGGACTAAGCACACAGCCTTGAGGGGCTCCGGTGCTCAGTGTGGTGGTTCTGGAGATGATGTTTCCAATCCTGACTGACTGAGCTCTGTCGGTCAGGAAGTCCAGAACCCAACTGCAGAGGGAGGTGTTCATTCCAAGCAGGCTCGGCTTTTATATCAGATGCTGAGGAATGATAGTGTTGAATGCTGAACTGAAGTCTATGAACAGCATTCAAACATAGGTGTCTTTTTTGTCCAGATGAGAGAGGGCCAGATGGAGGGTGGTGGCTATTGCATCGTCTGTTGAACGATTTTGACAGTATGCGAACTGTAGGGGGTACAGTGCTGGTGGCAACAGAGTTTTGATGTGATTCTTGACAAGCTTCTCAAAACACTTCATGATGATGGGGGTGAGTGCCACAGTCATTGAGGCAGGACACTGATGACTTCTTCGGCACAGGGAAAATGGTGGTGGTTTTGAAGCACTTCAGGACAGTGCAGGTGTTCAGGGAGATGTTAAAGATGTCCGTGAAAACATGTGCCAGCTGATCTGCACATTCTCTTAGCACTCTGCCAGGGATATTGTCTGGTCCTGCAGCCTTCCGTGGGTTTACTCTTTCCAGAGTCATCCTCACGTCAGCCACCGTCAGACGCAGTGCCTGGTCACTAGGCAGAGTGATGGTCTTCCTCATTCCTGTGTTGTTCTGTGCTTCAAACCGTGCATAGAAGTCGTTCAGCGCATCTGCAACCGAGGCGTCACTGTCACAGGCAGATGGTGTTGACCTGTAGTTTGTGATCGCCTGGATGCCCTGCCACATGCGCCGTGTGTCGCCATTCTCCTGGAAGAAGCTGTGTATTCCCTGAAAGCAGAGTCTCGGGCCCTCAGTAAGATACGTACCTCTTCAGTGAACCACGGCTTCTGGTTGAGGCATGTAGTGATGCACTTGGAGACAGTGACATCATCAATGCACTTTGTGATGTAGCTGATTACTGATGACGTATACCAATCCAAGCTAATGTAGTCGCTATAGGTTGCAGCTTCCCTAAACATGTTCCACTCAGTGCACTCAAAACAGTCCTGATGAGCAGTCATGGCTCCTGCCTTCCATGTTTTCACCTGCTTCAGAACCAGCACTGATGAGGCCTGTATGCTGGAATTAGCATAACAGAGATTTGGTCTGAGTATCCGAAGTGTGGACGGGGCTCTGCTCTGTACGCACTGGAAATGTTTGTGTAAACCTGATCCAGTGTGTTTGGCCTTCTCGTAGCAAATTCCACATGCTGATGGAATTTAGGGAGCACTGACCTGAGATTCGCATTGTTAAAATCTCCAGCGATGTTAATCAGTCCATCTGGGTGAGTGTTATATATGTCCGTGAAAGCACCTTGTGGTGTGCTATGGTGTATTTTGAACGTTAAACAGGACAAGCAGCTTGTCTTAGGTTAGTAAAACGGTCTGCCTAAATATCAAGCTTTTATTGAAAGGCACAAAAATGAATGCACTGTTGTGCCCATTAAAAAACACAAGAGATATTTCCACTGTGCTACTCAGCCCTTAACATTAGTCTTGTTACATTAAAAATAACAGCATTGTGAATACAGTCCACCCAGGGATTCCCAAATGCAAAATCTGGTTGGTTTGTGATGCTCTGGAGAGATTACATGGGAAGGCAATGGTAGTGTTGCCATTACTAATATTAGGATGGCAGAATCTGGGATTGTGGGGCAGAGAAAATTAAGTTATCATTCCTATCATCCTATTATATAACCTGTTTTTAAAAAAGGATACAGTTCTTTTAAGAGATATATTTGGGATTTTTCAGTGAAAAGGGATGCACCAAATCCACTATATTAGGATTCGCCCTAATCCTTTGTGAAAGATTCAGCCAAATACTGAATCAAATCTGAACCCCAATTTGCATATGTAAAGTAGGAAAATGAGGGGGAAAGAGAACCATGTGTGCAGTGTGTGGTTAAAAAATGCGATTCCCATGTTTGGATGATGAAAAGTCACGTGATGGTTTCAGCCAGGCACTTTGCTTCGGATGAATCCTGCTGAAAAAGGCAAATCTTAGCTGAATCCCAATCCAAATCCTGCATTCAGTGCATCCCTAAGTGAGAATCATATATTTTCATCAGGATAAATTGTCAGTTTTTTTTATATAAAACCTTGAGAACTAATTATAAAGACTATTTTTATTATGATTTTTTCCCTAGGGTTTGGTGGTTTGCAATGCACTTCAAAGTCACAATTTCTGTCAAGTATATGTATATATAAATGCTATATCCATTGTAGAAGCCAAAATTATGCACCTTATACATAAAGACTTGATGCTATGAAGGAAAATAACGACTATTTCTGACTTACTTATTGGATATAAATTTTCCTGGCCCCTATTAATGTGTTGATATTATGAAAGCATTGAGAAAAAAACAGGCCTAAAGCAAGACTCATACAAAACTATGCACCTCTACAGCACCTAAAGCTAATGATGGGCTAAAATCATTCCCACACAGTATGGAAAACCGCTACTTACTTTGCAAAAGTTTTTAAACTTCTTTAATACCCCATTCATTGTGCACAGGCACAATGAATAATCCTAACTTGGAGGCTGTTGCTGGATTTGAACCCAGGTCCTGGGGATGTCTGGACATTTCACTGTACTACAGGGGGCAGTATGATCCTGTGTCAATTTAGAAGCGTTTTGCCTTTTTACTTGGGCTCAGTAGCACTACATTATCTTGTAGGTGCAGCTTCAATTTAATTCTTCCAATATCATGAGAAGCAAGCCTTTTCCAAGTGTCTGAGCCTTTGAGATTTGTGCCTGTTCTGTTTAGCCTTGACCTGTCCTGTTTCTTTAGTTCTTTTGCCCACTCCATCATGATTAGTTTATTTCCAAGTCCGGGTTCTTAGATCCCTTCTAGACCTCTTACCTAAAATGCCTAATGCCTTCCCCAGCCTCAGGGATTCACCTGAACAGATTCACTAACTATGTTTTATAGTGCTTTTACCAAATCATGGAACTTCCCAGTTTTTTTAGCAATCGTGGGATTAAAGGGGTGTTCAACTTTAAGTTAACGTTAAGTATGTTATAGAATGACTAATTCTAAGCAACGGTTCAATTGGCCTTCATTTTTTATTTTTTATAGTATATGAATTATTCGCCTTCTTCTTCTGACTGTTTCAAATGGTGGTCATGACCCCAACTAAAAAACAAATGCTCCGAATGGCTACAAATGTAATGCTATTGCTACTTTTTAATATTTTTTTATATTCAGGTCTCTCCTATTCATATCCCAGTCTTATATTCAAATCAGTGTATGGTTGCTAGGGTAATTTTGACCCTAAAAACCAGATTGCTGAAACTGCAAAATGGAATAAAAAGCTAAATAACTCAAAAAACACAAGTAATACAAAATGAAAACCATTTGCAAAGTGTCACTCTCTACATCAAAATAGTTGTCACTCTATACAGTACATCAAAAAGTTGTTCACCTTTAAATTAACTTTAAATATGTTTGCAGTTTCAGCAATTGGATGCTATGGTCCAAATTACCCTAGCAACCATGCATTGATTTAATTAACAGACTGGAATATGAATAGGAAATGGCCTAAATAGAAAGATGAGTAATAAAAAGTAGCAAAAAGATGAAGGAAAATAATTCAAAAACTGAAAAAGAAAAAATGAAGGTGACTTGAAAAGTTGCTTAGAATTAGAATTCTATAAGTTAACTTAAGGTGAACCATCCCTTAAATTTAAAAGGTGAACAACCCCATTAATGAAAGGAATTAAATCCTGCCTGCTGATAAACTCCTGGTATAACGAAATCCTCCTTATCTGTAAAATTAAAACATAGTCTGCAGCTGCAGCCCGGAGAGGCTTGTTTGTATCCTCAAATGTTATCTAAACGAAATTAGCCTATAAAAAATTGTGACTTCGCAAAGCCATAGTTGAACTCTTCTGTGATACATTTCATTCTGTGTGGCCGAATAAAGCACAAATAAAGCATCTGTTATGCTAAAAGCCTTATCAATGAGACTTGCTATACAAGATAAGGACCATTTATATACTTAACTGTGCACTCTCCTGCTTTTAAGAGATAAAAGAATATAAAGATATAAATATAAAGATATTTTAAATGAATCAACACTACTCAAAATTTCAAGTGGTGCGTGAGACCAAAAAAAAAACACAATTTGATGGCTTAACTTCACAAAGTGTCTCATAAATTGCACATGGTACATTTACTTCTTAATAATCTAATTTTTATTTACTTGAGATCCCCTAAATCAATGAAAATATATAAATATAAGATAAGGTTCCAGTAGTTAAAACTACCAACAAGAGATGATTATTTCATTTAAAAAATTTCATTTTTATATTACAAGAATAGGCAAAGTATATTTCCCATGTATAGTGCTCATTTTAAATAAAGGTGTATATAGGTGTATACTCCCCCTTTAAGATTTCTTTCCCAACAAAATACTATATTGTATTTAAAAAAAACAAAACATTAATTATGAGTATTAGTATGTTGAAATAAACATTTTACAGAGGATTAAACTTTAGTTTTAGGCAAAAGGTTTTACAAAGGAGGGACTAAACCTCTCGGAATACTGATCCATACATAGTAGGGGTGTTGAAGGGGGTGAAGGGTCGTTGTTTTTTAATCTTGATATGTCGCTGGTCACAGTTGAACGAGTCTCAGTGGATAAAAGGAAATATAACGACTAACATGCTCATTTGCAGTTATAGCTAGTCTAATAGGATTTTAGTGTGATTTCAAGCACAAACTAATTCGTAAAACAGGATGTATGCAACAATTAACATATCCCCACTTAAAGAACATCAGGCGATGAGTAATTATATATTGTTTGACAAGTCATCTGAAAATCTGGATTTTACTTTGCAAACTAGAATTTATTGTTGGAGACATCCCAAGCCAGCTGAAAAATAGATATAAATAGAAGAACGAAGCAGCCCCTACTGTTGTGTTCTTATTGTTATAAAAGTAACATTACTTTTCACAAACTCTTTTAATAAATTAGAATCTCTTTGAGTAACTAGATGAACTAGGACCAAAAATGTTCCATTGCACAGTTGGAGTAAAATGTAAGTTGGTGCAAGTCTCGGTGACAATCCCAAGCTCAAACAGTTTTGATTGCAAACATTTCTTTTCATTAGTGAGTGTGCTACTTTGATGACAGCTGATCACAAACCTCACAGATATGAGGGCTCTGGATAGGTAGGTGAGGTTGTCACCTTAAATGCCCAGCAATGATGACTCAGTAGCTGCTATGATGACTCCATTGTGCTGTATTTTTAGGAAATGCTGACCCCCAAAATTCTGTCAGCATAACAGTTCCCGAGTGCCTCAGTCAGTGTGATACTCTGTACAAACTCACGTGCACACTCAGGTCCTTTCTCCAACGATTCCGCTCGGTGCACAGCTCCTCAGGGAGACGGCCCTCCCAATTTTCAACTATAGAAAGCAATACAGGCCCCCTTCGTCAGATGGGAACGCCCCCGAAACGTTGTGACGCAATAAACGTACCAGGGGTTGCACCCCGGTTTGAATCGATTTGTGTGCCAGCCTGTATTGCTTTCTTCAGTCAGTGTGATACCCATTCAGCATAAAGGGAAGTGTCTGACGGTGGTTTTTCAACATTTTCATCAACTTGATGTTGCTTGTGATTAAAGGACAAGGTAACACATGTACAGTTGTTTATATCTTATCTCCCGTGAAGAAACCCTCTCCTAAACCCCACAACCTACATTTCCTAATAATGCCTGGTTTCCTCGTAACTGTTACTAAAATGTAACTGCACCACTCACACTACCCAGTATTGTCCCATTTTTTGTACCTGTTAATAGGGGAATTCCGGCTTCCAAACCAAAATTTGATAAAGAGGCCCACACAACACAGAAACCCCTAATATACCCATACAAAAAGTATGAATAAATGTCATTTTCTATGCTGTAATCCAGCTATTTAACGGTTCTCCTTCTGCATCATTTGAAGTCCTGGCAGGGAAGAAGGAACTAAACACTGATGTTACAAATTGTAACAACTTCCCCACAGGTTACAGACAGTGTGCAGGAACTACATAACCCACAATACATTGCACTGTGATGTTCTGTTCCTTATTGAAAATTTGGGGTTTGGAAGATACAGGCTAAGGACATCTGGCTGCTGATATAAAGTAACAGTAGTCAGCCAGCTCAACAAAGTAGTCCGACAGATCAGCAGGGGGCTAGGCTTAGGGAACTGTTCCAAACCATTAAAAAATCATGAAAAGGCTGCATATTTTGTATTTGATGTATATTGCAAAGTTGCTTGAAATAATATTTACTTTTCAAAAAGTTAAGTTTGTGTGGAGTTCCCCTTTAAAGTCAGGACCAGATCGCTATGAGATGATGGCTGCCAACCCTGCTGCCCTGCTCTTTATTTTTAGGAAACAGATATGGGTGAATTAGGTGCACTTGGAACTACCTTTATAAATATACTATGGCACAAATCAATTAAAACATATATATGTATGGGCTTCTTTGTCCTTTAAACAATTGATTTGATTAAAGCAAAACAATTTTGAGCGATCTTCTTCCTCTTTCTTCTTGTGGCTGCGCATGCGCATTAGAGTGAAAAGCCGATCTTTAACTAAAAAGTCAGCTATTTCGTTCTACTGCACATGCGTCTGCCCTGGGAAATTTGAAGAAAGAAGAATCCAGAAGAGGATTGCTCCGTGGTGCTCGCTGGAATAACCCCGAGCCGGTGCAGTTTTCTGCTGATAGGAGCAACGGCCTGGGGTTTCAGGTAAGTAAATACAATCACTTGGGGGTGCCTAACATTTGGCACCCCAAGTGGAAGAATACTTTCCTTCTCCTTTAACCTCAGCATTAATCTTTCAGCCTCTCTCTAAGCTAGAACTTTCAGAATTCCCTTTGCCCTTCCAACATTACCAGTTTTAAAAGTCTGGACATTTTCATCAGAGCTCTATATCTCAGCAGCTGTATCCAGTCATAAACCCCATTCCAGCAAAAAATACTGCCCACTTTCTGGCTAAACAAATTACTTATTGGGTGAATGTTTTAGAACTTTATGGATTCATGTATTTTGAATGATAAGTTTAAGTTGTTGTTGGTACTGCACTAGACCTGTGAGCTATCTTTATTTTATTACTTTTTTATTGGTTCAGAGGATCATTTTTGAGGAAGCAGCCAGGCTTGGAGCAACCTTCCAACATCATGTATCTACAAAATAGGGAAAGTTCTGAGACATGCAATTTTTACATGCCACTGGAAAAGATGGCAGTTAGGTGTTCCTGCTTCTGGGTCATGTTGTGTTGGTCGAGGTTCACCAAATTATATATCTGCACTGATCCTTTTAGTACCTTTTCATTCATGCAACCCGCTCACAACTAGCAGTAACACTTATGTGAAATAATAATTCTGATTCTGACATAAAGTTTCCAGCTGTTACCACAGCCCTCACATTTGCTGTCCATCAGTCATAAAATAATGAGTTCTATTAAATGGTCAAAGAACATGTTGAGTGGCACTTTTAGTTTTATGCAGGTGCAATTGAGGGACTTTAACACTGCCAGAAATACAATGGAATATACATACATACATAGGACTTGACAGTTGCAGAATACAAATGCCAGCTGAAATGGAGTAAAGGGTTTAAACAGAGAGTTAAAGTTTCCATGTTGCTGCAGAATTGAATATTGGTACTGGTATAGCATGTATTATTTAAGCACTAAGGAAAGCAGGAGAGTAACATCAGTTAAATGACTTTAAGGAACCCCCAGGGTTTTTTTGCAATGTGAGTTCCCAGATGAATTTTCTTTTATTTTTTGGCTGCATTTACAAAACTTTTAGAAATCTTCTTAGCTTATTGTGCAAAATAGGAGAAGCTGATTATGCAAAACATTTGATACCCAATGTTGCCCACTGTTCATGTTGGTTGATACACCATAGGTGCTCTGTAGAATAGTGAATAGAAGAATATAGTGAAGATGAATTCTTTAACTGTAACTAGCAACTACATAATTTCATATTAACCCCTTACAGGCTGCTAAGCACTCCACCAATGAAGCTTGGACAGTCGAGAGACAGAGAGGGAAATATTAAGACCCTAGATGATAAAAGCCTGCCATAATATTTAATTTGTGACCTACTTGTTATATCTGGAGGGAAACCTATTGTACAAATAAGGTATAGCCAAAATATATAGTTGTATACTAGTATTTTATTGTAAATGTCACCCTTGTCAGGTAAGAGACAAGTATTTCCTTGAATAACTTCATTCTTTTTCAAATATTCTCAGCTCAAAGCAGAACAGAGGAGATTTTGGATACAAAAAATATATGTCAATTAGGCTAATTCCTTGCTTTATAATTAACTGAACCTCACTTTAGAACTCATCAATATGTAGTCAAATTTCAAGGCGGCAATGGCTTATTATATAATGTTTCCCTCATTGAACACAGAAGGAACAATGATTTATGATAGATGTACCATCTGGCAGTGTTAAGATATCTTATAATCAATACTTGGTTTCTACAACACAGAGTTAAGCTTGGGGAAAATGAGATATGGAATTAATTGTTAATTAGGCGATGCTCAAAGTTGTGTTGCTTCGGATGAAAGCTAGTCATAAGCAGCTCAGTCACTTAACAATGACAAGATTAATTATGGCATTGGCTTATAATTCTGAAATAGTTGTTGAACACTATAGATCATCAAAGCTGACCTTTAAAAATAAAGAACTGATGCTGCATTAAGATATTCATTATTGGCTGACATTTTGGTACTCAAGAGATTTGTTGACTTCTGACAAACGAATCCCAGGGGCAAATGGATTTTTATGATATGTCACTCATAGAAAATAGGACATATCTTTGTACTATCTTATAGAGGCAGTGTTAAAATGTACTTTTTAAATTGTAATTGAAAAAGTTCTTTATCTTTTCCCAATAGACAATAATAACAACACACATGGAAAAAAAAGAGAGAGAGAGAAAAGCACTATGAGAAAGAGAACAGGAAGAGGAGGTAGTACCTGTGGGTAATAAAACAAATTAAACGTTAGGGTGCCCCATCTAATCAAGCTCTTGCTGAGTCAACCAGGGTTCCCAAATGGCATCAAATTGCTCCAGTCAACCTTTGGCAAAGTACATCAGCTTTTGCCTAGGGAGAGAGTTGGCAAAGTACATCAGCTTTTGCCTAGGGAGAGAGTTGTTGACCAGTGTCCTCCAGAAAAGCAGAGAGGGGGAAGTATTTGCTTCCCAGTTGAGAAGGATGTTTTTTTTTGGAATAGATGAACACTTTTAAACATCACAACTTCTCATAACTGCACATGTTTAGCTCTCTAGTTATGTCCAATAAGCACAGACTAGGGGAAAGTATATTAGGAAATGCAATATGTTAATATTTCATGCCAAAATCTGCATATGACTAGACATTCCAAAAACACAATGGAAAAAGGAACCCACATTATTTGAACATTTGGGGCAATGGTCCAAAACACTCTGGTAAATTCTTGCCAATCTCTGGAATTAAATAGATCCTGTGAATGAACTTAATCAATATGAATCTGTATATATCTTGTTTCTAAATTGAGTTTATGTTCATTTTGTTTTTCTGTAAAAGCTCAGTAAGATACTGTATGTTATCATAGGATTTTCTGCATAGGGAACTATATTTAGAAACTTTTTATTCAAGTGGGAGCTACTGCTTTAAATCTCCATAGATTCTATTGAAACACTGGCCTCTGGTGGTCACGAAAATCAATAGCGTTCAATAGATGATGCATGCTTTATTGAAAACCCATGCTCCGGTTACGCAATTCGAAGCACTTTCTTTTGCTTGAGCCATTTGATTTTCTTTTATGAGAAGCTATCTAGCTAAAAAATCTCATAATAAAGAATGATTAAATGTGCAGCAATATAAGAAAGTCATCCTCCGGCATTCAATATATTTTTATACTTTAGCTCTCTGATCAAGCTCATTCTTATTCAATGTGCAAAAAAAGAGCTTTTCATCTCTTAATAACAGAGGTGTCTCCTTGAATAGATAACTCTGGATGTTTTGTGCTTTCATTTGATTATTTTCATGCTTTACAAAATATATTTACATTTCTTTCCTTTCGTACGCTCTCTCTCTCATCGTATAGCATTGGTAGATTGTTTAAAGTTATAAAAACAGTGTCCAAACTATACTGTATTACAGTTTCCTAACTATATTTCCCCCTCACTTGTTCCCCTTCTTTATTCTTCTAGTCTCTTTACATACTCTATTTTATCATGCCTGTTATTTCACCTCTTGATACTTGATACTGAAATGGGAAATGACCATGATGGACATACAAGTCCAAATGGTTGGGTGAGCAATAGGACCCACTGGGAGTTCTTCTGGTACTCTGGTGGACCAGTCCAACTCTGTAAAGCCATTAACTATAACATACGAGATGTTTGCTCTGGTTGAGCTTAGATTGAGCACTAAGTTCACTGAAGCAGCTTCAACACTCCAATAAAAAACAACTCAACAGAAGTAGTTAGGACTGTCTAGTGTAGGAAGGAGGAACTGAGGAGGAAAGAAATATGTTTGGTTTTTTTGCCTCCCAGGAGACTTTTTTAATGGGGAGAACACTATCTGTGGCAAAATGTGAAAATATTCTTGTACTCAAGAATTTAAAAAAAATTACTAAACTTATTAAATCTGCCTTTCGGGTTTAGGTCATAATACTGCAGTATATATTTATGTATATTTGCAGAGAACAGTAGGGGGCCGATTCATGAAGCTCGAGTGAAGGATTCGAATGAAAAAAATTTGAATTTCGAAGTATTTTTTTGGTACTTCGACCATCGAATTGGTTAAATTCGTTCGAATTCGAACGAATCGAACGAAAAATCGTTCGACTATTCGACCATTCGATAGTCGAAGTACTTCCCCTTTAAAAAAAAGTTCGACCCTTTACTTCGGCAGGTAAAACCTACCGAAGTCAATGTTAGCCTATGGGGAAGGTCCCCATAGGCTTGCCTGTGATTTTTTGATCGAAGGATTTTCCTTCGATCGTTGGATTAAAATCCTTCGAATCGTTCGATTCGAAGGATTTAATCGTTCGATCGAACGAAAAATCCTTCGATCGATCGATCACAGGATTAGCGCTAAATCCTTCGACTTCGATATTCGAAGTCGAAGGATTTCAATTCCAGGGTCGAATTTCGAAGTATTTTTAACTTCGAAATTCGACCCTTAATGAATCTGCCCCTAGATGTTCAAAACAGTACACATATTATAAAATGGGAATGATAACTGAATTACATGCTTAATTTTGTATCTGTATTTTGTATTTAAATTTTATTACTGTATCAACCGATGTTTGTTCTGTTAATGCATTGCTTTACTGATCAGTGCTGGGCCCACAAGAAGCACAGTATAATTCCATTCAGCGCTAAATTGTGGTGTTATTATTGATTGCAGCTCCCCAAATAGATCCACTCTGCCAGATCCTCCAAGTAAAATCAACAATTCTGTAGGGAAGCTCAAAAAACTAACCCCTGGTTCCAGTAAGTAAATTGAAGTCAATTAAAGTGCATTTGTTCCAGTATTACTACTTCATTTCCTTAAAAGTGTATGTGCCATTCTTTTCCATACAAACACGTGTATGTGTAGGGTGCTCTAAATACCACACTCTGACCGTATTACTTACTCACCAGATGCATGTATAGCCAAGCCAAATATCAATATCTCATTGGGGACCTTCTGTGTATCCTATCTGAATATCCACAGAAAACAAAGTGCGCCAAAATAGTGTTTTAATAAGGAATAAATAGAATCCCAAATGGGATGCTCACAAACAGAGATTCATAAATGCATTAAATAAAAAGTCCAGGAAACTTCTGACATCCTCTATGCATTTCACTCTTTCCTCCGGAGACATAAAATAAGATACAACACATGGCTTTAAAAATGGTGTCTTTATGTCTCCTATCAATGATGCAATGTATAGCGCTGGTTCCACATCAGTTCCCCAACTGAATTATCACTGTTTGCCTCTCCTATCAAGTGCCCTGATATTGGTTGCCCTTTTATTGACCACCACTGATTTTAGCTGTAAATCCTTTATGTTCACAAATGAATACCCATGAGTTGTTCTGCAATTACATAGTGTTCTTGGTTGAACCTACTTTTTCTTGTTTGAATCAATTTTTTATTTAATCTTTTGGTTAGTGAGCTGACTACTAGCTTTATGGTTTTAGTGCTCATCACTGATGCCCAGACTATAAAGAATGGCTTCAAAAATGTAACTGAACACATTGTAAGGAATTGACATCTTGGTATAAGTATCATATCTTAGGTATCGGTGTTGACATAGGTATCCATCTGTAAATTCATTAAAGAATATAGTGAAACCTGAAGAGGATTGTCATACTATCTTCCTTAGAATTACTCATTTTTCTATTAGCACTAGAATTCAGGAAATATCCTACCAAACACACTCATGCTGATATTTTGTACCAGCATGTGTTGCACAATTTGTACTTTCTTACAATCCCAATTGCTTCAGGGACTACCCAGATCTCAGCACTATGACCTACATTTAGTGGAGTTGTCCTAAGGTCAGATGTTCGTGGTGTAGAGTTTATGCAATGAAAGCATACTTGGGCTTTACCAAGCCAAGAACCTAAGGGAAGCTCTACTGAACAAACTGATTGAAGGTATCCCCACAGCTGCCTTATTCCTTATTACTTTCATTGCTGCTTGTAAGATTCAATGGTTTTTATAAAAATAAAGAAGAAAAAAGCTGCCATGAAAGAGACATTGTAGAGGTAAAACATATGAGAACCCGGTACATTCATTATAATTTGCCTACTAAATGAGCTGTTTAATCAAACTCTGAGGATGCTGTTATGGTAATATATTGATAATAAAATATACATGTAAAGATTAAACAAAGGATGCTGAAACCCATGACTACTAAAATGGCTTTTCTCCTCCCTCTTGAACCACATCACTGTGCTCCAGAAACAGCCCTATTAGCTCTACCTGTTCCCAAAAAGCAGTAATGCAGTGGAGTTGGTGGGCACCATCTTTTGCTTCTTGAAACCCTTTCTTAAATATTTTTCTGACAATCAGGAAAGTATTGGTAATTAAAAGTAGATCAAACTGCTAACAATCCTTCCTTTGATCTTTGGTAAATCTTCCTATAGTCTTCTTATAATTGATACAGCTCTGCAAGATTGGTAGAATTGAATTTGCGTCAGTTTCCCAGGCTTTGACAGAAAGCAAAACTGTTTTCGATACACTGTATAGAAAATAATAATGCAATTAAATCGCAACTACTGCTTAACATTTTGGACAACATACTCCGTTCCGTATGTAACCATTTTGTGATCAAATAGATGTCAAGTAGGAAATATCAGTGAGTATTTGTCATGTCAGTTGCTGATCTCCTGAAAGCTAATGAGCTCCTTCTTCACTTCCAATCAGTAATTCAGATATATCATGACATGAGTATTGTTGAAGAGCAGGGGAGCCTTTAGGCATGAATGATTCCATTTGTGTAGATCACTCTCTATTTTTAGGCTACCAAAACTTATGAGGAGCTGTGCTCTCGAGGTACTTCTACTTATAGAAAAAAATAAATGAAAAGGGAAATAATTATGTTTATAAGGCATGAAATGCCCATTGTAACTGAAAAAAATATATAAACACATACAGAGGAATGCAGACATACCTTCTAGGAGCCCAGAGAACACTGATGATAAAAATGATATCTCTTAAAAAACATGGTCCAACAACTAAATAACAAGCTAAATATATCTGCCTAAATGTTATCTCTTACCATTGCCATTAGCATCAACCATCAAGGTAATAATGCATATAGAAATTTCTGCAATTCACAATCCAGCGATTCTGAGAAATGTGGTATTAGAGATATGGACCGAATATCTATAGTTAACTCTTATAGACCAATCAAGTACCATATACTTAACTCATATCAAATTAAATAGTGCATTTGAGCACTTATTTGATGCCATACAAAGTAAGCTGGGGGATCTTAGATGCTCCTGCCTTGCAGGGGAGGGGGCAAATTATTCACAGTAAGCAGCTGACCCGTTACTGCGGGAGACCAAAGGAGAGGAGCTTAAAGGAAAAGGAAAATCACAAAATTGGGTGCCGAATGTTAAGCTCCGACAGTGATTATTATAATTTACCTGAGGCTGGTGCTCCAGTTAGCAGAAAACTACACAGGCCCAGGGTATTTCTGTAGTAGTTGATCCACAGCAATCTTCTTTCCTCCAGGCGCAGACGGGAGCATGAACAATAAAGTGAAAAGGGTGGCTTTTTGTTAAGGGGATTCTGACACAGGAAAAAAATATTTTTTTCCCCAAAACATACCAGTTAATAGTGCTGCTCCAGCAGACTTCTAGACTGAAATCCATTTTTCAAACGAGAAAACAGATTTTATAATATTTAAGTTTTTTTGAAATCCTTATTTCAAAAGAGAAAACAGATTTTATAATATTTAATTTTGAAATCTGACAGGGGGTTAGACATGTCAGTTTCCCAGGTGCCATCAGTCATTTGACTTGTGCTCTGATAAACATCAGTCGCTACTTACTGGTGTACTGCAAGTAGGAGTGATGTCACCCCCCCCATTAGCCGATCAGCAGAACAATGGGAACGTAACAAGATGACAGCTCCCTGACATAAGCAACAGCTCCCTGATACTTATGAGAATAGCACTCAATAGTAAAAATGCAAGTCCCATTGCGACTCCTTTAGTTGGGTAGGAGAAACAATAGCCTGTCTGAGAGCAGTTCCATCATGAAGTGCTGGCTCTTTCTTAAATCACATGACCAGGCAAAATGACCTGATATGGCTGCCTACACACCAATTTTATAATGAAAAAAAAAATGAACTTGTTGGTTCAGGAATACAATTTTGCATGGTCGAGTGAATTATTTACAGTGTTAACAGTGTAATTTAGAAATAAAACTGCACCATTAAAATCATGACAGTATCCCTACTGCGCATTTGCACCGTGCAAGAAAGAAGAAGCAGGAAGAGGATCATCTGTGGTGTTGGGGCTGTTACAATTTTCCTGCCTGGAGTATCAATCCATGATTACAATCTCCTGGGATTAACCGTCTCCTTTAAATCTTGGAGACTCCCGATAAACATGGGAAAGTCTGAAAAAATAGATTTATACATGTCAACTTTGAAAGCACTTCAGAGTGAAAAGTTTTATTTTGCAAATCACTGAAGCATTTTCAAAATATCGTTTATACATATGTTACAACAGTTTGGTTCTATGTTTTTATAAATCATTGGTCCAATTATGTGTTTTGTTTTGTTTTACTTTTGCTCCCCTAGTGGAATGTACTCCTGCTGGCCATTGGTGTTGTCTGTCAGAATTGATCACAACCAGTGGGTGGGGTATAGTGATCAGCGATTGGCTGATTGCTGCACCATTCAGTTCAAGTGGTGCTGGCTGGAAGTTTTCACCAGGACAGCCATTCTTAAAACCAGGCTGCCCAGGTGAGAACCAGACAGATGGCAACCCTAGATACATGTGCAGCACTCTGCGTGTGGTCTCTGTGTGGCGCCATTTTCCACCACTTAGCACTTTGTACCCATAGTAAATGAGCCCTGAAATGTTTAAATTACCTAATTATGTCAGTGACATTACTTGTGGCTGGAATATATAAAATGGAAGCATAAAATTGTATATGCACTCAGCAAAGCAAACATTTTCTGATTTGTTTTATGTCCATCTGCAGTTAATGTTCAGATAAGTACTGCACAATCCACAGCAAACATAAAACTGAGATAGATAATGGGTTTCCAAATAGCTCTTTGCTTTTACACCAGCTCAGACATTATATTCTCTGCCCGAGGAGATTTCCAGTACAATATATAGACCTGTAGTAAAAACTAGTTACTGTTTTTGTTAATTGTTTAAAATATTTGTCTCTTTGCTCTAGACTGGAAGCCTCAGAATATGACAAATAAAACATAGTAAGATGAACATATTTATATTTGTATGGATACACTATCATCTTAAACCTTCCTTTGTATAAACTTCTTTCTGTTGTGCCTTGCAGTATGCACATGGTATACTTAAAGGAACAGTTAATGTTGCTGTTCCTTTAAGTGTGGCCTGGACTGTATCGCGTATGAGTTTTAAAACAGAAACAATCACAGGAACTGAACAGTCCTGGTCTGAATGGAGATGGGGCTTACACAATATCAGTGTTGGACTGGGACAGCAGAGGCCCACCCAAAAACATTTCACCTGGGGCCCACCAATTCATCTTAGACCAGGGGCCCACTCTATTATTTTCTTTTTCTCCTCACTCATCCTCTATTCTCCTAGTCCCTCTTTCTTAACATACTATAATCTATTATTCCATCTATTTAGCCTCATTGTTCTCATAGAAATAGGGAAATAGGCCAAATGTATCAGCATGAGGGCCCACTGACATCTGGGCCCACCGGGACTTTTCCAGGTATCCCGGTGGCCAAGTCCAACACTGCACAATATTGTGGGGGCAATGTAGGAAACATTTGGGGTGTGACTTTACATAACTCTGTGTGACTAGGGAGAATGGAGGAGTCACTTTTTCAATCTGAAATGACAGGAGGAATGTCAGATAGAGAAGTTTGCAATAACTGAATTCTACATTGAATATAAAGGAGAGGAAAACCAGCAATCACAAAGTTTGCCCATAATGATGAGTACATTGTTGTATTTTACTTCATGGAAACCACATTGGCTCCGTTGTTGCATTTATTCTAAACATGGCGTCTGGGTAGCTCTTTATATAGACAGTTGCTGGGGGGAGTGTTTTTTGAATGCTGTGCTGAGGTTTTGCACATGGGGGGGTGCAGGGCTTGTGGGCTAGTCCCAGGCACATATATAATTGGGATAAATGTAATCCAAATGAGAAGATAAATCAGTTTTAAAGGGTTTTTTGATGGGTTGTGCTGCTGTGCAAATTTTGTTTACACCCCACCCCATTTTGGATGCACAAATCAGGGCTTTCTGAACACAGCCAAACAAATACTACAAACTATTTAGTAATAAAAAAATGTTTTTTAAAAGATTACTCTGCTTTGCAAAGCATTTGTGCTGCTGTGCAATTCTCTAATCTTATGGAACGTATTGTTATTGGTCAGCTAGGTGGGAGGGCTTGCACCTTGTGGGAAAACACTCAGGTTTGTAGGCAAATGAACCACAGCATTTCAGACTTGAAAACCCCTAAGTACAGTGTCGGACTGGAACACCAGGGGTCCGCCCAAAAACTTTAGACCAGGGGCCCACCAAAAAGCATAAGACCAGCGGCCTACTCCCAGTACTATAATTCTTCCTGTACTCAAACTCACTTCTCCTCATCTCTTTTCTTTACAAACTATAATCTATTATTTCAATTATTTAGCCTCTTTTTTCTCATAGAAATAAGGAATGATCATCAAATAGTCCAAATGTTTAACAGCATGAGCGCCCACTGACACCTGGGCCCGCTGGGAGTTTTCCTGGTATCCTGGTGGGCCAGTCCGAAACGGCCTAAGTATATGCAGTTTACTGAGCCCCACATCAAAGTAATTTTAGGAACTATACTGAAAAACATTTATGAGCACCAATTGCCGGCTATTATAAATAATTAAATAAAATGAGAAGGCTAAAAGGAGTATTATGGTAGGACTTGACGACGCGATTGGAGCCGACATGTCACAATGCGACTAAACGTATTTCTCCTTCACTTCTGTTTTCTTTAAAACATCCGACACGTCGCATGCGTTTAGTCGCATTGTAACGTGTCGGCTCCAATCGCGTCGTCAAGTCCTACCCTAAGGAGTCTAGCATATTGCAAGACATTGCAGTGTAAATATATTAACATCTCATCCTATACACATACCACTGTCTTAAACCAAAAATAAGAACTTTTTAACTCTCACTTCAGGAATTATTGGTGGAGACATGTAAATTACTCCATAATGTCCCTGTGGCCAACTATGAATACAGAACCACTAGTTAAATAGCACAAATAGAGCCTAATAATTCTGAATATATATATATATCCAAATTTGCAGACAGCCGGTTGTTATCTCATCAGTGGCAGATATTGGTACATGTCTGTGGTTACTTCAATCTTTACTGCCTGAACAATCCTTTTTGCCAGAGTGTATGAAGGAGACCTCTAGTGGCAGGTAAACAATACATATAATACATATACAGATATAGAACAGTGCCTAAGTGAAAGCTCATTTCCTTCAGCATATATAATATCCCTCAATGGCTACATGAACCTTGCAAAAATAACCCCTTACCAACTATCAAGTCATGGGGACCATATACATACCTTCCAACATTTTGGAAATAAAAAGTTGGTGTGCGTAGTACGGCAAAAATTTTGTTGCCCATTTTGTGGCCACACCTCCTAATTACCATGTTCATTTTCCAAAATTTGGCAGGTTATGAAAGTTGGACCCTGTTTTTTTCAGTTATTACAGTTGCTAATGAAGGAAAATTGCCCTTTAAGCCAAGTCTAACTTCTCCCAAGAGACCTGCTTATCTAAATTGTTACAATTACTTATTTGCTTATATCAAAATTGTTACAAAAGTATATTAGTTGCACCTGGTTGGCTTTTCTGGGCTCTCTGCCAAAAGCAAATTAAGTTAGAAATTGTATATCTTTTTCTGACTGTTCAGGATCTGGGTTGGCTCCAGGAATAAACGACCAGTTCAGCACTTTCAAGTTGCAAAAATATATATATCTGAAGGTGACATTGCGGAGACTGCAGAAATGTATTGTCTGTTTAGATGCCACCTGATTCACAGTTAAACAATACAATCAGTAGAGGATAATTAGGTATTAAACCATGGTGTCAGGAAGGAAAATTCACTGTAGACAGTGTTATAGTTTATGAAAGCAAGTGTTTCATCTGAAAAGAAGCAAAATCACAAAAGCTTCAATAGTCCTTGCCAAGTTGTGGATCTTACAGTAATACACCTCTAATAACATAATGTGGGCTACACTGACAACATTCTGTACCGACTGCAAAACTCAAGTAACAAAAGAGGCACTGTTCATTTAATGATTAAAGATGTCCTCAGCTTACTTCATCCCAGGGAACAGATTTAATGGCATTACTGTAATACTGGATTGGTGAGAGAGTCAGGAAAGATTAGAGGATATAGAATTCTGTAGTTACTCTTTATCCTCCAGCAGTGCTAGTTCCACCAGTTTAAGTACCAAAAAAGTATAAAATATGCCTTTTGTGATGTCATTTAATGGGCACATTAGGCCTTATTATATTGTAAAAAGGCGACTTTTCTTAAAGGAGTGGTTCACCTTTACTTTAACATTTAGTATGCTATAGAATGGCCGATTCTAAGCAACTTCTGAATTAGTCTTCATTATTTATTTTTTGTATATTTTTTAAATGATTTGGCCTTCAGTTATTTAGACCCTAGCAACCAGCTTTCTGAAACAGCAAACTGGGGAGCTGCTGAATTAAAATCTAAATACGGCAAAAATCACAAATGATAAAAAATGAAAACCAATTGCAAATTTTCTCATATAAAAATTTAAGGCAAAGGTGAATAACCCCTTTAATTATATGTTGACAACAAGTTCAAACATTTGCCCATATAAACCATAGGCTAGGCTGACATTGCTTGCTATATGAATATGCTTTTATATCTTCAGGGGTGCTTCGCCAATGAGGCAAGTTGAGGCTGTCGTCTCAGGCGGCAAAAATGCTGCTCCTGGTACTTTAAAAATGCTGCTCCTGGTACTTTTAATTTCCAGGGGAGGGGGGGCAGCAGCAACTGCTCCTGCCTCAGGCGGTGGAGGGGCCAGGATCGCCCCTGTATATCTTCATAAGTTCACATTGGTCCCATTATCTGTGTAAGCATCTGCAAAATTTTGAAATGCATACCCTGATTTGAACATTACCTGTCATTCTGAATAAGTCAAAAGATTCCCCTTTGGAGAAATGCCTACTTCTAATGAAGCAGTACAAAGTAAAGTCATGTAAGCATTCTAACATTTTGCAAAAGGATTTATTCAAAGAAAAACATGCTTAATTTGGTTAAAATTCAGGTTTTCAAAGGAGCACATTTTCATGCAGGAAATTGGTAGCTTTGGAAATTAATGAAACAACATACAATTATATGCATACACCCTTCTGAATCTTAAAAATGAAAATAATAGACCCCCTACCACAGTGATCCCCAACCAGTGGCTCATGAGCAAGCAACATGTTGCTCACCAAACACTGGCTTGGAGGCATGTTTTGGTTGCATTAAAACCAGGTGTACTCCTAAACAAAGCCTCCTATAAGCTGCTAGTCCACATAGGGGCTACCAAATAGCCAATCACAGCCCTTATTTTGTACCACCCAGGAACTTTTTTCAAGCTTGCGTTACTCCCCAACTCTTTTTATATTTTCATGTGGTTCACTGATTAAAAGGGTTGGGGACCCCCGCCCTACTGTATAAAGGCAGTTGTAGCAGTGACCCTATAATGGAAAAACTTGTAGGAAGGGTGGCTTTAGAAAGGCCATAGAACAAAGAATCGCCTTTGCAATACCCAATTTCAATTTACAGCTAGATGTGGGAACTATATGGCTCATTTACTAGGTTCTAAATTGTGCAAGTGCATTTGCCAGCGGCAACCATTAGCTTTGAACAGTCTACTATAAATGAAAGCATAGATTTCATTAGTCACTATGGGTAATTGTCTTGGTACAATGTAACACCTATGCTAGTACATCAGCTGGAACATTATCTGTTATAAAATAAATAGTTTTGGTGAACTAAACACCCAGCACTCCTTAGACAGTAGCATGTTGACAAGTGAGTTTACATGTGTGCAGTACCTTCATACCTTTATATGATCAATTACTTTCACAGTTTCAGCATCCATATGGCAGAATGGTGGTGCGGTGCATAGTATTCCTGTCTTACAGTGTTGCAGATCAGGAAGATTAAGGTGCCTGGGCTATGTAAACACATGATAATAATGAGAATAACAGTAGGAGAACATACGCCAGCTATGAGCTTTACAGCCAGCAGCACAGCCTTCATAAATGAAATAGCCACTTTCTGTAAAGGGTAAGTTATAAATATAGGCATTGTGGCATATAGAAACAAACTGATGTGATTATCGAGCAGCTTATGAGACTTTTAAATCTAATGCTGTTTTTTTAATAATACTAGACTTATTTTATTAGGACCACAAGAAGAATGAGTCAGACCTACTAAATGCAGCCAGCTTTCTGTCTCTGACATTTCTTTTATGAATCGGTATTAGTTGCAGCCAGTGCTTTGTATAATCTAGATTTTGTTGCGTCACATTCAGGCGTCTTTCTGTCTACAAAAATAAAAACTCTGAGAGGCAGCATGTTTATAAACTTGCCTGAATCAGCTTGCTATGGTTTTCTTGGGCTTAATTATGAATAGTACAAGCACAAGTGCAGGGGGTGCACCCCTAAGTGTTCATGTGGAAGTTTCAGGTGGAAGCCATACTGTGTGCTTTGTGTTTGACTAGAAAAAGTGCACAGGCCAATCAGACACAATGGAGTCCTGTTCATTCTGCTCACTGTTCATTCTGAATTAAGTGGCAACTAGGCACATTCCAAGGGGAGCCCACGTATCTCCTAACTACCTCTTCTTCTTCAGGAAGCATCAAGTGTTACCTTTATAGATAACTGTAAGCTGTTCCTGATTATCTGGATAGATGGGTCTGTTTGTGTATGGGCCTGAGAACATGTGTAATGTTTAGGAAATAAAGATACACTTACATTTGAAAAATGTACTAACTACAGTATATACTGGCAGGATTGTTTAATCCATGCCATTCTTTATAGTTGACATTCTAGCCATTTTCATATCGCTATATTGTGATCACATCATATTCGAAACCAGTTTTCAAAACTACAGGTTGTTAACTTTTAGCAGTGTTAATTGGTAGAGTAAATGTAATAGGAAAGCATAGCACGGCAAAGGGTATTGTTGCAGAACAGATTTAAAGTTTGTGCTTCTAATAAAACGGCATAATAATGTATAGTAACAAAAAACTACTCAGCATTGTTACATTAAAAAAGGGATATGTGGAGGGTTATAGCACATCTAGGGGCCAGTTTAATCCCATTAAGATGCCTTAGACATAGATTGAATATCTTGGGGAGAGGGAATGATTATGAGGTCTTGCAGGTTTTAGAATACATTCATTTTATTACCCTACTGAATTATGATTGCGCTGCTCCGAATTCTAGAGGCTGTAGACAAATTAAATAGTTGTAACATATTCTTTTAGCCACTGGACCTAGGCTGATTAGTAATTTCCAATGGATAGGCTCCCTGGAACTAGGCAAATTGTGTCTGGGATATAGCAAAGGGCACTCTATAGCACTTACCAATAAAGTGTGGATTAACAATGGCATACCTAAATTAGATCTTTCTGCCATCTCAGCTTTACATTAACAAATTAAATCCAAACAACTGAACCCCACATGTAATAGAATATAATATGCCCCGCTAAGTTCTTGAGTACAACTGTTCTGCTTCTGTGGTCCCAGTGTGACAGTGTGTTTAAATCTCATGTAGAGTAGTTAATGAATGTTGTGCATGTACATTTGGAGCGGCAAATTTGGAGCAAAACAGTTGGGGCAATATATTTGGAACAATACAGTTGGAACAGTTCGGTCAGAGCAGTGCAGTCGCAGCACTATAGATGGCAGTACAGTTGGAGCAGTTCAGTTGGAGCAGTACAGTTGGAGCAGTTCAGTTGGAGCAGTACAGTTGGATCAGTACAGTTGGATCAGTTCAGTTGGAGCAGTTCAATTGGAGAAGTACAGTTGGAGCAGTTCAATTGGAGAAGTACAGTTGGAGCAGTACAGTTGGAGCAGTTCATTTGGAGAAGTACAGTTGGAGCAGTTCAGTTGGAGCAGTTCATATGGAGCAGTACAGTTGGAGAAGTACAGTTGGAGCAGTACAGTTGGAGAAGTACAGTTGGAGCAGTACAGTTGGAGCAGTTCATTTAGAGCAGTTCATTTGGATCAATACAGTTGGAGCAGTTCAATTAGAGCAGTTCAGTTGGAGCAGTTCAGTTAGAGCAGTTCAGTTGGAGCAGTTCAGTTGGAGCAATACAGTTGGAGCAGTTCAGTTTGAGCAGTTCAGTTGGAGCAATACAGTTGGAGCAGTTCGATTAGAGCAGTTCAGTTGGAGCAGCACCGTTGGAGCAGTGAAGTAGAAGTACTGTTAAAGCATTACCGATGGGCAATGCATTTTGACCAGGATACAGAAAAATTCATTGTATAGTGAAGATTATATTGGATATTAGTGAAGATGATATTGGATATTGTTTTAAAGTGCAAGCAATTTAATGTGTTAATTTGTGTTATGGACATGTGTAGAAATGGATTGGATACAACCCTTGCCTTTCATACACACATGTGGTTGCTGCTAAAGACAGTGCCATACACATACATTACAAACTACCAATAGTCCATTGTTGGTGGGATGATTTTATCTAGTCTTTGGAACACTTGAGACATACATATACTGTCATAATTTTAAACACATCCTAGAAGAGGCACATCAACCCATAATATCAACAATAAAATGCAGATAGATTTATCAGTGTAAATGTAAGTCCCTATTTCATTAGCTTTCTCCGCACGTGTCATTAACAGAAAATAAGACAAACACACATCCTTCCCTGAAGCTCTTCCACTCACAATGGTTTATCCCTACCACTAAAATAAGTGTATTTCACCAGATGCAGGAAGACAAGAGATACAAATTGCTCGTGGTCTTTAGTTCCGTGTTCTAGTTCTTCTGGCATTTCCTAATATCAACCATTCTAATTAACCCATACAGGGAAAAACGAAATATCGGTTTTAGTCCAAGGAAGTTATCGGCCGGTATTACAGATTCAGTGCAGCTGTTTGGTTCCGAAAATAGCTGGAAATATACAGAAACGGCTGAACTACTTGTTTAAATGGATTATAAAATCAAGTAACATTCCTGCCATGTACACTGAATGAGTAGAGAGAACACTGTGCCTGAGGCAGGATAATTGTGACTGACAGACAGGATTTGCTTTGTTCAGGGAAAAGGTATTGCTTTCAGTGGGTTTATGCTGAGTACCACTAATATGGCACCTTCTTACAGTTATTGATTAATGAAGACTAATTGAACTACAAAAATGTGCTCAGAAATTAGAGGTAGTGAATCCTATTAAATGGTTTAACACAGTCACCTTCTCTGTTTTGGGTAATTTACACAACACCAGCGCTATTTGCTGGAAACTCTGACAGACTGGCTTGTAATATTATGTGCTATAAAATATAATTGTACAAAAATGAGCCGTTAATTGCATTCCTTGGCTGTAGTTGACGCAGGAATCATTTGCTTTTAGCATGACAGGGATTTGATTCTACCCACTCACATCGTACACAAGAAGACAATAAAAATGGCACTGTTTCAGCTTGATATTATAATGAGCCACAAAATGATCATTGCGCTCATTAGTCTCATTGTCTTGTAAGTAGGCATATTCCCATATGTAATAAAAGACAAAAAGTTGGCCCGGTTGTAGTAACCCATAGCAACCAAGTGACCAGTAAATGCTACCTGCTTATTGGTTGCTAACTTTGCACCTTTATTTACATAACCCTATTCGACAACGTTTGGTACTTTGTCTTTGTTTTGGTGAAGGCTGTCTTTATCATAGAGCTTCGGCTTGTCCATGGGGTTAAAGTTATTTATCTTGTATGACACTAGCCTAAGCTCAATTGTTTCCAAAGCTGTTTCTGTGCTCCTGCTGCTTTGCTTTGGATGCGTTTTGCATTGTATAAGTCTAGAGCAGTGCTCTCCAACCAGAGGCTCATGAATAACATGTTCCTCACCAATATGCTAGATGATACTTCTAGTGGTCTCAAAGCGGGTGCTTATTTTTGAATTCCTGGCTTGGAGGCATGATTTAGTTGCATACAAATATTTGTACTGCCAAACAGAGCCTCCTGTAGGCTGCCAGTCTACATAGGGGCTACAAAATAGCAAATTTGGCACCCCAGGGTCTTTATTCATGCTTGTGTTGCTCCTCTACTATTTTTACATTTGAAAGTGGCTCAAGGGTAAAACAAAGGTTGGGCACCCCCTGGTCTAGGACATGGGTAGCATGTATTACTATGGGCTCTAATATGCAGGCAGAACTGGATTCCATTCAGGCATACAGCACAAGCCTGAGATGTTACTAACAATCCTATGGCCCAAAAACTTGTCTTGACCCACCAATTAGCTCCATACTGAGCTGAGAAGAAGTGAAATGTTTTTCAAGCTGGGAGAAAATGTAGCTCATTGCAAACATTTGGAAATGCACACAACTTGCTTAAAATGTTTTCACTTTACATTCACAAGAAAATGCTAGGGAAGAAAAACGATCAATATGTCATTTTTTCAACGACTACTTTTTTATTTTAGATTTGATTTCTTTCTACTGGAGCTATTACAAAACGTGACATTTTCTTAAAGAAAACCAAGTTATGTATATGTGTTATGTGTAAGGAGCACAATAATGATCATTTCTTCATCCTGATGCGGAACAACGCAAGCATCCTCAGATGTATCATCTAGCCTCTTGAGAGCTCTATTGACTGCTACATACTGGATTTACAGCATGATTTATATAAAGAGTGTAAATAGGAAAAGAGTCATTTATCAGCAGCACCATGTTGGTTGAAACATTCATAAGATATTGTCAGCATCAGTGGGTGGGGATGGCTATTGCGAAAGACTAGAAGATTACTGTCCTGGGGTTGGTTAGCACTTTCCCAAAATAAGTAATGTTGTTTTAGATCAGCTGTATTGATACAATGTTACCTGCTGTAAAGTTCTTTGTTGAATGGGCATGAGTTGGCAATTTCCATCAATACCTTGCTTATCCTATATCTGTGTCCTGGCCAGATCTCATTCCATTACTCACCAGCCCTTGACTTAGGCTAAGGGCACACGGGCAGATTTGGGGACATTAGTCGCCCCAGCGACAAATCGCCTCTTCTTGGGGGCCTACAACATTACTACAGAAGTGCCATGATACAAGATTAAAGTACAAAGGCCAAGTTGATGTTGGACAATTAAAACCCTAAAGTCTGAAGGTTTTTTTTTATTAAAAGGAATTAACAAAAAACAAGAATGCTACAAAGAAAATAGAAAACAGTGTCTTTGGTACAAACCTTAAAGGAATTGTTCAGAGTAAAAATAAAAACTGGGTAAATAGATAGGCTGTGCAAAATAAAAAATGTTTCTAATATAGTTAGTTAGCCAAAAATGTAATGTATAAAGGCTGGAGTGACTGGATATGTAATATAACAGCTACAACACTACTTCCTGCTTTTCAGCTCTCTTGGTTTACACTGACTGGTTACCCTGGCTACCAGGCAGTAACCAATCAGAGACTTTAGGGGGGGCCACATGGGTCATATCTGTTGCTTTTGAATCTGAGCTGAATGCTGAGGATCAATTACAAACTCACTGAACAGAAATGTACCATGTGGCCCCCCCGTCAAGTCACTGACTAACTCAGAGTTATAGAGCTGAAAAGCAGGAAGTTGGATTCTGGCTGTTTTATTAGATATCTGTTCACTCCAGGCCTTTATATATTACATTTTTGGCTAACTAACTATATTAGAAACATTTTTTATTTTGCACAGCCTATCTATTTACCCAGTTTTTATTTTCACACTGAACTATTCCTTTAATCATATCAGTCATATTAATGTATGTCTTTTTCTTCTTCTCTTTTCAGGGTGAATGTTCCCAGAAGTGCTACGATATTTTCGTGTTAGAGACAGTTTGCGTGGCTTGGTTTTCCTTGGAGTTTGTTTTGCGTTTCATCCAAGCCGAAAGCAAGTGTGTGTTTTTAAGGACACCACTGAATATGATTGACATAATGGCCATCTTGCCTTACTATATCACGCTTATAGTGGATGCCCTTTCTGGAGGAAAATCAGGAGGGGCTGGAAACAACTATTTGGAGAAAGTGGGACTAGTGCTACGTGTACTTCGAGCTCTGCGCATTTTATATGTAATGAGGCTAGCGAGGCATTCCCTTGGGCTGCAGACATTAGGCCTCACAGTCAGAAGGTGCACCAGAGAATTTGGACTCCTCCTTCTCTTCTTATGTGTTGCCATGGCGCTGTTTTCCCCACTTGTGTATTTAGCAGAGAGTGAACTAGGTGCCAAGCAGGAATTCACAAGTATTCCAGGAAGCTACTGGTGGGCAGTAATCTCTATGACAACAGTAGGCTATGGCGACATGGTTCCTCGGAGCATCCCAGGACAGGTGGTGGCCCTGAGCAGCATTCTGAGTGGTATCTTGCTCATGGCATTTCCAGTAACCTCAATCTTCCACACATTTTCCCGCTCTTATACAGAACTCAAGGAACAACAGCAACGAGCCAGCCGGCAGATACCAAGACTAGAGGAAAGGGAGCCTTGCACAGAGACTGAGTCCTAATTATTAGTTAATTAACTCCGCAGCACCAACACTGTCACAGTATACAGAAATATACACAAGTACAACCATTAATTATGGTGTTTTTAGAAATTTGTAATATTTTCCTGTGTTAAAGCTTATATCGTTCCAGCCAAGGTTAATGCTGGTGGACCATTGGCTAACGTGGCCATAAAACATATGTTCTGTTATCCTTAATTTCTGGTATTAGGTATAGAATCAGCACAACATCACAGGAATGGTATTTGTAACTAATTATAAAAGCTGGACTAATATTACTGTATTGCAGCCTGTTCATTTCCAGTGTTGGCAGTGGAATAAGATACTGTCCATATTACACAAGGGACTTTCTTTTTATCTACCGAATGTTTGTAAAACAGTGCTTTAGAAGAATAAATATATTTCTATGTGAGCTGCACTGAAATGATCATTTATTTATAGTAGGCCAACACTATAAGCAATCCCACACAGATAATGTTTATCCACACCAGTCCCAAGTGCAGTGGAGTTTAGAACATACAGGATTTGAAAATCAAGTTATGAGGGTGCATTTATAAATGGGTAGGTGCATGTGCAAAATTGCACTCATTAGCTCATTATACTTCTTGAACTTACTCCTACCCCTTGCGCAGTGTAAAAGTGCTGGATACATTTTTCTGGTTGCACCTTTGTTAGTGCGTCTGACATTGAGTATATCACCCTGGAGTACTAAAGCTCTAACATGTGCCTACAGGGCTCCCAATACAACTTGCGGTTTATTTATCAAAGGTCATATGTTAGGGGTTTTTATACCTCAAATGGTATCTTATTTAAGAAAAAAACTTGAATGGAATGGATTCTGTGAGTTTGAGGTGCGAAACCTGGACTCTAGTTGAGTTTTTGGGCAAAACCCTCCAAAAAAACTCGAACATCATGGAGGTTATTAACATTAGCAAATGGTTCAAGGGACCTCTGCCATTGACTCCTACATGACTTAGAAAATGTGAGTTTTGACCAAATAATCAACTTAAAAACTCGAATTCTAGTGAAAAACACAACCCGAGCCTTCTACCCTTGTGTCCACAGGATTGACATCCCAGTAAGAAGTGTTCATGTTGTCACTTATGGCATCTTGCCGGTGAAGTTTGTAGCAATAGATAAAAGTGCCCATTACACAGGCTGATGAAAGCTGCCAACAGATCAAGTCGACAGCTTATTGCCAGTGTATGGGGCCCTCCAAAGCGTTTCCCCGAAAATTGGCCAGACGTCAATAGGGCAGGTTTAAGAATTCCATCAGATTGACCACTGGTCAGCACTGTCCACCTGTATTCCCAACATAGTGATCCGATCATTGGGACTTAGTGCCGATATCACACACCCAAGTTGAAAGTATCAGGGCCAGATCCACCTGTTTAGCTACCTCTCCAAATGCACAGATATTTACATGTATAACCTTTACATGCTATTCAGACAGACATTAGTCTTTGCACCTCTAAAATCAAGCAGATTTCACGAAAACAAAAACAGGAGTCACCAATTAATTCTCCCCTACCTATCACTGTCATATAACATTCAGCCACACAACTTCTTAGCTTAAATAAGGGATGTACCGAATCCAAGATTTGGTTCGGGATTCTGCCTTTTTCAGCAGGATTCAGATTTGACAAATCCAAGTGCCTGTCTGAACTGAATCAGAATCCAAAAAAATCATGTGACTTTTCATCTCACAAACCGCGCTGCAGTTGCAGCTCTCTTTCCTTCTTGTTTCCCGAATTTACATATACAAATTAGGGTTCAGATTCGGTTCAGTGTTCAGCATTCTCAAAGGATTCAAAATTCGGCCGATCCTAAAATAGTGGATTCGGTGCATCCCTAGCTTAAATAACAAATCTCAATCATATTATAAGTGATGGGACAGAAAATTAACATCAATAGCAAAAAAAAGGTTTTTCAACGTGCAGTTTTCTAACAAGATTCCCACAACATCTTAACAGCACAGATAAGTCAAATACTCAGACTGAATGCATCAGTGTAATTATCATGGAAAGGCCCAGACCAACATGCAACAACCTTAAGGTGGATCACAGAATATACAGTAAAATAAATATTCATTATTGTCTAAATAGAATAGATTGGGTAAAATATTTGGATAGAGAGCCCATCTTCTATATAAGCAGAACAAGCTATAACTGCACCGGGTGAGTGAGCAGCAGCCCAGGCCAGGACCTAAAATGATTTATGTAGAATTCAAGCACTTCCCATACTATACCACCTATATGTTGCTCCAGATGGATCCCTTGGCTGTGCATGCATGTGTGTGTCAGTGTTTGGGAGAGGATCATATGAATATGTTTAAGGAAATTAAATATTTCACCCAGAATTGTATGCTAAAGATAAATGATAAAAGCAAATAAGATGTCACTGCAGTAAAAGATCAGATACTTCAAATTTGCTGTCCTGTTGGATACTGTGATAGTGACCTATGGAGTGTTGGGCTAATTTAAGAGACAGGAATCAATGATTTGTTTCCCTTAGTAAATCTCTGTGGATTTGCTTTCTCTGCTCCCACATAAAAGAGCTATTCCTCTCCATCTAATTATGCGCTACTTGCAGTGATCATTAAAATACACTAAGGGGGTTATTTATCCAAATTTGAGTTTATTTCCCTATTTTTGGAAAAGCCACTCCAACCACATCTCCACTGACTTTCCCCCCTATTTATCATTACATTTTCCCAAAAAATTCTTGTGCGGGAAAAGCCTCGATAAGATCGTAAAAAACTCAGAATCCACTACTTTAGCGGATCTGACGACCCGAATACCTCGACTATTGCGGATTTGACGCCCGAATACGGCAACTGTTTCAGATTTGACACCCAAATTCCGCAGCTTTTTCGGAATCCCAGCGCAAATCAGGATACCTTCGGGACATCTGCCATTGACTTCTACAAGAACTTGGCAGGTCTTTTTTATTCAGACTTTTAACACCATCGGGGTTTAATCAAATACAAAAAAATGTAGGTTTTTTTCTATGAAAAAATTTAGGTTTTCCCCTTAAAAAGTCCAAATAGAAAAAATCTGACTTTGCTAAATAATCCCCTTAATGTGTGCTTTTTTCCTTCTATTTTTTAAAAGAAGTTTGCAGAGTAAAAGTACAAGTTGACAGATAGGAGCTTGGATCATATTATAACACTGATGTATTGATTAGCTGCCTGAAAGTTCCATTTCTATTTCAGAGTTTGGGCAATTCATAAAGAGCCAGCGCATCAGTCTTCCAGCAGATTCTAGTGTCTCGTGGTCTCTCTACAGGATGATATATGTTCATTAGTCTAGATAACAATACTAGGAGAAATAAAGGAATTAATCATATCCAGTGCTTGAAGTGCAGTAACAGAATGTGTTTCCTCTGTGTCATATTACAAATACATTTATATCCCAACTTCATAAATTGGAACAAGAAAAAACTGTTCTTATCTTACAGCCCGAGGCAAAGCCTGCAGAAATTCATTGATATAATAGTGATATGGACAACCAATGAACTCTGGTAAAAGGAACATTCATCTTTATGTAAATTCATTAAATTATTCATGAACTAGTTGATGATTAATTATTTATTATAATAATAACTTAAAGGACAACAAAAAGCTTGCTGTGGGAAGGGGTAATTTGTTCTGCATTAATCCCCAGTGATTCCAATCACTAACCCTAGACCCAGGGCTGACACTCTTCACTGAACAGCGCACCTGCAGGTGGTACTGCTATAGTTAGTTCTGTAATATCATCTAGTTTCCTATGCTAGTGATCCTTAGCGGCTGCCCTGAAATAAACACATTCACCCAGTGCAGCCACAAAGGTTTCAGCGACAACATGGCAGCGCACACTCCCTACAAACAGTCCCTGAGCTGGAGCAGTTTTTATCAAAGAGGAGTACCGTCTCCAGTTGTGAGGTTAGGGATTATATTATAAACCCTTTCATTCTTCTTTAAAGGGGACCTGTCACCTAGACATAAAAATCTGTATAATAAAAGTCCCTTTTAAAATAAACACAGAACCAAAATAGTTTTTATTATAAAACCCATACCTGTTCTAAAAGCATTTCAGCTGCCATATTTTGCCTGCCGAATCTTCAATTTCCCTTCTGCACTTCCTAGATGTCACTGTACTCCTTACATCATACCTCTTAACAATTGGAAAACAGAAAGAGGGACAAAAATATTTGTGGTGCAGGGAGTGCAGAAAAAAATATTGACCACACCCATTTTATGGCCACATCCCCTAAATACCACATACATTTGACAACATTTGGCAGGTTATGGAAAGTTTGAAAACATTTTTGGGGGATTTAGGGTCAGGTTTGCTAATGAAGGTGAATTGCCCTTTAAGCTGACAGTTTCCCCAATATGCTTATCTTAAATTGTTACAATTGTATCTTTGCTTATCTTAAATTGTAACAAATGTATCTAAGTGCAGCTGCAACATATTCTGGGCTCTCTGCCAAATGCCACTTATTTAATTACGTTTTAGAAACTTTTCTGGCTGTTCAGTGCAGGAGATCAAAGAGAAAGTCAGGACATTTTTAGTAACAATCCGGGACTGCTGGCTGAGCTGTCAAAATCGGGATTGTCCCGTGAAAAACAGGACAGTTGGGAGATATGCTGACATTCCCCCTCCATCTTCGCACTCTATAACTGAGTAGTCTGTGAATGGGAAAGGGCACGAGGCCCCCATTCTACAGCATAAACAAGAACTTGGCATGATGCAAAGTTTGCATTAACAGAAAAAAATTTGGAATTATTTCTCAGGGTGACAGGCCCCCTTTATGAAAGTTTGGAACCGCATACTTTTTATTTTTTCAGCTACTTACATTTTTCTAATTATTATCAGGTTATTATCCGGTAGCTAAGGTCATTGGTCAGATTGTGGAAAAAAATATTAGTGAACATTTGATTGGTTGGTGGGAGTTACTAAACCTTATGCAAACATTGCACCTTTTATGAAATTATCCCCATAATAAAGTAAAGTTCCTGAGCTGAAAGATATCAAAGAAAAATGAATACTGCAAACTTTACTTCTACATGCCGACTACTCTCCTGGCTGTACGGGTCAGTGATCCCAGCTGCCCAACAATGGAAAGCTGCAGAGTAAATTACAAGCAGTTCCACAACCATATACTGTAAAGTCACCAAGCCATCGGCTCAGGGAGGTCACTTCTTATCTCCTGTACATATTTTACTGGTTTTATATGCCTTTTGTGTATCATAAATATATGACGTTTTCTGGCTTTCGATGAATCTGTCCTATAGTGAGTGTATTATTTGAAAACAATAAGGTCAAGATGAACTGCCCTTTAAAATGCATTTTGCATTGTTTAGTCTTTTTCTAACAAACTATTAAAAAACAAAATGGCCTATCACATGCAGGAACCAGTCTGACATTTAAGGCTATGTTTAGCCGGTGACATTCATTTTGTTTACTTTAATATTAATTCTGACTGCATATTGTGCCTGGTTAGACAGGAAAGATTCTCATAAGTGAGATTCCTCTATGAAATGAACGTCCTCATCAGTCACAGGCAACTTTCTTTCCTTTTAAAGGCACTGCCTGTCCTCACTTTAATACTAGACAGTGACACATATCAGTCCGATTCCTAAAATGGATATTCTAGCTTCATTATCGTTTGGAGCAGGTCCCAGAAAATGATGTTCTCCACCAGACTGTACCTTCAAACAGCACGGAACTGCTAATGCTGAAGAGTTCCAAACAGTCAAAACTAAAATGATGGTGATAGTGCCTTGAAAAATCATTCAGACCCATCCTTTCATTTTACAGTTACCGTTTCTTACCTTAGTTTTATTTTATTCAGTATCAATTTTTGTTTAATTTCAAAGCACTGAAACTGCAAATACGTTTATAAAAGAATCTGCAATGCGATGTGTGCAGGAGGAGTCAGCAAGGTGCAGCAAGAACAACTTTAAGATAAGTATGTACCAATTTTGCATGGTGGTTGGGAGTTTGTTTTGCACATTCTTCAGGCAGATCTGTTTTAGGTTGTTCAGGTTAAAGTCAGATGCTTCTTAGTTGGACTGAGATCATGGTTTTGACTGAGTGATATAGGACAACTGTAACGTTACTCTTGCTTTGTTTAGTAGCAATGTCCCATTAAAAGATGAACTTGTGCCCAAGAGTCAGTCCTTCAGAAACTGAAAGAGGTTCTCTTGCAGTATTTCCCTGTAATTTGTACCATAAATTGGAATTGGTGACTGCTTTGTAAGACAGGTTGCAAGCTTCTAACATCTTTTTGGCATGATTTGCTTACAGTGGCATTGGTTCATCATGAATGGCCATGTGACAGTAAATTTGGCACTGATTTGTGCCAAATTATTATTCAACAGTGTAGTGGTTAAGAGTGTAGGGGTTAGAGACCACCTGCCACAAAAAAAAAAGTCTGAACAAAATTCATATATGTACCTAGAACTCCAAAGGCCAAAAGGTTTTGGCTTATTATTATTAACATGTATTTTTAGAGCAGCAACATATTGTGCAGTTCAGTTCACCCTTCCTCCCGAATTGGAACATGTCAAAAGCTCTACCCTAAGTGCGTAGTTGGCGTTATAGGGCTGACCGTGTAAAGATGCCTTGATGCCAGATTGGGATGTGGCCAAAACAGTGGCTGAGAGGGTGGAATGACTTAAACGGATGGCACTGGTGGGTGGAAGAGGAAGGGGTTGGGTTTGGAGAGTTGTGGGTGGGGCCAGACTACATCATTGGAAGAGACTTGTAGAGCTGCCCTATGAAGGTGTGGCTGAGGGGAGGGGCCAAAAAATACTAAGTGGTGCTTGGCTTGAACTCAGCTGCTCTTGGGTTGTGTGTTGAGGAGATGGGGAAGCAACAGGTGTAAGATAAGGAGGGAAAGAGGGATTTGGCTTAAAGGAGGTGCCATGGAGAAAGGAGGAACCTGATAAGGTGAGTGGAGGAGGAGCACTCAGCAAACTGGGTAGAATGAAATGGGAGACATGAAGAGGGTAGAAAGACTTTTGGTGCATTAAGGAGGTGCTAGGCAGATGTTATGAAGTGGGTAGGGAATCAGGCACTAGTGGCCAGGATTAGCATGTCTTAATTGCATATTCCAAAAAATAAAAATCATCATAGTCAATCTTTTTAAACCTTGTTTTTTACCATTAACACATTATTGGATTCTCTACCCACTGCATCTTTCAGAGGGCACCTGATCTCTTTCTTCCATTGCAACATTCCGGGATGTCTTCTTTATTCTGGGGTACTCCTGTCCTTACTGGTGCCGACTTCATGCTCTGCTCATTTGTGGTCAAAGGAGCCTTGAGTTACTTCACCTGTACACTCGTGGACACTCACCATGCCTTGTTCCCAACCCCTATACAGGGAGCATCGGATTTCTTCATATTAACCTGCTTTACCACTTTTTTACTTGCTCTATCTAATCCCCCACCAGCTGTATTGTAGAATTCACTCCTTTTGCTTGAGAATTTTTCATTTCTTTAGGACACATTTTTCAGCTCAACAACTTCCCAGATCTTTGTGAATGTAACTGAAAGCATACGGATGTTTTTTATCAGTGGGGTCTGGGCATCTTGTTAAAATAGAAGGAAGAATGGATGGAAAAAACACAGTAAAATTCTGAAAGAAAACTAAATCAGTTTGCTAAAAACCTGAAGTTTTTTAACAGTGGCGTAACTAGTGAGTGCAAAATAAATCTTCAGAGGGGCCGGTGCACGACAATCCCTACCCTGCCCACTATCTGCCCCATGCCAGAGCCTTCCAGCCGTCTGAATCCCCCTTTACCACCTGCAAGTAGGAGAGCGAATGGGGAGGGAGGTCTTTTCAGCTACAGAGGAAAAAGGACCCATGGTCATGCCCCACTATTCCCCAGGGCCTCCCCCCACTGCGACGAGATCTGCTTCCTCTATAGTTACGCCACCACTTCATAATATCTCACATTCCATTTATAAAGTTAGTAGATAGCGTAGATCTTGTCTTACTATACAAAGTTTATCTATATAGCCTAAAACATCCCATAGCAGCCCATGGATATTATTCATCATGCCAGGTAACCAGCATGTGCAGAACCAAAAAGGGTGTTAATTATTTCCATAAATCTATAACTATCTGTATTTTTCAAGGATTTTTTTTTGTAATTCTCTTTTTTATTGGATTTTAAGTATTTTGAGAAATATAAACTTACCAGCTCCAAGTATGATAATTCCTAGAAAGAATCAGCCCTTCTGCTTCTTTTTTTTCATATTATGTGCACGTTGTGGATGCAGAAGGAGAAACATTTGCTTTGAAATGCAGGTGCAATGGCAAATCAAGATGACAGCTGACAGCCTCAGCATCGGCAATCAAATTAATGAGGGAGAATGTTGCAGTGACTCTTGTTCTTCTGTGTACTGATTGGCTGCTAGAGACAGTGGCTCATGTTTTTCTGCCACTGTTTCCACCAGGTATTAACAAAAAAAAAATCAGCCTCATGCTCCAGAGGAACTCGAGTTTCACTTGATAATACATTACAGGCAAGGAAATTGCGTCCAGGGTAATCACAATAAAACTGCGGGATGCACAAAGACCTATTCTTGATCAGAAGGAAAGGAACAAAAGTTGCAACCCGAGCATTTCTTTGAAATGTAATTCTCATGGGCTGGTTCCATGCTGCGAACAAAGCAGAATTTACATTTCTCCTCTATAAATGTAGTTGTTAGGCTCTTTCACTTGTATTTAATATAGGAAAATGGAAGGCTACAACCTATTGCCTTACTACAGTAGATTAGTATTTCCACCAGCTAAAAAAGAGGTACAATAGGGCTCCTGTATTACTGTATTTTAAATGTCAGAAATATTCACGTCTTATCTTAAATTCATTCCTGGCTTTCTAAGCCGCTGATATGCCCAAAATAATTAATATAGGATGCCATAGTAACCCTTCTGTTTAATCAGCTTAATATTAAATTGATACAGGTATAGTATCCGTTATCCGAAAACCCGTTATCCAGAAAGCTCAGAATTATGGGAGGGCCATCTCCCATAGACTCCATTTTAACCAAATAATTAAAATTTTAAATTATTTCCTTTTTCCTTGTAATAATAAAACAGTACCTTATACTTGATTGTAGCTAAAATATAATAAATCCTTTTTGGAGGCAAAACCAGCCTATTGGGTATATTTAATGTTTAAGTGATGTTTTAATAGACTTAAGGTATAAAGATCCAAATTATGGAAAGACCCCTTATTAAGAAAACCCCAGGTCCCAAGCATTCTGGATAAATTGTCCCATACCTGTACATATAAACACCGGTGTATCAGCCAGTACAGTGAGAGCCTATTATATTTACACCTATATATGTACAATACAAATAATTTAAGGGAAGAATATTATCACAATAAATTGTATTAAAATATAATTTGCCTCACTCCTGTGTCCCATTTGTACTAGCATTTTGTATGGTACTATACTGGATTAAAATCATGTCTTATATTGGTGTTCTGCCAAAACAAATAAAAGACATGGTCCTGCCATGGAATAGGGATATGCCTCATTCTGGGATGTTATGGTCCCAACATTGAGTAATAATGTGCCTCATTGTGGGTTCTTGTATGGTCCCAACATGGAAAAATGGCAAGCATAATCCCTCTTCCTCTACTGTAAGAAACTCCTGTCCAAAAAAAAAGAAGCTGTACATACAGGGTTTATTTCACCGTAATTTTTGCTACTGTTAAGTTTTTTATTTGACCATTTGAGGCTTCTCAGAGGCCGGTACAGCAACAGAACTGATGAATGGGTTTGTGCATTTGGTACTAACATGTACCTGCCAGTACTCTGTGCTTATTCAATTAATCACCGGAGCTGATGCAAAGTCTCAAGGGGCTATATATATGCCTGCGATCTCTCTCTTATACCAGTGTATGGGGACTTGTGAGGACAAATGAGTCTCAATCCCCTCTACAGCAGGGACAGATCACATAAAATGAAAAACTAACTTCAAAAGGTCCTTAATAACATAGATGATATAAGAGTCAAACAAAAGCTGAAAAACAAAACAGCTGAACTGTAGAGTCAACATATTTTGGAATAATTTCTTGTAATTTGCATTTACTGTACTACAGTAAGTAAATTCTTAAAGGAGAAGGAAAGCTACCGAAGCAGTTTATTGCCAATAAATTAGCTGCAATAGTGCTATAACACTATATTTATTCTGCAGAATACTTTACCATACCTGAGTAAACAGCTCTAGAAGCTCTCTGCTTGTTTAGGATAGCAGCTGCAGTATTAGCTTGGTGTGACATCACTTCCTGCCTGAGTCTCTACCTGCTAACTCATAGCTCTGGGCTCAGATTACATCAGGGCGGGGAGGAGGGAGGGGGGAAAGGGAGGGAGAGAGGAGAAAACTGAGCATGCTCAAGCCCAAGCCCTGAAGGTTTATGAAACAGGAAGTCTGATACACAATAGAAGGAAAGAAATGAGATATTTCTTTTGACAGAGGACTCAGAACAGCACTTTGAGTACTTTGAGGGTTTACTGATGTATTTATATAGACCTTTCTGATAAGGCTTACTTAGTTTTAACCTTTCCTTCTCTTTAAAGGCGCTAAATGCAGCACAATGTGACATTACAGCACAAGACAAAACAATGAATGCCTGAAGCCTTTCCAGCCATATCTGTCATATTTTTTTTCTACATGATTCTATCTAGCTAGACCAATATTACATAGTGCACAAACCAAATTGGGAAAAAACAAGCATAATATTATACGTATGAAGAAAAATACATTTAACCATTTACTACTTTTTATTACAGTACTTGGTGCTACAATGGCAGCATAACTCACCAATTATAGTGCCCCATCTGTACTTGCACCAGAGCCTGAGAACCTTGTATTTTGCAGTGCACAATACTTTTGTACCTAACAAGTACCAGAGATAGTGTAATTGTGTCAAGTGAAGATGTAACAAGAAGCAACTAGTGATGTGTGGGTTGGCCCAAAACCCACTGTAACGTTCAGGTTGACTCCCGGTTGGGTGGGTTCGGGTTGAAATTTGACCAACATTTGTGGGTTAGGGTTGGGTGCGGATCAGACTGGGACAATCCACTCCTCCAATGCACCTGAAGATTCCCTGTCTTGAAACCAGAGGTCCGCACAAAAGTAGAGTCAATTGAACCGATTTTTGAGACCCGCAACCAACAGCACATGACCCGAACAGCAACTCACATATTTACCCACTTCGATCCGCTACCTGACCACGGCCTGCAACTGCCTTATCCACAATGCGATCTGCAACCCACCGACCACCATTAAACAGGAAGTGCTGTTGCTGCACACTGGAAGTGACATAATCAATAGTGGGTAGAGACAGAAAAACGTTTTGTAAAATATTAAAAGGAGTAAAATATAGACAATATAACATAAGAAATATAGATAAGACCCACAACGCGAGCCGCAGATTCACATCTATATCCGCACTCGAAAAACCCGTGGGTACCTAAAAACTGCAGGACTCTACACAGAGTGGGTAAAGGTCGGGTGTGGATCCTACAATGGCAACATTTTGTTTGTCACGGATGGGTTAAGATTTTGATAGTTAAGATCATGTGCAGGTTTAGTTTGTCCTGACCCACACAATTATAGCAACATTATTAATCAAATGTAAGAAGATTTTCCAGAATAAAGAGCAACCTTTAATTACTGCAACTACAGCTTCCCAGGAGATGCAGTATTCTAAGGCTTCTAAGTGTTTTGTCTGAATGAAAAAGAAATGAATAGTTTTACTTCCAACAATGAAGTAAGTGGGTGACACCTCATCTACAATAAAGCCACAGTTTATTTATTAAGTCTAATGTTAGAAAGGGTTATAGTCATCATTGTATCTGCAGTCATTGTTCTCTCGTCCTGTAACCATAGCGTTGGTGTAGGTCAGAGAAAGTGCAGGGGGCAATGGATATCCTGAGTTTTTCCTGCTTGGTAGAGTACGATTCAACAGAACATCTCCAATGAAAGATCAGGAAGATCCAGATATAACCTTGTTGGTAGCAGGAGGGTTATCTTCTAAGGGTCCTGTGAGTCCACAGTGTTGGAATTGGATGGAATGTCTGTACCTTCACTCAGGTTGGGGAACAAATTAAAATATACAGAGAATAAACTGGTGTGAAGCATATTGGCAGACATAGATTAAAGATTATAGCTGACCATTAAAGATTATATCTGAAGTTTTATACGGCTTTCAGTGGGTGTATGGAACCCGACCAATTTCTATATACCATAGATGTTGGCTTGTTTGTTGATAGAGGTTATTTGAAAATCATATCTGCCAGAGTACGTGGATCAGCGTATGTGGAAGTGAAGAAGAGCCACATGAGCAGAAGTGCCACATGGCAGAGACCTAGGTAAGAGAAGTTCAGGGGGGCAACTGATATCCTCAGGGTTTTTCTGCTTGGTAAGGTGCCATTCAGCAGAACATCTCGCAGCAATGAAAGATCAGGAAGATCCAGATATAACCTTGTTGGTAGCAGGAGGATTATCTTCTAAGGGTCCACAAATGGAATATTGAGATTGGATGGAATTTCTGCACCTCAACTCGGGTCAGGGAATAAATCAATATATACAGAGAATAAACCATAACTCCTGGTGTGAAGTATATTGGCAGACAACAAGGGGTTGAGAGATAGATCAAAGAGTAAAGCTACCCATATACTCCGTTTTATACGGCTTTCAGTAGGTGTATGGGACCTGACCAATTTCCATATACCATAGACATTGGCTGGTTTGTTGATCGAGGTTGTTTGAAAATCATATCTGGATCAGCATATGTGGAAGTAAAGAAGACCCACATGAGAAGAACTACGGTGCCTGGTTGGCCCATGTTTAGCCATTCAGAAATGAAATGACTTCAGCAGTCATAGAACACAAGACTAAAAGTGAATTTGAAGGTGAATGGCCCCTTTGTGCAATTAGGCTTATTATACATCTTATTATACATTGCTTTACTAATATAAATTACATACTTCAAACTCTCTCAAGGCATTCATTTAACATAAAATTCAATTAAATGGAAAACATTTCCAGTTCAGAGCATTTTCCATCATCCTTAACTAATGGAGAAATGATGTATCATGCAGTTCCTGTATCATGTCTGCTGAGCAGAAACCCTACAGAACGAGAATGTATCTAATATTCCCTGAGTGATATTCAGCCTTATCCATTATTTTTATATTTAAACAAAAGCTTAATGTGACCTTGCCTTACACCCAGGCATGTCTCCTGCATGTTAAACCATGTTATTTATCAAATTCTATTTGTATTGCACATTATAATATGCTAAGAATGCATCTGCCATCTTCTGAAGCGCTAGTGTAAGCATTAGTGTCAATTATGATAAAAGCTTCAGTTATTTTGATATAAAATATATTTAATTATGAGAGTTGTATGCAGGGATTTATTTTGTGGAATGGTGAATAGTAGCATATTTGCTTTTTTAATATTGCGCTTGAAAATAAAGGGTTAGAGAATAAAATGGATGCTTTTGTCATTTAGATCAGGAAAGTTAATTTCAAGAACTGAAAATAAATCGCCTTGGGTGTACAGGTATAGGATCCGTTATCCGGAAACCCACTATCAAGAAAGCTCCAAATTATGGAATCTCCCATTTTATTCAAATAATTCATAAGTTTTAAAAATGAGTTTCCATTTCTCTGTAATAATAAAACAGTACATTGTACTTGATCCAACCTAAGATATAATTAATCCTTATTGGAAGCAAAACCAGCCTATTGGGTTTATTTCACGTTTACATGATTTTCTAGTAGACAAAGTGTAAAGATGCAAATTACGGAAAGATCTGTTATCCAGAAAATCCTAGGTCCAAAGCATTCTGGATAACAGGTCCTATACCTGTACTTTCTTGGGTGCAAGCTATATGCAGTGGTGATTACAGAGTTACAGACAGACAGTGCAGAATGGGACAGATATTTCTTCAATAGAGGCTGCATAAATGGTACATGGATCAGCTTGTTATATTGCTTGATCATCATCAGCCAGTTACACACACTATGAGTATAGCACTGACTATCAGACACTGGGTTTCATGCTTTTCTTTTAGGGACTATATCAATGGTTACCAAACTGTAGAGGTGCCTTGCCTGGGGGGCCTGGAGAAGTGATGGGAGGCTAAAATCTATTGACCAGTTAAGAGTAGGATTTGGGAATAATGCTCATTTGCACTACTAAATAACATGAAATAAATAAAGTTAAGGGACTGTACCAGTTGCTCCAAAACTGTAGTACAGCTTTGCATGGTGGCCCTGAAGAAATTAATAGGGGTGGAGTAAAGTCTGAAGGTCAGTGAGGGTATGTTTTTAATGATAATCGTTATTTCCTTTCCTAGATAAACCTGAAATTAACAGGTCATTTAGAGATGAGCACTTGTTTTCTGCCCAAACTGTTCTTGGAACTATGACTGAATGGCTCTTCCATCAATGTTATCCTTTAAATCAGGGATCCCCAACCTTTTTTTTTACCTATGAGCCACATTCAAATGTAAAAGAAGTTGGAAAGCAACATAAGCATGAAAACAGTTCTTGGGGTGCCAAATATCACCTGACATTTGAAAGCCCCTATATGGACTGGCAGCAAATAGGAGACTCTATTTGGCAGTACACCTGGCTTTCATGCAATTTAAACTTGCCTCCAAGCCAAGAATTCAAAAATAAGCACCTGCTTTGAGGCCACTGAGAGCAACATCCAAGGGGTCGGTGGACAACATGTTGCTCATAAACCACTGGTTGAGGATCACTGCTTTAAATGGAGCCTCCACTATTAAAACCATAGCAGTGGATGGGCAGCACAGGGCAAGTTTTGGCTCTGTGTTATTTTTCTTCTTCATGGTGTACATTTCCCATTAAGAACAACAGGGTAGATATAGGGTAGATATAGTCAGCACAGGGTAGCTAGTGAGCAGATGTGGCTCCAATGAGGAGAAATAGTGGGGTTAGGATCTCGTGGTATGTGAACCACTAGAGCAGGGACTACAGTGGGTGAGTTGAGGACCAGATAGGGTGCCAAGACCCAAGACCCCAGGCTGAATACAGTGGGTGAGGTGAGGACCAAGTCTGGTGCCTAGATACAAGACCCCAGGCTGAGAAATCCAAGCCTTAAGCTAGCCATAGATGTTGAGATTTTTAAAAGATCTGATCCTCATCGTCAGACCACGATTTTCTCGGAACGATCGTACGAATTGACCATCAACTAAAAAGACCAATTTGCCAGGAAAACAAAGGGGAGCTGCCTGCTTGGCCCTGCAAACATAGATAGATTGCACTGGGGCCAACAAAGATTTTTTGGCTTGGCCGATCAATTTCCTGAAAGATGTCGGCCGAAAAATCGTAAGATGTACGATCAATCGAATCCCACTAACCGCGCAATAATTTCGAAGGATTGGTCGTACTTCCCTAAAATCGGTTGTTCGGCAAGAAGAATCATCGCGTCTATGGGGAGCTTTAGTGATCATCTGGAGGGATAGTGCCTGCTGAGAGTGGTAACTATCCCCTAAGTCTATTATTGCTGTTACTTTGTTACATTGGAGATTAGCTCACCTGGAGCACCTTGTACCCCCTGGAGGGAATATTGCTGTTTGAAGCTATCCTATTTTGTCTGTGAACTACACCATTGAACAGTTTTCGTTAATAAACAAGTTTGTGTTACTGCAAAGAAACTTGTCTGGCTGATTATCCTGCTGCATTGATCTACACCAGGTACCGGGAGTTGCATGGGTAAAGTGGGGTCCAGGGCACACTACAAGCTGTTTTAGCCTGGTCACACACAGCTTTAATACACAGCAAAAGTACACTCAAGGGTGTGCTACACTTGGGGGCTCGTCTGGGATCAGTCAATTCAGACTGGCTCGCAAGTGTAGCGCACCCTTGAGTGTACTTTTGCTGTGTATTAAAGCTGTGTGACCAGGCTACAACTGCTTGTAGTGTGCCCGGACCCCCACTGTACTCGTGCAATCTAGTGGAAAAACTCTGAACAATCCCAGTGGACCCAGGAAGGGAGACATAGCTGCCTGGGCATACTAAAGGACCACATAGGTGTCCAAATATTAAAGGGGAACTGCCTGAGTAATTTAACCCAAATATCAGGGTCCCTACATCTACTAGAAAATCATGTAGCCATTAAATGAACCCAATAGGCTGCTTTTGCTTCTAATAAGGATTAAATATATCTTAGTTTAAATCAAGTACTGTACAAGGTACTGTTTTATTATTACAAAGAAAAAGGAAATAATGTTGAAAATTTTGGATTATTTTACTATAATGGAGTTTATAGGAGACGGCCTTTCCGTAATTCGAAGATTTCTAGATAACGGGGTTCCGGATTACGGATCCCAAACCTGTATAGAGGAAGTACTTTGCCAGCCTAACTGCTGATAGTTTATTTATGGGCAGCTATTTTATTATTATGGCGAGTACTAAATTGTTAGGAGCCTTAAAACCAGAAGTTTTTTACAACTGCATTTTATTCATATTCTACAGTAGAAACACCATTTTACATTTTTCAGGGGACCAGAAAAAAATTATGCAAACTCTGGAGAAATGTAAAATCAGGGAAATGTGTTAGCCATAATATATTGGCAGAGCCTCAGAAAAACTGTGTAAAACGCAGAAAAATTTAAAGCAGTGGTTCACCTTTAAGTTAACGTTTAGCATGTTATAGAATGGCTAATTGTAAGCAACTTTTTATTTGCCCTTTTTTCTTTATAATTTTTGAATTATTTACCTTCTTCCGACTTTTTCCAGCCTTCAAATGGGGGACACTGGCCGCATCTAAAATCAACTGCTGTGTAAAGCTACAAATGTATTGCTATTTCTACTATTCATATTCCAGTCCCTTATTCAAATCAATGCATGGTTGCTAGGGTACTTTGGACCCTTGCAACCAGATAGTTAAAATTGCAAACTGGAGAGCTGCTGAATAAAAAGCTAAATAACCTGAAAACCACAAATAACAAAGATGAAACCCAATTGCAAATTGACTTGGAATATTGCTCTCTACACCCTACTAAATTTTATTGAAAGGTGGACAACCCCTTTAAAATCAGGGGGTTGTAAAATGAAAGGGAACTCCACAAAAACATAACTTAAGTTTTTAGAAAAGTAAATGTAATTTCAAGCAACTTTGCAGTAGACATTAGTTAAAAAATATGCAGACTTTTCATGATTTTTAATGGTCTCTGACAGTTCCCTAAGCCTAGCCCCCTGCTGATCTCTCTGACTACTTTGCTGAGCTGACTGACTACTGTTACTTTGTATCAACAGCCATCTTCCTCAGCCTGCATCCACCAAACCCCACAATTCCCTGCACATGTGATTTCAATAAGGAAAGGAACATCATAGTGCAATGCATTGTGGGTTATGTAGTTCCTGCATGTTGTCTGTAAGCTGTGGAGACGTTCTTCCTTCCCTGCCAGATTTTCAAATGATGCAGAAAGCGAAGAACTGTTAAACAGCTGGATTTCAGCATAGAAAATGGCATTTATTCATGCTTTTTGAAGAAAACGCTAACAGTGATGGGTATATTAAGGGTTTGGTTTGGTAGCCGGAGTTCCCCTTTAAGGTTTCACTGTAGTCCAGCAAGGATTATGGTTATCTTGTATAATTTTGACACCTGAACCAGTTTCCCACCCGGTAGAAGAAAGTAAATTTAGCCCATTTATTGTCAGAAGAGCAGACAACTTTGAGTGTTTCTGTCTCATCCACAAAACTAGTGTGAGAACCATTGAAAACAAAAATGACTGCTGTATTACCATGAACAAAATAAGGCCTGGGGTTATATGCACTTTCACTCCAAATGCCATTCTAAGTGTGTATCTCAAGCTCTTTGTGTTTCAGCAGAATCAAAACCATGTCAAGCATCAGCTCCGTGTCACTCACGTCTTGTCCAGAAAACTCACTTCTTTAGGAGAGCGAATTGGAGGCCCCCAGGCTGGATTCAGCATGCAAGGAATAGTATACCCCCCAGCTGCCCAAGAGCTCTGCTGACTTCTTTGAATAACAATATAAGTTCTACAATTCATCCATCAGCTTCCTGCACTGAAATAGCTAGCCAGGCTTCTATATAAACTTTCTGAAGTTTCTCAGTACACGATACGCAACTTACACTTTGCTTAACAATGGCAATTGTTCTGTTCCCGACATTTTGGAAGGTCCACTTGGGTGCTGAAGGCTTCCATTCTGTAATTAACCTTTTATACGTAATCCAGAATTGTAATAAAATTACAAAAGGCCAGGATAATAGTGACCAAGGCTAGCTTGAGAATAGAATCCATCCAAGTAAGGGGCCTCCAGGAGGAATCTGCATACACAGAATTATTATTATTATGTGTCACTTTCACCAACAATATAAGTGTTCCTACACACAAATAGCTCTTAAGACATTCACTTTGTAATGACACTTGCTATGTAGTTGAAAGCCAGCACTGTTTTTTTCTTTGGGTTCATGTTAGGCTGCTTTTTTTGAGACATAGGGGCCCATTTACTTAGCTCGAGTGAAGGAAAAAAGGAAAAAAACTTTGAATTTCGAATGTTTTTTTTGGCTACTTCGACCTTCAACTTCGACCTTCGAATTGAACAATTCAAACTAAAAATCGTTCGACTATTCGATAGTCGAAGTACTGTCTCTTTAAGAAAAAACTTAGACCCCCTAGTTCGCCACCTAGAAGCTACCGAAGTCAATGTTAGCCTAAGGGGAAGGTCCCCATAGGCTTTGGTAGCTTTTTTTGGTTGAAGAAAAAGCGTTCGATCGATGGATTGAAATCCTTCTACAAATGTTAATTAACCCTCGATATTGACCCTATGTAAATCTGCCCCATAAAGACAGGAGGGATCATTTACAAGCACAAGTGCAATAAGGGGTGCAAGTTGCCATGTGCAGTCCAATTACTTAAAAAGAAATGCCTGAAAATCTTCTGTGTTGGATTGTTGTAAATTGAGGCTGTGGTAGCAGCAAGGCTGTCCTGCAGCTGGAAGCTCCCTACCTATTGTAGAATATGATTACTTGGGCAAACTAAATTTATAGTATACAAAATACTCTTTCCTTTGCTGACAGAGACAGAACTGCTTGGCTATCCCACAGATCTGGAATCCCCCCTGCACTTCTCTCTCCAGGTTTATATGCAGTTATATGTGTATATGTATTCTTCTTTTCCCCGGGGTTTACACTTGCTGCCTGTAGGACTGTTCTGCCACAGGCCAGTTCTCATCTGAACTCACCAGAGAAACATCCCAGCCTTTGCCATTTACATTCTTATTATAACATAAACAGACTACCCTATTCAGCAGGTTAATATTAAGAAACTCTAACTGTAACTTCCCTTGTAACTTCCCAGATCATCAGCATGTTGATAGAAGCACAGTCAATTTACATTTTACTTTGAAATATTTAAACAGTGAACACAAACATACGTAAAAGTCAGATTTTATTATTTTCTTTGAAAATAATTTGAGGAAATTATAAAATTCTGCCCTAAAAAAACAATTATGGCTGTAATCAATAACACAAAGAAAAAAATTGCACAAAACTTTACTCCAGCAGGGTACACAATTAAACACCAGCTGCAACCTACCCTGCAAGGGTAACACACTTACAAAGTGAGCCAATAAGGGCTCTCCTGTGCCAGTTGTGTGGTTGCGCAACTACAACAGTCAGTTCTTTGAAAGTGTAGTTCACCAATTTCCCTGTAGTATCCCAACCATATTAATTCATAATCAAGCTTCTAAAAAAGTATTGAAAATAGATTTAAAACAAAAAAACACATTTGTGGCAATACATTGAACAGAGTTATTTAAAACCACTAAACCCATATACAGACAAATAGATGCCATATGTTGTACATATAACTATATATATATACATACATACATATATATATATATACACATACATATATATATATATATATATATATATATATATAGTGTATAAAATATGCACATATAATAAAGAAGCTAATACAGAAAGGGGAACACAAATACAACATGCAAATACTGCTTAATTTACACATACAAGTTGATTTATCAATAAAAATCAATGCTAGATAAATATATCTGTCTTATAATAATCAATACAGTAGCTAAATGTGTATGTGTGTATATATGTATATGTATACACACACACAATAGGTGCTTTTCTAGATACTATATGTAACAGCATGCAAAAGCTGTGTGCAATGGCATATCTGTATTTAATATTCATTTAAAGTCAGGGATAGGCAATTGTCAGTAAGCCAGCCACTGCTGCTGAACTACAACTCCCAGAATTCCCTGCCAATCCTGCTCTGCTGGAGAGTTGTGCAGCTGTGAGAGCTCAGACCATTGCCTGTGCCTGATCTCAATAAATAGCTGTTTGTAAAACATTTTCTGTAGTGAGTCAGCAACATTCAGAGCATATAAATAACACGAGGCACGAGTAAGAAGCCGGACTAATCAGAGATGAAATCTGCATCATAAGTCACCCCAGCGAGGCATGAAAATGGGAAATTACGGCTGCAGAATGGACTTTATTAGAAAGGATAAAAAAAAAGCAATGATTGAGAAGTATTCTTATTATAGGTCACAGCCCTGCATTTGCTAATTTGGGTTCACTCTATCTATTCTTGGAACTTTGGGTAAGGAATCCACAGCAGAGAGGCCTTTGCATGAAGGGAAGCAATGATTTGATTAGAAATGAATGAAGTACGATAGTCATGTAACAATGAGATAGTTGTTCCTCTGCTGGGGGGCATGTACAGAACACATTGCATAGATTAAAACCCATTACAAGTGGCAAATATCAAGCTGATTGTTGTTCATAAAGCTGAGTGTTTTAGACAAACTTGGAATGATTCATGTTCACACGCAGCTTCCCAATGGGAGATTTTCAGCCTAGTGAAGGTTGTAGTGATTGTCTCCTATGGGACAAAACCCGTTAGATATGACACCTGCTAATGACATGTGGGCAAGACACAATTTATGGACTGACAAGTCATAAAAGTGACTAAAATTTACACAGTAAAAATTAAAAGCCGCAAGGCTGGCCAAGATATCACTGTCATATTCAAGCAGAGTATCACCTTCAACTCCTTGTGTGTACAAATGACTGTATGGGGCTTGTCTAATCTGTGCAATAACCCACAGCATTGGATCACAATTAGCCTTGATCATCGTGCTTGAGATAGGATAATGAGACCAGATCTCTTATTGGTTGTGATGCACAAATGCAGAATTGCCTCGTCTTTCTAACTGAGCCCCTGGGACTTCACAGCATTGATCTGATGCAACGCAACACGACTGTCTGATGCAGACGCTGCGTCTGCATCCGACAGTCGTGGCGGGTTGGATCAACGCTCCAACTTCATACGACATTTCTAGCTCTTAATTTTGGTCTCATGTGATTTGTCGCCAGTGTTTTGTTGCAGCGCATCGGATCATGCCGAAAATGTCTGTGTAGTCCTACCCTTAGGGATGTGTTTATCAGAGAGTGAAGTTAGAGATTGCCACAGTCCGCTAGAGTGAAATACCGCCTCTCTCCATTCATTTCTATGGGATTTTTAAAGGCGTATTTAGGAAAGGGTGAAAGTGAAAGTTCACCATTTGATAAATACGCCTTTAAAAATTCAATAAAAATGAATGGAGAGAGGCGGTATTTCACTCTAGCGGACTGTGGCAATCTCTAACTTCACTTTTTAACAAATATACCCCATAACGTTAAAGAGATACTAACAACAGAAATGAAACCTTTTTTACATCTACCATAAAATTTTCTTTGCATGTCCAATACTTTTTCATTACCTATCTGACTACCTGTGTTCCTCTATGAGGGGGCTGCCATATTTGTGCAGCAGGAGTCTGTTAGCATTAGAAATGTTAACTGACAGACTGAGATGGGACAGTCAGGTTGGCAAAACAGTCAGGTTTAGGAACTTCAACTAACAATTACTTACAAAAACAAACCTTTAAGCAAAAAAAAAAAAAAACATGACCTATAGGTAACTTTTAATGTACAGTCATATTTTAAAAAGTAGTTTTTTAGTGTCAGTATCACTTTAATAGTCCTTTTTGTGACTACACTAGGCACCAAATCTCTTCTTTATCACTATGCATTATTATATAGGCTTTATTGCGTTCAGTTTGGGGAAGGCACATAAAGACAAGGTTTCAGATGTAGCTGGCTGAATCATAACACTTAAACCCAAACGAATCTTCCATAAAAAAATTGAAGGATTCAACCAAAACTTGGATTAGGTGCACCCCTAGCGGACCCACACTTGAAGGAAGAATCCACAAAAACAGAAATATTCTTGGGAGCAGAGAGAAAAATAAGCAAAATGTTACAGAGGCCATAGATCATTAAATCAGCATATTTTGTCCACTTCTTGAGTTCTTGTTTAACCCTACAATCAAAAAAGTCTATTATACGTACAATACACAAGTTGGTCCGTAGTACAGAATACAAAACACGTGCATTGGCTTTGCGGGAGAGACATGCTTTACGGATGAGGCAGAGTAACGGTTTATATAAAATAGTGGAGAACACTGCAGTATATGAATGAGCTGCAGGAATACAGGTAGACCCAGCATAAGATACATGGATTACTGGTACTGACACCATCAGGTAGAATTACATGGGGAGCACTTTTGTCTGTTAATTAGAGAGCTTTGGCACTAGTAGCGTGTGATACTGGCTTCTGGGGGTAGGCACTGTATAAGTACACTTGGAGCAAGATGGCAATGTCTACAAAGACCTGCAACAGGCCGCAGATGGAGAACTGGAACGGAGCCTGGTTTAGAACAAAGTACGCACTCTTGAAGGTGTCCCCGCTTGTCCACATCAGTACCATTTTGATGCTGAAAAAGAAAGAGACAATGAGAGATAAGAGACAGAAACTGCTAAGTCAATATGACAAATGTATATTGTTAACAATATTAGCAAAAGAAAACACGGACAATAAAAACAGGACTGAGAAATTTCACAAAGATAGTGAACTGGTCATTATATACAAGTATGGGATCTGGAAACTTCCGAATTACAGAAAGGCCGTCTCCCACAGACTCCATTATAATCAAATAATCCAAATTTTAATAAAATATTTTCCTTTTTCTCTGTAATAATAAAGCAGTAGCTTGTACTTGATCCAAACTAAGATATAATTAATCCTTATTGGAAGCAAAACCAGCCTATTGGGTTTAATTCATGTTTACATGATTATCAGGAAAACCCCAGGTCCCGAGCATTCTGGATAACAGGTCCCATAATAACATTTCTTTCTTTGTTCTATTATATTAATGTAGATATCAGGTATCAGAACATGGCCAAGAAGCTTTGGCTCCCAAGGCAAGGGTGGTGCAATCTATGCACTCCACTATGGTACTTCAGGTATGGGACCTATTATCCAGAATGTTTGGGACCTGGGGTTTTCCAGATTAGGGATCTTTCCGTAATTTGGATCACCATACCTTAAAGGGATTCTAAATTTAATTTCTAAATTACACTGTTTACATTGCACATAATTAACTTTATTTAAAATGTTATTATTGAATATTGAGTAATATTGGTGTGGAGGCAGCCATCTCAGTGCATTGTGCCTGACTCTGAGCTTTAAAGGGATACTGTCATGGGAAAAAAAATTTTTTTCAAAATGAATCCGTTAATACTGCTGCTCCAGCTCCAGACAATGTGTCTAGCCCCATGTCAGATTTCAAAATTGAATATAAAAAAATTTGTTTGCTCTTTTGAGAAATGGATTTCAGTGCAGAATTCTGCTGGAGTAGCACTATTAACTGATTCATTTTGAAAAAAAAACATTTTTACCATGACAGTATCCCTTTAAGAAAAGACAACACTTCAGGATGGAACTGCTTTGAGACAACTATTGTTTCTCCCCTTCTCATAGCACTTCAATATGACCCAAGCCGTGCTCCCTAGCCCCAGTGGTAGACATGAGAATAGCACCCAAGCAGGAAAAAGCAGGGTTTTTAGCAATGCAAATGAATTTTTCAGCACAGGTGTCAGGGAGCTACTATTTGGTTAGTTGCACATTGTTCTGTTGATAGGCCACTAATGGGATGCAGGGGGGAAGGGAGAACGGGGGTGATATTCTCAACTGCACTTGAATGACTTGTAATTTATACGTATAGCAGAGAGACAACACAACTCTTTTATTAGCTGAGAAAATGAGGAGCAGAGAGAAGTGCACACATGAGCCATAAAATACACCAGCGGAAGGTTTCCATGAAAGGCATCACAGGTTCTTTCTAGCTTCTAACTTTCACAGTATATTATCTGAGAAACAAACATATAGCTGTGTTGTGATATTGAGAGTTCTAGTTTAAAATGACTGGGGGCACATGTAGGAGATCAGTGGTGTATTAACCTCCAGCATAAAGTAGGAAAACAAGAGGTCGCAAAGAATAAGATAAAAAATAGCAGCAAGTTCATATTACTAAAAGAGTAGTGAAAGCTGAGAACAAATTTCAGCAGAAGCATTTAAAGCAATAACTGGAAGCTTTTTTCTCATATTTTTTTCTCAGTTCTGTTTAAATGTTCACAATGTAAAAACTTATACACATCTGTGGGAATACAGCATTTTTACAGAGTACTTAGTTGTAACAACAGGTCCAGTTACTTTTAAATAGAGGGATTCCCACCAGGCAGGGAGGCTGTGAAGGGTGATTTTACCTAATGGGGAGAGGAAAGGGAGAAAGAAAAACAAAAATTCTCAGAAGGGGGAAAGGTGTGAGACAAGCGAAATTACATAGAACATTGGGGTATCAGGTAAGTGATTAAAATCACTTGGGGGTGCTTAACTTTTGGCACCCCCAAGTGACTGCGACTTTCCTTCTCCATTAAGGGATATTTACTGCTACAATTCTACTTGTGACACTAAGGAAAGTTTGTTTTGGAGTTGGCAGAGTAGTCATCTGCTTGTGTTCTATTGGTCATCAGCAGATACACAGTGTTCTACTGGTCATTTATATCAGCAGAGACAGAGTGTTCTACTGGTCATTTAAATCAGCGGAGACACAGGGGCAAATTCACTAAGATTCGAAGTTGCGCCAGGCGCAGCTTCGCCGCACTTCGCCAGGCGTAGTTTCGCCAGCGCTCCGCAAATTCACTAAAATCCGAAGTTGCGCTCAGGGGTAGCGTAAGGTTGCGAAGTTGCGCTAGCGTTGATTCGCTATGTAAAGCGAAGTTACGCTAGCGAAGGTAAATTTGCATACAGCGCCAAATTCAAATTTCAATGGAGGAATACGTATCAGCACTACAAATGCCAAGAAAACCTTCAAATCATCAAATAAAAATTTTATTTTGCCCTACACATGTGCCCACTGTCTAGGTAAGTTGCCATGAGTCAGGAAATGTAGGGGGGAAGGAGGGGAGCCCCAAAAAATTTTTAGATCTTTTTCAGCCTATCACCCATCATGTAGAAAACACGCCAGCTTTTTTTGGGACTTAGAAAAAAATTTGACTTTTTTTGAAACAATCCCTATCTACTCTATTGCGCTTCGTCAGGTCTGAGGTGGCGAAGGAAGTCTAGCGTAAAAGGTAGCGTTCAGTACACTGCGCAAGTTAGTGAATTTGCGTAGTTACGTCGCTAGCGAAAATTCGCCTGGCGTAAGGGTGCGAAGTAACACTAGCGAAACTACGCCAGCGTTCATTAGTGAATTTGCGCAGTAACGAAAATGCCAAACGCTAGCGAATTAACGCTAGCGTTCGGCGCTTCGTGAATTTGCCCCACAGAGTGTTCTACTGGTCATTTAAATCAGCGGAGACACAGAGTGTTCTACTGGTCATTTAACATTTAAATCAGCGGAGACACAAAGTGTTCTACTGGTCATTTTTATCAGCAGAGACACGGCTGGTTTTTCAGTCGGCTACAGGCTCTTTGCTAGGGATGGGCTGCACCTCAATGATGATGATGATGTTTTGGGAGAGAAGATGGCTAGAGGGTTGGAGGAGATTTTAAACTAGGTGTGGGGGGGGGAGGGTTCAGTAAAAGATTCAGTGGAAGACAGGTTAGATGAGATAGTGGGCAAAGAAAGGGAAAATGGGGGAGGAGATTTGGCTGGGGATACTGTTAAGGATAGGGAGGACCACATGTCATATGTTCAATATGGTACCAGTATTAAATGTATGTTTACAAATGCAAGAAGTCTGACTGGTAAAATGGAAGAGCTGGAGCTGCTGGTGTTGGAAGGAAAATATGATGTGATTGGTGTGGCCGAAACATGGCTGAATGAGTCGCATGACTGGGCAGTAAATATCAGTGGCTATACTTTGTTTCGGAGGGACAGAGGCAATAGAAAAGGAGGAGGGGTATGTCTGTATGTTAGGCAGGTTTTAAAAGCTCATATAAAGGAGGAGGTTATGTTAGAAAATGAGGGGGCAGAAGTCACATGGGTGGAGTTCTTCACCAATTGTAAAGAATCCAGCAAATTAATTGTAGGAGTATGCTATAGACCCCCTAATGTAAGTGAGGAGGAAGAGACAAAGCTCCTAATGCAAATAGAAAAGGCTGCTAGTTTAGGTAAAGTAATGATAATGGGGGATTTTAATTACCCAGATATTGACTGGAGCATCAGTACTGCTGGATCAGTTAATGGGAAAAAGTTTATCAACTTATTGCACGACAATTTTTTAGCACAGGTTGTTGAGGAGCCTACCAGAAAAAATGCTATTCTTGATTTAATGATCTCAAATGACCCAGAACTTATAGCAATTGTGCAAGTCATTGAAGCCCTGGATAATAGTGACCATAATGTTATATCTTTTAATGTCTGGTGCAAAAAACAAAAATATACTGGGGCAACAAAAACCATCAATTTTGGAAAAGCTAATTTTAATGCCTTGAGGGCTGCCCTACAGAGCATTGATTGGGGCATTAGGTTTTCAGCTAGAAACACAGAACAGAAATGGTTGTCCTTTAAAATTATATTAAATCATTACTGTTCTCAATTTATTCCCTTAAGGACTAAACGTAGAAGCTCTAAGAATCATCCTGTGTGGCTTAATACAGAAGTAAAGAAGTTAATGGGAAAGAAGAGTAAGGCATTTAAAAACTACAAATCTGTAGGGACAGAAGCTACATTTAATGAATATAAATGCTGAAATAAATGTTGTAAATCAGCAATCTGGAAGGCTAAGAAAAGAAATGAAGAGTTAATTGCGGTGGAGGTGAAAACTAACCCTAAAAAGTTTTTTAAATATATTAATAGTAAAAAGATGCAGGTTGAGAGTGTTGCTCCATTAAATAATGGTACCAGTATGGTTGTAACAGATACAGATAAGGCAAATGTGTTAAAGTGGACCTGTCACCCAGACACAAAAATCTGTATAATAAAAGTCCTTTTCAAATGAAACATGAAATCCAATTTCTATTTTTTATTAAAGCATTCATAGCTGTTGTAAACTCATTTAAAAATCTCAGCTGTCAATCAAATATTGTCTGCCCCTCCTCTATGCCATGGGCATAGAGGCGGGGCAGACAGTTACTTTCACTTTCCATTCAGCACTTCCTAGATGTCCCTGCTCTTAAGTTCATTTTGCTTGACTAATGTGATAAAATAGGATTTTTAATAATTTTTTTGGGTGTGACGGGTCCCCATTAAATCAGTTCTTTTCTTCAGTGTATACAATAGAGGAGTCTGGGTTCACAGGCTCACTTAATAACTGCAGAAATGGTTCAGCTCAATCTAGTCAGTGGCTGACTCAGGATATGATTCAAAAAGCTTTAATACAAATTAATGTAAACAAGGCTCCAGGGCCTGATGGCATACACCCCCGGGTTCTAAGAGAGCTTAGTTCAGTTTTAGACCAGCCCTTATTTCTGATTTTCTCAGATTCACTGTCATCTGGTATGATGCCTATGGATTGGAGAAAAGCTGATGTTATTCCAATATTTAAAAAGGGATTACGATCTCAGCCTGGCAATTATAGGCCAGTAAGCTTGACATCTGTGGTGGGCAAATTATTTGAAGGCTTTTTAAGGGATCACATTCAAAATTTTGTCCTAATGAATGGCATTATGAGCAACAATCAGCATGGCTTTATGAAGGATAGGTCATGTCAGACGAATTTGATTGCATTTTATGATGTGGTATGTAAGATTCTGGACAGTGGGGGGGGGGGCAGCAGATGTGATCTATTTGGATTTTGCCAAAGCGTTTGATACTGTGCACCACAAACGACTGCTTTCTAAACTAAGGTCTGTTGGGCTTAATGAAGGCGTTTGCACGTGGATAGGAAACTGGCTACAGGATCGGGTACAGAGGGTGGTTGTTAATGGGACATTCTCTTCTTGGAGTAAGGTTCTTAGTGGGGTCCCCCAGGGCTCAGTATTGGGTCCACTTTTATTTAACTTGTTCATTAATGACTTAGGGGAGGGGGTTGTAAGTAATGTATCAGTGTTTGCAGATGACACAAAATTATCCAGCCCAATTAATTCCATCCAGGATGTGGCATCCTTCCAACACGATCTTGACAAACTGGCAATCTGGGCAGCTAAGTGGCAAATGAGATTCAATGTTGATAAATGTAAAGTCATGCACCTGGGATGTAAAAATATCCAAGCCACTTATACCCTTAATGGGACTGCCCTAGGCAAATCCATTATGGAAAAGGACCTTGGAGTTCTTGTAGATGATAAACTTGGCTGTAGCAAGCAATGCCAGTCAGCAGCATCAAGGGCAAATAAGGTCTTGAGCTGTTTTAAAAGGGGCATAGAGTCATGGGAGGAGGGGGTCATTCTTCCACTGTATAGAGCACTTGTAAGGCCCCATCTAGAATATGCCGTACAGTTTTGGTCTCCATCACTCAAACAGGACATTATTTTATTAGAGAGGGTACAGAGAAGGGCAACTAAGCTGGTAAAAGGTATTGAAAATCTTAGCTAGGAAAGACTGGCCAAATTGGGGATGTTCACGCTGGAGAAGAGGCGCTTAAGTGGTGATATGATGACTATGTATAAATATATAAGGGGATCATATAATAATCTCTCTAATGCTTTATTTACCAGTAGGTCTTTCCAGCTGACACGAGGTCACCCATTCCGATTAGAAGAAAAGAGGTTCCGCCTAAATATTCGGAAGGGTTTTTTTACAGTGAGAGCTGTGAAGATGTGGAATTCTCTCCCTGAATCAGTTGTACAGGCTGATACATTAGATAGCTTTAAGAAGGGGTTGGATAGCTTTTTAGCAAGTAATGGAATACAGGGTTATGGGAAATAGCTCATAGTACAAGTTGATCCAGGGACTAGTCCGATTGCCATTTTGGAGTCAGGAAGGAATTTTTCCCCTTCTAAGGCAAATTGGAGAGGCTTCAGATGGTTTTTTTTTGCCTTCCTCTGGATCAACTAGCAGATAGGTAGTTAATAAACAAAAAAAAAAAAAACTCGATGGACATGTGTCTTTTTTCAACCTTACTTACTATGTTACTATGTGACACAGAGTATTCTACTGGTCATTTATATCAGCAGAGACACAGAGTGTTCTATTGGTCATTTATATCAGCAGAGACACAGAGTGTTCTATTGGTCATTTATATCAGTGGAGAAGCAGAATATTCTATTGGTCAAAAGTATAAACCATAGGTACTGCTACAGTGCATCAGAAATGAGACACTATTTGGTGTCACTGCTAGTATTCCATTAGAGGGTAGTCACTGCTAGTATTCCATTTATCACATGCATCCGGGGATGTTGTATTCTTCTGGTCATTGGTATGAAGGAGTGAGCAGTAGTAGTGTTCTGCAGACTCAGGGAATCAATAGATAGGGACAGATAACACTGAAATATCTTCAGGAGACTATTAGTTATCTCAATACACTAGCAGGAGATTGCAGACTGACAATGCCCCTACAATATTGCTGTATACATTGCTTGAGGGAACCAATGTTCTTTAGGCCATGGGATTAACATTCTGCTGAGGGAATTAATATGTCTTTCTGTCAAAACATCTCGCTACAATTTTCAAGCCAGTTCATTACAATCGCTGGCAAGGCAAGGATTTCTATGACACTGTGGTACTCCTGACATTGCTTAGCAAACCCTTTTGCTTGTTCTGACCTTTTCTTTTTTTTACCAATTTGAGCAATTTGTTCAAGCTGACAAAAAGAATGACGTTTTAATGTCCTGTCTGTGCCCTTTAATACAACATCAATCATCAGAAATAGTAGTATAAAAGCAATAGCAAGGCAACTAAATCTTTGAGAAGGAGCAAGAGAAAAATCCTATTATAAATAAGGCCAAAAAGGCCAATACCAAGACTGAAGATTTCTAAAGTGGTAAATAGTGCTTAGGTGGCATGCTGACACTTTTTTGTCTGTTTTGCCTCATAAGACATTAAAGGGGTGGTTCACTTTAAAATTAATGTTTAACATTGTACAGAATGTAAATAAAAAGCAACCAATAACAACAGAGCTGATTTAGATGGTGAAAGGTGCAATGTGCCATGTTGCTTACCCAAATTGCATGTTCCCAACACCAAGTTGTACCTGGAGTTGCCCTTATCTGTGCACACAGGCCATTCAAACATACACATGGGGCATCACAGGGGTAGTTCAGAAAAAAGCTGCTTATTGTAATGGAAAGCTAAAATAAACAAAAGAATTGCACTAATATTTATGGAAAAAGATGATCCAAGGGGGAATTAAGACTTTTTGGAATCAGGTAGAACGTTTGTAAACTGGTACATTTTCTTCAAAAATCAATTTAATGGCGATTGTGAGTCGACCCAGACTGGCATTCAGTAGGCTCTGGCAAATGCCATAAATAATCACTATATATTGGGTGGGGGGGAGGCTATTTTGGTCTCTGTGCACATGAGATGCCAGGGCCTATGAATCTCCGTCTGGATCGGATTATGAGAAAAGGGTAAATTTACAGGTGTGTATTTTTCTTAATGGAAGATATTTAAGAAAAGTAAAGATTTGGATTCTTAAAATAGTTTAAAAAAAAAAAAAGAAGTAAGTCCAGTATTCTACATTATCAACATTAAGTGGGGTATTTAGTAAAACGTTTTGTTTTAGTCTTTTGTTTCTAACTCCCCATCCACAAATTTATTATCAATTAATCAACTCGAATTTGTAGTGCAGGATAATTCTTGACAAAATCATGCGACAATTCGTATCGTACAACTTTTTCTAATTTGACACTCGAACTGAATGTTTTTTTTCGAGTTGTCGCCTGAAAACCCAGACTATTTCCGATTATCGGACGAAAACCAGCGCCGATCAAGATGCCAAGAAACATTTTCAGAGCCAACTGCCATTGACTTCTACATGACCATGGCTGGTTTTAAAGTATTTTCAGATTTGGATTTTTAGCAACTTTGGGTTATAATACATCAAGAATTCGAGTTTTTCCCCTAAAAAAACTTGACCAGAAAAAAACGAGGCTTTGTTAATAGGCCCCTTCAACTCTCTAGCATGTATAGTATGTATAGTATGTATGTATAGTTATGGTTCCAGTAAGCCAGTGTTACATTCTGAAAACCATAAGGCTGGAAAACAGTTAAAACAAAAGAAAGAAAGAGGAAAAGAACCTTGTTTTTAGTTTGATTTGATTTTTATTTTAAAAAATTCGCCACACCCGCTTAAAAACTCTCAGTGGTAATTCTATGAAATCTTCCAAAGACCCGCTTGTCACCTCTACGTATTGGTTTATCACTTCTCAATAATTCTATGATTTCTTAACTTTAGGACTCGATTATTAAAAACACGATCACATCTGTGCCAAACAATCAATCAATAGCTATAATAAATTAATGTGGTTATTTATAAAGTGCAAGTGCTTTCTGTGTGATTCAATTGTAGATGAATTCATTAATTTAAACATTTATTTAAAAATAAATCAATTACTCCACTCCCAACGTGATCCAATCTATTATGAATTTTTTATTATTATAAAATTAATTCAGTGCTCCACAATAATCAAAACGCCATTACTTCAGTGTACAATAATCAATTCATAATAAAAATTAATTAAATCCTAAATGGATTTCTAACGTGGCAGTGCTTCCAAATTATTGATATCAATCCAAATCCATTTTATCCGATGAAATTCATAAATTAATAAACTGGCCCGTGCCAATAAGTTAATATAAATGAATTAAAACCTATCTTTTGAGTTCATTTATTTAGCCTCGAAATTAGAAATAAATAGTAGTTGGAGTTGCTCCCATAGAATCTAACTCAGTTTTTTTCTAATCCCTGGGAGCACCACAAAGCAGGAGAAAGGCAGAGGCTGTGGTCGCAAAATTTAATCTTTCCTATCTTAGACGGAAGAGGCTAAAATATCCTATATAACTGCAAACCTCCCAGTCCTTGGAAAAGAAAATAGAATTAGAGATGATAAGAGAAAAGTTTGTGCGCTAAATAAATGCTTTAGCAAAATCCGATCACTCTCCAAAGAGTGTATTTTAAAATCAATATAGAGTCAATTTGCCCTGCTGGAAAACAGCAGATATTGTAAATACTTAATATTCTAAACTGAACAGCAGCAGACTGTGGCAGGACAGTTTCAAGAGGTTCATGCACAATGACGAGGGAGCAGAAGCAACAAACTTCCTCAGAATTACATCTAACAGCAGCCAACAGTAAGCTGCCCAAATACAACTCTATGTTTCTTTTACTTAAAGGGATACTGTCATGGGAAAAATCTTTTTTAAAAAAATGAATCAGTTAATAGTGCTGCTCCAGCAGAATTCTGCACTGAAATCCATTTCTCAAAAGAGAAAACAGATTTTTTTATATTCAAATTTGAAATCTGACATGGGGCTAGACATTTTGTCAATTTTCCAGCTGCCCCAAGTCATGTGACTTGTGCTCTGATAAACTTCAATCACTCTTTAGTGCTGTACTGCAAGTTGGAGTGATATCACCCCCTCCCTTTTTCCCCCCAGCAGCCAAACAAAAGAACAATGGGAAGGTAACCAGATAGCAGCTCCCTAACACAAGATAACAGCTGCCTGGTAGATCTAAGAACAACACTCAATAGTATAAACCCATGTCCCACTGAGACACATTCAGTTACATTGAGAAGGAAAAACAGCAGCCTGCCAGAAAGCATTTCTCTCCTAAAGTGCAGGCACAAGTCACATGACCAGGGGCAGCTGGGAAATTGACAAAATGTCTAGCCCCATGTCAGATTTTAAAATTGAATATAAAAAAATCTGTTTGCTCTTTTGAGAAATGGATTTCAGCACATAATTCTGCTGGAGCAGCACTATTAACAGATTCATTTTGGAAAAAATTTTTTTTCCCATGACAGTATCCCTTTAAGTTCATGGATAAATACCATTGTCATATTTATGCAAAAACAGGCTAAATGAACTTGCAAGTAGCCTTCCGGGCATAACATTCTGTTTAGTTAAGCAAAGAAAGTAAAGTGCCTAGAATAACTTCTCATTAGTCGGCACGAGGCGAGTGTCAGAAGAGTTTATACTCACTTTTACTATCCATAATGTTCCACCTAAAAAAAAGCTCCAGCTCTGTAGAAATAATTTAGCATTTCCCTGCTTGCCATAAGGACATTTCTGCAGTGTTTTAGAATACGATGCTTGTTTGCTGATGAACGTTCTTGGCAGTTAAGAGTATATGCTGAAGAGAAACATCAGCTCAAACGAGACCATAACATTCTTTTACCCCTCAAAACAAACAAATAAGCATAGCAGAAATCACAGAAGGATTTGTAAATGTCTTATTCTGCCATCAATTAAGAAATCTACAGCAGTTCTTATTCTAATTGACTCCAAGAGGATGGGAGATGTCAGACAGGAAAGAAAAGTAAAGAAAACAGTGATAATTACCTCAAAAGGGATTACTGGAGTGCACGTCTGAGGTTAGATTCATGGGTTACAAGTACCTTGTTAATAAGTACAGAATGAAGTCATACAACAACTATGTCCATCCACAGAGAATAATGCTCTGCCGTTCAGTTTTGTACTCTGCTCACATCTTTTAGGCGCACTAAGAACAGAAAATGCCTTTAGGTAATTCTTTTTTTTCCTTACAATTATGCTTTGAACTAAGTTTTCTCAAGAAGTTTTCAACAACATAGAGAAAACTGAAAGGCGCAAGGGAGAGAGAAGGGAATGGAATGAAGAGAGTATAGCTGACAATAATGCACAATAAACAATTGTAGATATTTGTACATCAGCATAGTCAGGGAAGTAGCATTCAACATAAATTAAAATAAGGTTTTTGGTCAAAATCAAATCATTCAGGTCTATATAGACTTATTTTCCAATCCCCACAGTGCTGCTATACAAGAGCTTTGGTGTAGTCTTTCAGAAGTATTTCAGTGCTCTTCTTTTGTGACTTTCCTAGTTACATTTTTTTATTCTGTCCAAAGCCTTGTCAGTATCAAGTAGGCACCGCAGTGCTCCTTTGCAACCGTCAGTCAGGCAGTTCAGTTTGGGCAGTCTAATCACGCTAGTTCTTCCTGCAGTATGCCTAAGTATGCGCCTATCAGCAAGAAGCCTATGCAATTTGATTGAAAATACAGGGAAATACTCAGAGCTGTGGAGTTGGAGGCGTGATGTCGGAAGCAAATTTGGGTATACAGAGCCTGATTCCTAAAATAATTTAATTGTAATTAATACAACGCTTTACAACGTTCTATTTCATATTTCTATATAACGCTAAAAAGAGACACCTCCTCAATTTGCTATGAAATACAACACAGAGTGCTGAAGGGATCACAATGAGTATTGCAATGATGTTACCAAAACAGGTTCTCCGGTGGAGTAGCATAAAAGTTCACAAGTCCTGCTCTAAAACTACTAAACAACCATAGTCATTATGTGGCAACCTGAAAGCAAAATGCATGTACTTCTGGGCATCTAAAAATAGACACAGCAAATGGAGAATAGCAGGTAAAATTGGGATGGGTGAGCAGTGGGACAGGCATGTGAATTGGATCCTTTAAGAGGAGAGTGGGGTATTATATGTACAGGTATAGGATCCCTTATCTGGAAACCCGATATTCAGAAAGCTCCGAAGCTCCGAAATAGACTCCTATTTTATCCAAATAATCCAAATTTTTAAAAATAATTTCCTTTTTCTCTGTAATAATAAAAGAGTAGCTTGTACTTGATCCCAACTAAGATATATTTAATCCTTATTGGAGGCAAAACCAGCCTATTGGGTTTATTTAATGTTTAAATGAATTTCGAGTAGACTTAAGGCATGAAGACCCAAATTACGGAAAGATCTGTTATCTGGAAAATCCCAGGTCCTGAGCATTCTGGATAACAGGTCCCATACCTGTACTATTATTTATAATGACTGAATTTGATCATCTGGGATCTGTACCATTTGGATAAGCCACTAACGAGTATAAGGTGACACTGAGCCCAGCACTGCTATAAGGAAACTAACTACCGTATATACCCGAGTATAAGCCGATCCGAGTATAAGCCGAGGTACCTAATTTTACCTACGAAAACTGGGAAAACTTATTGACTCTAGTATAAGCCTAGACACAACTACAGCCCTGTCTCCCAGCAGCGCACATTCTGCCAAAGCGACCTCCCCAGCGACTTCTTTGCAAAGTTGATGGTGACAGAGAATTGCCAAACGGATTACTGTGTGCATTGTCCCACTGTCCCACTACCATGTGCAGAGGGTGCTGTGTGATATTGCCATCACTGTTAATCCTTCATATAACCAACAGAGGGCGCTGTGTGATATTGCCATCACTGTTAATCCTTCATATAACCAACAGAGGGCGCTGTGTGATATTGCCATCACTGTTATTCCTTCATATAACCAGCAGAGGGTGCTGTGTGATATTGCAGTCACTGTTATTCTTTCATATAACCAACAGAGCGAGCTGTGTGATATTGCAGTCACTGTTATTCTTTCATATAACCAACAGAGCGAGCTGTGTGATATTGCAGTCACTGTTATTCTTTCATATAACCAACAGAGGGCACTGTGTGATATTGCAGTCACTGTTATTCTTTCATATAACCAACAGAGCGAGCTGTGTGATATTGCAGTCACTGTTATTCTTTCATACAACCAACAGAGGGCGCTGTGTGATATTGCAGTCACTGTTAATCCTTCATATAACCAACAGATGGCGCTGTGTGATATTGCAGTCACTGTTATTCTTTCATACAACCAACAGATGGCGCTGTGTGATATTGCAGTCACTGTTATTCTTTGATATAACCAACAAAGGGCGCACTGTTATTCTTTCATATAACCAACAGAGGGCATTGTGGGATATTGCAGTCTCTCCCCAAGTGAACTGTTGGTATAGGAATGATTAAAAGTGATTGCAATCTCAGCAACTCGGGTCGGGTACCGCTGACCCGAGTATAAGCCGAGGTAGACTTTTTCAGCACATTTTGGATGCTGAAAAACTCGGCTTATACTCGGGTATACGGTACTCTCATATATGTGACAGTTTGTATATGCCCTAAGTGAGCACATAATGACTATGGGTGTTGTGTAGGTTTAGAGTGGGACTTTTGTACTATGCCACTGGAGAATTTGTTTGGTTTACAAACAATGCAATACTTTTCAATATTATTGTGATCTCTTCAGACCTACGTTGTTATTAATAGCAATTTGAGAGGACACCCCTTTTTGTGTTATGAATGATGCACTACTTGATAAGGGTGGGGAGTCTTATTGCAATGAATTCATCTTAATAAATGATATCCAGCATTTTGCTTATTTGTATTGAAGTGTGACATCTTTGGACAGAGACAACTTTTTTCTAATTTTGGTTCTGTACATTACCACAATGAATTTTAAATAAAACAACTCAGATGCATCTGAGTTGTTTCATTTAAAAATCAAGATTTATGGACCTAAGAGTGTGAGAGAGAGAGAGAGAGAGAGAGAGAGAGAGAGAGAGAGAGAGAGAGAGAGAGAGAGAGAGAGTGTGTGTGTGTGTGTGTGTGTGTGTGTGTGTGTGTGTGTTTCAAAACCCGCACATAATAAATTATAAAGACCTATGGCAAATTGTCTCAGAATGTCACAGTTTACTTCATACTAAAAGTATGTCTTAAAATTAACAACCCCTTAAAGGCTACAGATTTATAGAAATTACTCATGGGGGATTTAAAGGCGTTAGGTCCTGGCCACACACCCCAAATTGCACCACTGAACTCCCCCAACACTGTCCTATTTGCTCTACCTGTTCCCAAAAAGCAATGAAGTGCAGGAGGGTTTAGTAGGTACCATCTTGCACTTCTTATTGTTCTCTTAGAAAGGATTTAGTAGCGATGTTACTTAGCATGCTCAACTGTAGCCATTTTGGACCATTCTTCAACAGCACATGTTCAGTGTGGGTGAACTGCAACATGTAGACAAAATAGAGCTGTAGTGAGGGAGCACAGTGGTGCTGTTTGGGAGAGTGGCCACTCCATGGGTCTTAACTTACACGGGTTTCGTTCTTCTTTAAAAAATAATTACCTGAATCATTTCACCCCTCATGTATTACCCATCATTTTAGAAAAGTGCACAGTGTGGCTGCTGATCTCTAGTGCAGAATGGTGCCTGACTTCACAAAGCACACAGTTGCTCTGACACATAAACACAGGCATTGAGTTCGATAAGTGTGTCAATTCTAAAAAACTTTCCTGAAAGTCTGCTCGGACTCCTTTAGGATACCCTAGTTTGATATTTCGTAAACCAGCCCCATGTTTTTGTGGCCTCTTCTAACTGTAACATATAATAACAAGTAAGGCTAAGGGGGTTATTTATACAAGGTCGAAAGTTTTTTATACCTCGAATGAACTCACAGCTTCAATGGTATATTTAATAAGAAAACTCGAATGGAAAAAACTAGATTCTGTGAGTTCGAGTTGAGAAACCTGAAAACTTGAATTAATCAGGTTTTCTGCGGGGAAAAACTCGAATCGTTCAAAGTTTTAGGGCAAAACTTTCCAAAAAAACCTCGAACATCATGAAGGCTTTTAACATCTTCAAATGGTTCAAGGGACCTTTTGCCATTGACTCCTACATTTTAACCTCCAGATCTGCAAAAAGCCTTTCCAATACTTGGCTTCCATTGTTATGAAGGCAATGTTACATTTCTCAGATTATAAACACTCTGCTTTTTCTTAAATATCACCCAGCTAAAGTGGTATTCATTATTGCATGAGGGCCTCTCAACCACTGCAATGTACAAGTACAAATGGCCTTGAAAAATGTGAAAAGCGTGAATTGCTTTATTCAGGTGTAGTAATGAACATTCAGTACTGCTACATATACAGACAGATGCTCTATAAATGCAGGGAAGGGTGACATGGGATGAATAATAAGAAAGAATCAGGAGATTTGGAAAACAAAACCTATATGACATCAGTGATTTGCTTCATACAAAGAAAACAAGGCCACAGCATTGATAAACAGAAGAGAACGAAAAGGATACAAGTTAAAAATAAATTTGGGAGTAGGGATAGCAAACCCCCCTTAATTGCCCAGGAAGAAAAGGGCAATGTGGCAGAGCACGTGAGTAGCACAGAAAACATTTGGCAGCACACATTACTATCTATTAAGCAATCTAAGAGCAATTAGGTATTTTACTAACACCATTAGCAGTGGGGTATCATCCTGAATCCTTACCATTAACAGAGCACAGTGTCAATGCTGCAATAACAACTACTTCCCAAAGAGTCACATTTCATCATTTAATGCTAAAATGGCTAATTAATGCTGATAACAAATATTCACAATGTAGCAATGCCTGCAGCTAGGCACAAAAAAACCCCACTCAACCTGGTCTAATGTGTTTATATAAATGAACATACAGCATCAACACGTAGTTCTGAATATTAACCATTTCTTTATACAGGCAGAAGTCACAATGTTTTAGGTTATTATTGTCTGTGTGACAAAAGTGGGTGAATCCTCCATTCCAGTAGGCCACTGCAGGTGAATTGGGTTCCCAGACAGGTAGCTGCATGATGATTAGGCTTTAGCTGCACAGGGGTTGGCTCCCTAAAAAAAGTTGCTGGGTTTTTCAAAGAGAAAGAGAGAACCCTGGGAAAAGCTGTGTTCTGATGTCCTTGTAAGTGTGGAAAACTTATTTGTGCATTTTGCTTTGTAAGGGATTGAGGCGCAAGGCCCTTGTCCTGGGTTAGTAAGGGAAAGTATCTTTGTATTAGTTAGAGCCGGACAGGCTTAGGTTTTTTCTGTTTTCTGTATTTTTTATCTCTCTCCAAAAGCTTCCAACAAACTGACCAAAGCCATGCTCAACTGAACTGTCTGTGCCTCTGTTTTGGAGTGTCTGGAAGTGTATGCAAAGGTCTATTCCCTAGCGATGCCATGTGCTCAGTCAGCCATTACAGTTTTACAGTTACCTTATTCACTGTGGAGATAGTGAATCCTATCCGGCAAAATGTTGGCAAAAGGGAGTTTGATAGACCCCCCCGAGGCTGGGCAGGATCCTCCAGTGGTATACCAGCAGCCTATCCCCCATGTCCATCAGCACTTGCTTCCCCATGCTGTGAACTATTTCTCCTCCCCTTGTTTCCCCTTCCCCCCATATACTTGGCCCAAGGGCATCACTCAGTATCTACACTTCCCCATAATTCGAACAGCCGTATACAATAATGTTTTACAAACTTGCCTGTCTCTGTGTATTTAGTTGTTTTTGCTCCCGTTCCACATTGCCTGATGAAGCAGGAAATGCCTGCGAAACGCGTTGCAATACTGTTTTGTGAATAAACTATTACTGAAAATGACCACTTTCGTTGGTGTTGCTTGGAGGAGGTAAGTCCACTACTACCTCCTCTGAATTACCCATTGGGTTTTTAAGTGTTTTTAGCTAATTTTATCCTTTTGGCGCCTCTGTTTTGTTTTACTACTATATCGAGTCCACCCCGAGTGGAGGGGTATCATCCCCTTTTTCTTCTTCTACAGAGAGCGACGTCTTATTCCTGAGTGGGGTCAGGATAATCTCCCCACCTGCCTATACAGTGGTTGCCTATCGGTAACCCTGGTTTGTGAGTATTAACTTGTTTACTCTACCATTACTCCTTGTAAAAACATATTACACTATTGGGGCTCTTGGTGTTCCTTTTTGTCTTCTAAACCAAGGAGTGTTTGGAGAGGGTATGGAGAGTGTTGAGAGCTACAGTTCAGCAATGGATGTCAGTCCCTTGTTTGGGGACAAGTGATGGAGACTCTTGGGCTACCAAAATGGAGTTGCGGGACTTTTCCTGGCAGGGAATTACCAGGAATGGATTGCTACAGGTTCCTAGGGTAGAGGGTCATGCTTTGAATGCATTTATGTGTATAATGTTACAGTTTACTTCCCCTTTAAAATTGCACTTCTTTGTATAAAGTTTATATTTTTATATAATAAAGTGTGTGTGTGTATGAAAGTTTTCCTAATGGGACTATCTGCAGGTGTATTCCCGGATCCCATTAGGTGGAGGCACTGCCAGAGAGGAGTTTCCCAGTACCTTTCACGCATGAAAGGCATGAGGCACATGAGGGTTTGAGAGCAGGCCTGGACTGGGATTCAAAACAGGCCCTGGCATTTCAACCACAAATAGGCCCACACAGCCCAATAAAGCATCCACAGGACTAATAAATAGTCATTGTCTATGGCACCTTACAGCACCCCTTTGGCGTTTGTCAGAATCCACAGAGCTATAAAAAGGGAGCCCAGTACCAAATTTAGGAATCAGGGACCATTTACTTCAGGGCCCATCGATTTCTAGCTACAATCTGAATAGTGTTAGCCAGACGCTGACAAGAAAATTATAAATCTAATACATAAAAGATGTGTTTTTGGGAAACATTTCAGCCTAGAGAAGGGGTCTGAAAGATGTGCTGTGTACTCATTTTCAGTAGACATTATAGGTGCTGGAACCTGCCTCTATAAGTAACAAAATAAACAATACTGGTAAATGAATTTGCTTAATTACATTAGACCATTAGTTTTATTCTTTGGCATACTATTTAACAATCCAAGCAGTAATTAAAAAAACAGCCCTATTGTGGGACATAGTGCCAACCCATGTTTCCAATCTTCACATTAGGCAGCACATTTTGTTGAACTTCCTGTGGATGCCAAAAACCATGAAGCCGGCTGATGTCTGTGCTACTTTACTTTACATTTTAACCCTACACAATCAGAGATGCAGACTCTCTCTAATAAAAATGCTTTTTTTGTATTAAAACAAAATAAAGGTAGAAAGAATAATAGTAATGCCTAATATAAATCAATTGAGTTGCAGTTAAATTAATTATAGAGGCAAGAGTAAACTGAATGTTTCCTCTGGGAAAGTCAACATAGGGATGTTCTAGGCACTCCTGATGAGATTTATTGAAAATACTTTGCCTTTGATAGGCCTGGCAGTGACCGGTGGAGACATAAGCTACTGGGTATTTGCTCAGGGTGGTATTTATATTGCAAAACAACTTTTGACAAAAGCCAAAAAGCTCCAAATACACACACTGATGTACTAAGCAGAAAACTTATACTTTAGAGCAATAGAAGAAATATAGTCTTTGAATGTCATCATTTTTTTACTACTTCTACTTTTACTACTTATGTTTAAAGGGATACTGTCACAGGAAAAATTCAGTTAATAGTGCTGCTCCAGCAGAATTCTGCACGGAAATCCATTTCTCAAACGAGCAAACAGATTTTTTTATATTTAATTTTGAAATCTGACATGGGGCTAGACATATTGTCAGTTTCCCAGCTTCCCCAGTCATGTGACTTGTACTCTGATAAACTTCAGTCACTCTTTACTGCAAGTTGGAATGATATGACCCCCTTCACTCCCCCCCCCAGTAGCCTAAAAACACAACAATGGGACGGTAACCAGATAGCAGCTCCCTAACACAAGACAGCAGTTCCCTGGTAGATCTAAGAACAGCAATCAATAGTAAAATCCAGGTCCCACTGCGACACATTCAGTTACATTGAGTAGGAGAAACAACAGCCTGCCAGAAAGCAGTTCCATCCTAAAGTGCTGGCTATTTCTGAAAGCACATGACCAGGCAAAATGACCCGAGATGTCTGCCTACACACCAATATTACAACAAAAAAAATACATTTGCTGGTTCAGGAATGAAATTTTATATTGTATTGTGAATTATTTGCAGGGTAAACAGTGTAATTTCGAAATAAAAACTACATCATAAAAATCACGACAGAATCCCTTTAAGTTAATGCTTGACACCAAATGAAGACTTCATATTTTATATCTTGTTTCCAACAGTTAATCATGGTCAGGGCTGGATCAAGAGGTAGGCAGCAGAAGCTTGTGTCTCGAGCATTTCAGAAGTGGGCACTGGGAACCTGAGCACATACCTCTGTTGCTTTCTGTAAAGCTGGCCATAGACGCAAAGATTTGATCGCACAAATCTCTGTTTCGTATGATTTTTGGGCCGTGTGTGGAGTGTCCCGACATTTTTCATGGGACGGAGATCAGTCGTTCTGTTGATTGGGCAAGTTAGAAAATTTCTGTTGGCATGCGGGGGAAGGCAGTTCGAGGAGATTGTCGCCCCGAAGAAGAGGCGATTAGTCGCCAGGCGACTAAATCTCCCCCAATCTGCCTCTGCTAAAGCCCTAAAACTGTGGTTACAGACTGTGTCCCATAAAATGTATCAGCAATACGAACAGGATCCATGTTATGTAAAACAAAAGATTCCAACTACAACCAACAGCCCATCTACATTTAGGTGAACTTTCAATTGAAAGGAAAAAAAAAAAAAATCGAATTTTCAGCTATTTTTTGTGTACTTCGACTAGGGAATAGTCCAAATTTGATTCGAATTTGAAAAAAATTTGAATATTGAAATTTATCATGTACGGTCTCTTTAAAAATTCGACTTCGACCATACGCCATCTTAAAACAGCCGAATTGCTGTTTTAGCCTATGGGGGACCTCCTAGAACCCATTTGAAATCAATTGGTGGACTTTGAAAAATTTAAGTTTTTTGGGAGAAAATTTTTTAATCGAATTCGATCGAATGCGCTACTCTTTAGATTCGTGCTATTCGAATTTGGCAGAATATAGACCTATTAGATCGAAAACAGACAACCAAAAAAACCTTAGACTTCATTTCGGTTGGTCTTTTTTAATTTCTGAAGTTTTTTCAATTCGAAATTCGACCCTTGATAAATATGCCCCTGTTTCCACCCAACATGCCATATGATAGTAATAACTTCTGTTAAATAGGAAGATATTTAACTCCCACCCAGAGTATGATTTTAACGGAAAGTGTGAGTGAAATAAAAGCAGGGGAATTAGGCTTGGGGCCCTAGAATGGCCATGTGGCAACAAATAAAATAAAACTCCTTTTGGCAACACAAGATGAAAGGCCATTGCTGCAGGCATTGTTGTACCTTGAAATGTTTGCTACCATCTGTTATGGTCTCTTTAAATACCTAGAATGCAATTAAATATGGTATTTCCCAGTGTGCAATTAGATTTCCTTTGAATTATTTTTCTGTGTTTATGAGAACAATAAACTTTTTTTCCCCCCAGAAAAATGTGTTTACAATGGAACTGATCCAAGAAAGGTTGCCAGGAATAAATTCAAAACGTGATTTATTTCATTAATATTGGTTCACGGTTTTTAGCAGGTTTAAGTTTGTAATAAAACGTAATTAAAAAGTGGGTTTTTTTACGCTACTCAAGCTGATGTATGATTCTCCACTGTACAAGGACGATTTGCTTGTTATCACTAAAGTGACTTGTTAATTTTAGAAGTTATATTAACAAAGAAATATAATATATATATATATATATATATATATATATATATATATATATATATATATATATATATATATATAGAAAGAGGGCATTTACTAACATTTTGGGGGAATGGAAATCTGACAATGGCAAAGTCTTAAGAGAGTGATTTGGCCTGTTTTGGCTGAACTATTCTATGTATGGAATACAGATAATCATTCATCAGGGCCACCACATGCTGAAAATTCCTAATTGTGAACACAATCTGTGTCTGAAGGCCCCATGTGATCCAACCGGCGGTCTGCTAGCTAAATATTTTCATAGACTGATTTGGTTTGCACTATATAAATAATAATAATGCTTATAAAGTAGATTGGAAAAATAACAGTGCTTACTGACTGATGTATATGAAAAGTCCCTCTGTTACACTTATTGCAGAAGGCTTGTGTGGGTTGCTAAAAAATTGCTAAAAAACCCAGGCTTATATTTCATGTGAAAGCCCATCCTTTAAAGTTCAGGACAAAATGCCCAGCTGAATGTATTGCAACTGCTAATGAGAAGCATCTGTATAACACATTTATAAAGAAGCCTGGTCAACCGTCAATCCTGCAAAATACCGATTTATAATTTAGCAATGCCACCTACATGAAAGAAGAATACGGTTGTATGATATGATTGATTAAGGGAACCAAAGATACAATTGTTGGTCATTTTGGTAATACTTAATATCTTTACCTAACCATGACATGTGAAGTCACACCTCTACTACCTCACTTGACATTTATTTTGTTATACTTGTTTTTTTTGTTTTTTTTTTTGTTGTTATTTACATTATTTTACCTGCAATATGCCATTTAACATGTAACGCATATAAATAAATAAAAACATTATTGAAAAAAAAAAAAAAAAAAAAAAAGAAGCCTGAACTATTCATAAGCACACAATTTATTTATCCTTATTTATGGGTTATTAAGTGCCCCCCAAATAAATATATGAAGTAGGCAAGGCAGACTCAATCAAAGAGATGTATAAGTTTCCTGTTTCATAACTGCAGATATTAACATTATTTCGAGGCAATCAATTAGTAGCATCATTGTCAATTTAAATTATAATGCAGATTTATAAAACAATAATTACTGGAAATGTATTCTGATGAAACAGGTGGGCTGCTTTTTAAAACTCATTTTATTTCTGCAATTATCTTGGGTTCTTCAACTGAAATATCTAATGCAGATAACAGATATACTGATTGCCCATCTTTCATAAATCAGCTCACTATTAATGCTTCTAAGCCATTTGTGCCTTGTAAATATCTTGAAATGCAAGAACAAAAGTGCAATTCCTATCACACTGGCTACAGAAAGGGATTACAGAAGGACAGACAGAATAACAATCTTCCCTTTGGTTTCTTTGGAATCAGCAACTATTCTAATCATAAGGAACAGTCACTTTCCAAGATATGCTAATAAAGATATTTCCTAGATATCATTCTTACATTAGTCTTGCTATAAATAACAATCCTACAACATAATTAGTAAGTAAAAGGGATCACTTTTTGTTTTGCAGTAAAAGGGTTTGCAATGCAACATTTACTGATGCTAGTTTTGGTTCAGTGACTGAATAAGCTCAAACTTGAATCTGCAACAAAATCTTTTCTCCTAATGCTCTTATAAACATGATAGGTAAACTTGTAAACACAACCACTATAAAGGCGAACAGGGCTATGTTAGGGAAGGTTTAAGAAAAATTAAATGAGTTTCAGGCATAATCAATTTCTTGCCCACCAGATGCTAAACTACAACTCCCACCATCCATCTCCATGATAGCCAAAGACTATAAGGGTGAACTAGGAGTCCTAGTTTTAACAATATATGAAATTCTGAAGATTGCCAATCCTTATTATATATCCAATAGAGGCATCACCTGGATTACTGAGCTGCCAGACTGAAACACCTGAGACAGGAACATTAAACTTTAAGATTCAATTTTGGAAAACTGGTCAAAAAATTTGGAAAGCAATGGAAAAAAAGTCTTTATTTCTGGTGAATGATCTGAAAATTTGATAACTTTAGAAAATCAGGGACTGAATTTCTTCATATTACAGCGAGAATTGATGGCCTTGTGGCAGCTGCAGTTGTGTGCCATAAGAATCATGATTCAGTTTACAGGTGTAGGATCTATTCTATCCTATACCTATATATACCTGAGATCTGGGGTTTTCTGGATACACATTTCTGGTGTTTCATCGCTGTACTTTTTAGCCCCAAATAACACAGTTACTTAATGCCACAGGAGCCATTGGCCTTTGGGATCATGCAAAATTGTAAATTGGATGACTGAATAACCTACCGTATATTTTCCATAAAATCACCTAATTCTAATTTTTAAATCCATATATACTACATTTATACTACAGGGATATCCAATATCAGGGCCTTAGATTTGTAAGAATCACCTGCAAAAAAGGGGGATTCAGGCACTTAAAAAAAACAAAGGTCATCAGAAAAGCAGAAAAACTTTATTTGAACAATATCTCTATGTGGTATGTACTCTCCAAGCACTAAATCATAGGCTAAATGAGAGCAACAGGAAATGACTTTACAACCACCCACCAATAAAATCACAGATGGAAAAGATCTTTTTTTAGTTAATCTATATGATTTTTCCAAAACCCTTTGTTGAAGGTTTTTTTTGGGTTTGGTGGCTGGTGCACCTGGACCAAGTTGAGTCACAGTATACAGTATTTCTATATTTTACTTTTGTACTGTGTTCTATATACAATGTATGTTTTTATTTTGTCCTCGGATTTTAAGCCAACAGTTATCTTATCCATTCTCAGCTCCCTACAAAGCAGTTTACATTTCAATGTAGAAACCTAAAGCCTGAATATATTTAACATGAAGGGTGAAAAGTTTTCACCTTGTTTTTCTGCTGACACATATATTCACCGTGCTGAGTTTTTCAATATATATACTACTCTTCTTGACTAATACCTAAATGGGAAATTCACAATGACTTATAAATAAAAATGTTTTTCAGAATCCAAACTTGCAAAACAACAGGGTTCTTCAAGCTATGAATTTACTACATCTCAAAGCCCCAATGCTGCATATAATTTATTACAGAGTCAAAAGTTGAATTCTGTCTCACTGCCTGCTTGTTTGTAATGGAGACTCTAATGGTATAAATCAATCATAGAGCCTTCCCGTCAGGTCTTCCATATCCAAAGGTAAAAATGAAATGAAATATTTAAGCAAAGATAATATGCCTTCTAGAAGTGCTGCAAAAGTTGGAAAAAGTCTGTAAAAAAAGCAATATTACCAGTTTTTTTTTGAAGGCATATATTGAAACTGTGCATCAGTCAGGAGCCCGATGGGTTCCTATTGTTATGCCTGATACTATAAATATTCAGGTGTATGTACAATTGCTTTCTATTTGACTGACCCATGATCTTGCAAATGATTATTATTCAGTCGGGAGTCTACATCTGATTTATGTGAATCCTTATCCAAGTCAACATGAAAGATAAATGTCCCAAGGCTTTTCATTAGTAAAAATAAATTATTTATTTGTATTCACATTAAACGTTAGATACATACTGACCCCACATGGCCCACCTTACGCATTTCGTACCCTCCGGCACTCAGAGACACCTATGACTAAGTGCTGGAGGGTACGAAATGCGTAAGGTGGGGTCAGTATGTATCTAACGTTTAATGTGAATACAAATAAATAATTTATTTTTACTAATGAAAAGCCTCGGGACATATATCTTTTGATATAAATTTTTCCATGGTCTTGCAATACAGGGCAAATTTGGACACTTTGTATTTTTATTCCAGAAGTACCTGTACCATACCTCCCAACATTTTGGAAATAGAAAGTGCTCCGCGCTGCAAAAACATTTGACCATGCCCATTTTTGTGGCTACACCCCCAACTACCATGTTCATTTTACAAACTTTGGCACAGTATGAACACATTTCTGTGGTTTTTATGTGTTATTACAGTTTTGCTAATGAATGTGAACTGCCCTTTAAGCTGCAAGTCACAGTTTCCCCAAGAGACATGCTTATCTTAAATTGTTACAATTCTTTCTTTGCTTATCTTTCTTATGGGATTTTTAGAATTGTATTTATCAAATGGTGAGTTCTTCTTTTCACCCATTGATAAATACAATACAAAAAATCCCATATGAATGAATAGAATATGGGTGAGTTTTTATTTATTTATTGAATCTAAACTCACATTTTAATAAAGCTGCCCCTAAGTCTCCATAATGTGGATGTTTTAATGAAAAGAAAAACATTTGTTGAAGGTTTAACTGAAGAAGCCACGTTTCCTGTACTCCGTGATCATTGATGTACTAATTAAGTGCACAGAGCAGATTTGTGGACTAACGGGATCCAATATGAAGATTCAAATTGCTCAGAAGAAGACTAGGATATGATCATGTACAGTGACTATGCTTAAAGGGTCAATTTTACGATCACACATTTATTGCAACTGCTTCTTTTTTTCATAGCACAATTAATACAACACAGGTTGAGCTAATCTAAAAGCTGGGGAGAATGGGGCTTAAGGGTTAACCCTGATCATCTATTTAGTAGAGGCAATTCTGCTTGCCCAACAATTGTTGTCACAGGAAGCTTGCCACAAAGCTAAATAGATGAAACTAAAGAAAAATACCAATATCAGTGTTATTTTATATTTTGTGTAAATTAAGCAAGATTTTCTACAATTAAATGAAAAGAAAATCACATAGCATGCACTTTGACTTTAATATGTTCCTGTCCCTTTGATACAATGCTAAAACCCTCTTGACAGCTTGCGGAGGTGGCAGTTCAACTTCATAATCTAAAACACATTACATTAATCGTACTGCGCTCAGAGTTGCCGGCACACTGCTGTTAAATAGCATACTTTTCTCATTGTTCTCTGCTGGAGAGGTGAGCGGCAGACAGCAGCCAGGATCCTTTGATTCAGACAAAGAGCTGTGCCTCACAATGCATAATTATTCAAAATAGCGTGTCTGTACAATGTGTGCTCTTGTTCTGCATGCTGATATACACTTAGCTTCTGCCGTTACTCCTCCCCAAATCATTGCCATCCTGCTAAAAGGAAAATATATCCTAATTATAATGAGGGTTTATCTGACATTTAGGAATTAAGCAGGCAAAGCTTACTGTATCAGTAGAAAATGCATTCTCTGCAAATTATTTATCTATGAGAGAGCATACCTCCCAACATTTTGGAAATACAAAGAGGGACAAAAAGATTTGCCGCATGGAGCGCAGCAAATTTTGTGAACATGCCCATTTGTGGCCACACCCCTAATTACCATGTTACTTTTACAAAATTTGGCAGATTATGAAAGTTTGAACACATTTCTGTGGTTTTTATGTGTTATTACAGTTTTGCTAATGAAGGTGAATTGCCCTTTAAAAGGGTGGTTTAGTAATTAACTTTTAGTACGTTATAGAATGATCAATTCTAAGGAACTTTTCAAATGGCCTTCATTATTTATTTTTTAGTTTTTTTGCCTTTTTCTTCTGACTCTTTCTAGCTTTCAAAAGGAGGTCACTGATCACATCTAAAATCAAATGTAATGTAATACAAATGTATTGTTATTGCTACTTTTTATTACTCATCTTTCTATTAAGGCTATCCTAGTCATATTCCAGTCTCTTATTCAAATCAATGCATGTTTGCTAGGGTAAATTGAACCCTAGCAACCAAATGGCTGAAATTGCAAACTGGAGAGCTGCTGAATAAAAAGCTAAATAACTAAAAAAAAAAATCACAAATAGTACAAAATGAAAATCAATTGCACATCTCAGAATATCACTCTCTACATCATACTAACAGTTAATTTAAAGATGAACAGCCCCTTTAAGCTGCAAGTCACAGTTTCCCCAAGAGACCTGCTTATCTTTAATTGCTCGTTTCTTTGCTTATCGAAAATTGTAACAAATTTATCTAAGTGCACCTGCCTTGTATTCTGTGCTCTCTGCCAAAAGCCAATTGAGTTTTAGAAACATATCTTTTTCTGGTTGTTCAGTACAGGAGATCAAAGAGAAAATCAGAACATTTCAGTAACAATCCGACACTGCAGGTTGAGCCTTCAAAAATGGGACTGTCCCGCGAGTAAAGTTGGGAGGTATAAGAGAGATCTATCTTATTGCTGGACTCACTAGTCTCTATTAATAGCACCATTATTAGTCTTTAAGTATTGTGTTAATGCAGACGGACTCTTTGCAGTATTAGAAGTTCATTAAGCATAAAAGTTACAAGTATCAAGAGAGGCTTTATAGTATTATTTCAGGGCTATCTGTTAGTGTGGGTGGCCCTAGGGCCCAGAATGATACATCCGTTAAAGGATGAGAACTAAACCCGAAAAATGAATAGGGCTAAAAATGAAATGTTTTATATACTGAACTTATTGCCCCAGCCTAAAGTTTCAGCTTCTCAATAGCAGCAATGATCCAGGACTTCAAACTTGTCACAGGGGGTCACCATCTTGGAAAGTGTCTGTGACACTCACATGCTCAGTGGGCTCTGAGCAGCTGTTGAGAAGCTAAGCTTAGGGGTTGTTGCAAATTATCAAGAAGAAAATTAGGTCGGTTGGTCATATAAGCTGATGCTACAGGGCTGATTATTAAATTCTGATGCTATTTGCACTGGTTTCTGTGCTGCCATGTAGTAATTATCCACATTAATTACTAATCAGCCGTATACTGTGACATTTATATTCTATGTGTACTGTATATTTTGAGTCAGTCTCTAAGCTCAGTAAGTGACAGCAGCACAGAGCATGTGCAGTGAATCGGCAGAAAAGAAGATGGGGAGCTACTGGGGCATCTTTGGAGGCCACATCGTCCCTGCTAAAGGGATTTGGTTGTCTAGAGCTGGCACAGAAACACAAAACATAATGTACAACATTTCTAGCCTACTTCTTTATATTAACTTTCCTTGTCCTTTAAAGCATCCAATGCTTCATGTATGGTATAGATGCTGAACTGTAAAACTCAAAATCTGCCAAACCAACAAACATGCCCACTGCATATCACTGTACCGTAGTGCTAAGAAGTCCTGCTCCTGAAATCAGTGCCTACATACAAATCTTATCTGACATAGGTGTGCAACTAAATAAACAAGGTCCCCACTAGAGTGGTTTGCATATGCATGCATAAGGGCTGGAGAAAGAGGGTTCCTGAAAGTACACAATATACCTGATCTTTAGTGTCATAAGATTCTTGCACTTTAAAATGCTTACACACGCCATTTGAGCATACATATAAGAAAAACTATACTGTGAAATAGTTGCATTTTGAGCCAGAAATAACTAAGGCAATGCTCCTTGGTAAATGTGAACTAACTGGATCATAGCGTATTTTACACATGATTCAGATTCAGCAGCAATAATATTTGTCAACCTCTAAGAGCTAACAACTCACATCAGACTGTATTTTATTTGGATTATTTCTTTAATCTATTCGCATTCAGGCACAAGGCTAAATGTGGTGCTGCAGTTCCCAAGTAATAGGAAAGAGTACAGCAAATGTTCTCCTACAGGACAACTTCTTGTTTGCTCAATGTCAAAACTATCTCGTAATTTGACAGCAGCCATCATTCACATCCTGTAAGGCACAAGTCATTACAAGTAATGATAACATCCTTGGCTGCACTATTACTGCAGCATACATAGAGGTGTACAACTAAGTAAAGTTAAAATGCACGTTGTTTAAATGTTAAAATAAAAGAATTCAATTAGGTGTCTATTTGTGAAGCCTCAATTTTTTCTGGTCGAGTTTTTTAGGGGGAACCCGAAAATTTTTAGAGGGAAAAAAACTTTTTCGACATATATTATACTCCAAAGATGCTAAAAACCTGAAAATACTCCAGCTAAAACCTGTCGAAGTCATGTAAAAGTTATTGGCAGATATCCCTTTTACAACTTGAAGATGTTTCTTGACTTCATGACTTTCGAGGGTTTCAGGCTGGTTTTCGTTCAATAATCAGAATAAGTTGAGATTTTAAAGCGGACAACTAGAGCATCAACTTTTTCAATCTGATTTTATGATTAGGTAAATTCTTGGATGGGAGTTAGGTCGACTTTATTTGAATACAAAACGGGAAAAATTTGAGTCTTAGTAAATACACTGCCGCCCTTAGTGTTGAAAAATATTTATTATATATTATGTTAGGAAAAAGCTACTTCTGTATTTCTTCTATTGCTTACTAAATATGGGATTCTAGCTGTCCTAATAAATGGCAGATAAATGGTCTTTATCAAAGTTAATAATTTGAGGACCCTGGAGCGTGGGAAGATAAAAATAAAGACAGGTATGGTATCTGTTATCTGGAAACCCGTTATCTAGAAAGATCCAAATTACGAAAAAAGCTTCCCATTGTATCCATTATAATCAAATAATTCAGATGCTATTAAAATGATTTCCTTTTTCTCTGTAATAATACAACAGTACCTTGTACTTGGTCCCGCCTAAGATATAATTAATCCTTAATGGATGCCAAACAATCCTGTTAGGTTTAATTCATTTTTAAATTATTTTTTAGTAGGCTTAAGGCATGGAAATCCAAATTACAGAAAGATCCATTATCCAGAAAACCCCAGGTCCTGAGCATTCTGGATAACAGGTCCCATACCTGTACTCACTCTATATCATTTAATATTGCATACATCAATACATCAAAGATCTGCTCATTTGGTGACCTTGCTAGATCAGGCCAATTCTTTGGCGTTGACCAACAGTCTGGTCAGAAAAGGGGCTTATACAGAGAAGAGGACTGCATTCAAGGTACAGTGGTTTCCTCACCCGACTAAATATTGATTGGGCAAGTCTATGCTTAGAAGCATATATAGATATCTGCTTACTCAGTCTGGAGAGGCCAATATGGCAGCCAACATGATCCTGTGTATGGCCAGCATTAGTCTGATAGACAATCTATAAACTCGAATTAGCAGGGTCACTTTAGAACAGGTTTTCCCTTTGAGAAGCCAGTGATTTGTTCAAGGTGAGAAGCAAGAGTTATGTCTGTAAAAAAGAAAAGCTAATCTCCATTAATCACAAATCTCCTTCCCTAGGTGTCACAAGCTAATTAATGTTTTCAGAGAAAACACAGGTGACATGAGGTGCAAGGTCAAGTTAAGGATGAAGTTTCCCAACATAAATTAGTATGCCTTTTATACAGTGTGCTCTCTTTATCTTGTGAGGAAAAAATCAGTGGCATAAGTAAGCAGAGATTATAAACTTATCTGGATCCTTTTAATTCTCTTTGAACAGAAATATAGGAGTGCAAATGTAGGGTATTTAAAGATGGTCACTGAAATTGTGCGAGAATTCTGTTACCTGCCATTACATAACATTATTATGTGGTGCTATTGTAGAAATATGTTGTCATCTCTAAACTTCTTGTTTTAGGTTATCGGGATGCAATACCTCTGGCCTGGTACAGTAAGTTCAGTACATAAAATACATAATTTCTAGGCTATAGGCACACTTTGTGAAAGGCAAAGCTACCCAATTGTTCTATAATTAATTAACACAGTCTGTGGAGTGCAAGGGGAACTGTCACGATTAACAAAATCTCATTTACTGCAGTGGATGCTTAATATTCCTTTATGACAAGTAGATTTTAATCATTGTAAGATATGCATGTTGCATGGTGTTTGTCAGTAGATAAGATCTGCTTAGAATCAGCCACTTAGAGCTGGTCAAATCATTCAGCGATTCACGGCACAAGTCTGTTGAATCAACACTGCGACCAACTCCCACCAACACTGCCTGCCTTCCTCGGGTAAGGCCACACGAGGAGATTTTGTCGCCTGGCGACTAAACGCCTCGTCTTTTGCGCGACTATCTCCCCGAACTGTCTCTGCGTTTTTCCCCATAGGCTACAGCGCAAAGTCGCAATTGCCGCAACTTTGGGCGACTATTGAAAACGCATCGCCGAGTGTGCATTAGCGCAGGCGACTTTGCGATGTAGCCTATGGGGAAAAACGCAGAGGCAGTTCGGGGAGATAGTCGCGCAAAAGACGAGGCATTTAGTCGCCAGGTGACAAAATCTCCCCGAATCTCCTCATGTGGCCTTACCCTTAAGGTGGCCATAGACCAAACAATTACGATCTTTCTTGGAAAAGATCTTTCCAAGAAAGATTGTTTCAGTACACACACGTGTAGAGCTGAATTGTCAGATATACAGGAAGAAACAATAGAATTCTACCTGTATCTGATGATTCAGCACTAACAATGGCAGATGTTTGGGTGCCTTCAAAGGCACTCAGTCAAAATTTTCCGTCCAGCCCGATCGATGGGCCGACCATATCCAAGTCTTCTGCCGATATTGGTCGGCTCTTTTCCCACCATACAAGCACTGAATATCGTATAAAATTTGTTTTGTACAATATTATCTGTGCGTCTATGGCCACAGGTAGTGAGATGAATTGAATGCAGTCTGAAACAGACCCAATCCAAATTTTCTGGCCAGCTAGATCAACAAGCCGATTGATATCCAAGTCTTCTGCCTATATTGGTCTGCTTGTCTACACCCATATGCACTGAATATTGCACAAAATTATCGGTGCGTCTATGGCCACTTTCAGTGAGCATGAGCAATTTGATAGACAGTGCCGATACATGCATGGAAAGCCTTTATAAAGGCTACTATTCAAAGCATTTTATACAGTTAAAAACCAAACATTATCACACTTATTCAGCCTGATAACTATAAGAATACTTAATTTATTCCCTCTCCTATTCATCTTCACGTCTGTCATTCAATCACAGCCTAGTCACTAGGGTTGATGAAATAACGATCAATTCTAGAATAGAAGAACGGCAAAAAGAAAAATAGCTAAAAACACACAAAATTTATTTTAAAAAGAATCAAAAAGAGTCTAATTGCAAACAGTGTTAAGTATCGCTGTATATACATTGCTGTAAAAATGTTTAAGTAATTCTATTACAGTGCCTGCTGTAAGCTTCTGGTAGCGAAACCCAAGGCCCCAGCACAGATTTCAGCACAGAGAATGGAGACTTACACCGCCTTTAAGTTTAAATGCTGCTTTGCTGACTTTTATTTGGCACAAACACAAATCTTCAGCCCACTGGCTTCACATAGGAGATAACATTAGCTTCACATAAGCATTAACAGTCCCAATTCACACCCTCACTGGTGTTAACTTTAACGCACGGTTTCCTTAGCCCTCACTGGCTTTTGGGTGGACCGCATCCCAGAATCCTCTCTGGGCACACTGAAGACACACTTGTCTCCTGGGAGGGGTTTCTCTTTTCCTCTCCAGTCCTTTAGAGCTCTCTCTCAAATACAGTCTCCTTCCCAGCTACAAACAGGCACCTTCCTTAACTCAAGAAGGTCCTCACATGGCCCCCACACCCTCCTCCAGCTCCAGGAGATATCCAGGGGAAGAAGCCCTTGAGGTGTTACTCCACACCTCCTTTTAACTACAGCTCACCTGTAGCTTAATTAGTTAACTGCCTCTAGCTTGGCAGCTGAAAACCCCTTACTGAATCAAGGAATGGAAGCCCACCCTGCTCTCTTCCATTCACTCCAGAGACCCACTATCCAGCTTTTCCTAAACCAGAATAGAATTAAACAGCATTACTTGCTGCAGCCACACAGACTTTTCCCTGGAGTTTATACTTCACCAGCCTAATGCTGGTAAAACACACACAATATTGGGCCCTTTTGACACCCATATCCTACACTGCACATTGCAACAATGCACAAGAATAATAGTTGGAACATCTATTTTGTTAAAGAGGTAGATACAAACACATACAGCATGATAGGCATATTTACTTTTACAGAAGCTTTATTTTTAATGAATAATGATAATGGTGCCCTTTTGCCCAACTGTTGCCTAATAACAGCCGCAGTCTCTATTTTGCTTACAAGACTGTTTTACCAGTATATTCCCTGCAATGACAGAATGGATGCATATCTTCAAATGTGAATATAAAAGCAGTGTTGAAGGAGTTAAGCAAGTAAACACCTTACTCCCCCAGAGAATACACATGCATGCAACAGAATCAAAAAGTCAGTAGAATGATACTATTTTGTTCTGAACAAGTTTTCTTTTGGTTATAAGTTCCATGTTCATGGTTGAACAGTTTCTGCTCGGATATTATTGTATCAAAAAGTTCTCTGGCAATTCTGTGTCAATTACAAAGAATGAAACCCACTTTGTCATGCTGAATGTACCGTTCATTCTTGGGCTTAGCAGCATTTTTCTTTGTAAGGAATACAGATTTAAATAGTTCTATATCACTGCATATATCCCCCTCTGAATCTCTATGCAAAGAAATAGTTCTTCATTTAGCATGAACGCTAGTAGAGAATATTTTGTATAGCACCCATTGCAGAGCTTTGCTCAAATTGTATTGTAGAACACAACTCGGTGCCAGATGGAATTTATTAGATACAGAAATTGATATACAGTTATTGAATGCACTGGGCATCAATCTCACTTCATATACACAAATATCTAGGGAAGAATGATTTGTGTTTGGAAAGAAGGCATTTAGCAAATTTCCTTGGCACAAAATAAATAAATACTAGTTGGTTACTCGTTTGTTTTACAGCACAGCAAAAAATGAACTAAAAACTTTTAAAGGGAGAGTGCCAAACTGTATATCAAGGTATTTTACAAAATATAGTTACAGAAAAATACAAAGGGGCAGATTTACAAAAGGGCGAATTTGTCGACAGCGACCGATTCACACCCATCGCTACACTTTGCCAGGCGCAAATGCGCTCAGACTACACAAATTGACTAAAACGTGGAGTTTCGTTGTGGGCATTGAACGCTGGCAACTTTTCGCTAGCATTACTGCAATGCAAGAATTCGAAAGTGAAGATGTGCTAGCGTTCAATTCTGCCCGGTGAAACTTCGCTAGGGATCTTGCGCTCATGTCAATTTACATAGGGTGGGAAATTTAAAGTTGTATGGACGTCTTTATGTTAAATGTTGGTGCATATACCTACAAATTACACTTTTTAAAAACACATGTCCAGAGAACCTTAATAAAGACAATAGAGTTATTTTAATGCCCACAGTAAAATTAATGTTCCATATGTTTGTAAATGTATGGGGAAAACCAATTACCCAAAAAAAGTTAAGGTTAGGTATTTTTCAGGCAATCAGGCTGAAAGCCTTCGATGCATTTTCGGCTTACAGAATATAATATAAGCAACAGAAGAGGAAGATCTAGCTACTTTAATGCACTTCACCTGGTCTGAGGTGGTGAAGGCAACTCTGGCAAAAGAGGTAACGTTCAGTAAAAGCCACACTTTAGTGAATATGTGGAGTAACAACCATTCACCAGAGTGAAAAGTCACCTGGCGCTAAGAATGCGAATGACCACTAGCCAATTGGCGCCTGGGCCTATAAGTAAATCGGTGATGTGGGTGGTAACGCTAGTGAATTGTCGCTTTGCCCTTTAGTAAATCTGCCCAAGGGGTTCCTGTAGCTAAGGCAAACAAATATAAAACCTTATGATTGGGGTGCCCTTTTGGAAGATTGGTATCTACCAGTAGATCATAAGTTGATGACTAACAGATCCCATCAGTCCATTATTGTTGACAGTATCTCCATAAGATCACCATTCTTTATACCTTCCATACTCTGAAGTTTGGGGGGGAAATGGCTTTTAAGAGTGTTATTGAGTAAAACATCTCAAAGTAATACAATGAACTTCAAGTGATTATGATACAATAACTTATCTGAAACTAGTTCCACATTGCTAAACTTTGATCACTACTGCCTTACGATGAATGTGAAATGATAGTGTGAAGAGGGTTTAGTTGTTCATTCTATTTTTATAGGGCATGTAAGTACTCACCTCATTCCCTCAGTGGAGTAGTTCTGATGATTTCTGTAAAGCTGAGGAACACCAAGCAAGGCCTCGGTGAAAACAGCAAGGAAGCCCAATATCTCTACAAAAAGTGGAGAGTCTAGGAGGAGATAAGTGATGTATCCTGTCACACCGGTGAAGGCCAGAACACACTGTATAAAGTCTATGAATCTGGTCCAGTGCCAAAAGAAAGCTGTATCAAAATCTGTAATAACAAAAACAAGACTCATTAGACATGCATGTAACAAGTAATAAGACTATGCACATACAAAGCAGAGCTGTGGAGTCGGAGTCGTGGAGTCGTAAGAGATTTTGGGTATCTGGAGTCTGAGTCGTCAAAAATATACAGACTCAGACTCCTAATAACTTTGAATACAAGCACTGAAAATAGATTAAAGAGCTTCTATTAAACAGGATATGGTTTCTAAGAACAATACTTTAGTTAACTATTGTATTGTAATGATTGTATTTAACAGCTATTCTACAGCTATATGCCAGGTTCAATTAATATAGAAGTTGTTTCTGGTTTTCCAATTGGTTTTTGGTTTATGTAGTTTAAATTTGATTTTGTTTTAGAATTACAAAAGGATGTGGTTTATATTTTTGAGCTTTGGCAGTGATAAAATGCCTTATATGTTGTGTACTTAACTTCCTACAATCAACATAAAAAATAAATTAGGAACAGCAACAGAAAATCAAAAGCTTTTTAAAGTAATTAACATATAATATACTGTTAGCATGCACTGGTAAAAACTTTGTGTTATAAATAAGCTCCTGTGTAGCCATGGGGGCACCAATAAAAAAAACGAGAAAGGCACAGGTTACACAGCACATAGACAACCCCTGTCCAACAGAATGATGATTTTTTTATCTGCTTTTTAACCTGTGCCTTTTCTCATTTGTTCCAGCTTGAATGACTGCCCCCTTAAACTATAGTAGTCTTTCGGAAGCAAACACACAGCGTTTACCAGTGAGAAGCAACAGTATATTATATTTTAATTACTTTGATACACTTTCAGTTTTTGGTGTTAATGTTCCTTTAAAAAATAGAGATGTTGAAAGTACAGGTATGGGACCTGTTAACCAGAGTGTTCGGGACCTGGGGTTTTCCGGATAATGGATCTTTCCATAATTTGGGTCTTCATGCTATAAGTCTACTAAAAAATCATTTAAACATTAAATAAACCCAATAGGCTAGTTTTCCTTCCAATAAGAATTAATTATATGTTAGTTGGGATCAATTACAAGCTACTGTTGTATTATTACAGAGAGAAAATGGAAATCATTTTTAAAAATTTGGATTATTTGGATAAAATGGAGTCTATGGGAGGCAGCCTTTCCTTAATTTGGAGCTTTACATGTTTCCAGATAACGGATCCAATACCTGTACCATAAACAAATGATTTATGTATCAACTCCACAGCCCTGACACACAGTGATGTTTATTTTTGACAAATGTGTCAACAACTTGTTCATATATATGCTATATTTCTAAATAGTAAAAATAAAAAATACAGCAACACATCTCCGAATTGGCAGCTTGTATATATATATCGTGTATATGATGCCCTTTCAAAGTTTGGTGTTACTGGCCCTTTAAGCTGGCTAATTGTAACCAATTGAATATCATCCTCTTTAAATGTGTGAAATTATAGGTGAATTGGTTATAGTAATATATACTTAGGTACACCAACGTGTTTATCAGTCCTTCTAATACAAATAATGGCTTATATACTAAGGTGTGCGCAGACACAAACATTTTAGTCAACTTGTAATTTTTTTTTAGCCAGAATTCAACACTGTGTGTCACAGCTATTTGGTTTTAGGCCAAATCCAAAAATCATGGATTCAGTGTACCCCTATGAATAACCTAACAGTCAAGTGTCTAAATAACTGCTTATGCAACACAGAAGTGCACTATGAAGTATCATGTATCACCAAGCATTAGATTCAAAACAATGCAATTTGGTTTTTTGCTCAGCACTTAAAAATAATTATGTTCACCAGGCTGGATAATGGTATGAATTAAACTCATGTGACCTTCAGGGGAGAACAGCTACTTTGGGTTACATGTTCTACAAATAAAATAATTATTTCATATCTCATTCAGTGCAATCTTCAGCTGCTGCAAGGCTTGGAAGCACAAAAGAACAATTACATTCTATCACCTTGGATGCTTTGGGTGGTCCAATTATTGCCAGTACACACATAAACTAATACAACAGAGAACGTTGGGGAATAAGAATAGCTTGAAAAACGCATGAAGGAAAGAATTGAAAGAGAATTTGGATAAGAAATAAGAGTAAACAAGGGGGGGAAAAAGAGAAGCATGAAAGAGAGAAGACTTAAAGGGATTCTGTCAAGATTTTTATGGTGCAGTTTCAAAATTATACTGTTTACACTGCAAATAATTCACTCTACCATGTAAAATGTCATTCCTAACCCAACAAGTGTATATTTTTATAGTTGTAATATTGGTGTGTAGGTAGGCAGCCGTCTTAGGCCATTTTGCCTGGTCATGTGCTTTCACAATGAGCCAGCACTTTAGGATGGAACGGCTTTCTGGCAGGCTGTTGTTTCTCCTACTCAATGTAACTGAATGGGGTCACAGTGGGACATGGATTTCACTATTGAGTGCTGTTAGTTCTTAGATCTAACAGGGAGCTGTTATCTTGTTACCTTCCCATTGTTCTGCTGATGGGCTGCTGCAGGGGAAGGGAGGGGGTGATATCAAGCCAACTTGCAGTGCAGTAGTAAAGCGTGACTGAAGTTTATCAGAGCACAAGTCACATGACAGGGACAATTGGGAAACTGACAATATGTTTTCAGATTTGAAAATTAAATATAAAAAAAATCTGTTTGCTATTTTGAAAAACCGATTTCAGTGCTGGAGCAGCACTATTAACTGATGCATTTTGAAAAAAACATGTTTTTCCAAGATAGTATCCCTTTAATAATTCTATCTCCTATCTAATTTCTCAGTCTAAAAAGACATACGTTTAAAGGCACCATGGGGATGTTAGTAATATGATGAAGAGAAAAATGATTGAAATCATTCATATTAAAGGGTGATGAAACCATAGACTTTACAAACAGAATTACTTTAGCAATAAGGCTGCAATATAAGACTGCATTGAAACAGTCCAGAACAATTGGTCCATGACTTGGGTACTGCCACTGCGGTACAAATTAAGGCGTGGCAAGCCACCCAGCTGCCTCTAAAATTTTTCTGAAGATTGTAGAATTGAGCGCTCGGGTGATTCCACTGCTTAAATCTCCTTCACGCCAAGTCCCAAAACTGGAGGAAGGGAGGTGTAGGCAAGCAAGTGGGAGTGTGAGATGGACCATCCAACGGGTTTGCCATGGGGCTCCTTACTGGCAAAACCAGGCCTGCACACTTGTATTACTGCACTATAAATAGGTTAACACCATTTGGTACACACTTCTAGTTTCAAATAAAGGTCCCTTTCATCCTTTCTGAGGCCTTTCAGTGCAATCAGCAGTATGGAGTCACAGGGTATGTTTAAATCAAAGAAAGAATGCAAATGTTTGAAAGATCCAAAGTAATGCCCTGATGTTCACACTACATTACAACAGCATGCTATCCGTCCCCTTACTCAACAAGAGATTAGTGAGTATGGCTTGTGCCAAATATACTTTACTCCTAATATTTTAATTTAGAAAAAAAAATTTTTTAATGTCTTTAGGTAAACAATGAAACCAGAGAAATTAGGCTTCTCCATGTCAGGTTCTTGCAAGGTATAGAATTACACAGAATAGGACACGTAATCTTAAATGCATTCTGCAAGGGGATTATCAGAGTACCAGTATTCACATGGAGCATCTTAATTCTCCCTGTTGCACTGTTTAGTTCTAGTAATAAAAATTAAATCAAGTAAAATGACTGATCAACATGGATGCATGCAAAAATCCAGGTATTCGAAGGAATGTAGATATGAATAGCATATGGATTATGGGAGAAAGTGTCAGAAGAGCTGCAGGTAATGGTTCTCTGATAACAACACTTCTCACTGGTCTACTATACCTTCACTTTTGGCTTTACGGTGGCCAGATCAGATCGGATAGAGGGCCAAAGACATATAAAAAAAAAAAAAATAAAGATTGCGGGAGTGATGTTGGAGAAAGCACCTTCTCAAAGCCAAAAGAAGTAAAGTTCTCCCTTAATCTATTGGCTGCTTGAAACACAGGTCAAAGCTAGCATTATATAAAGGATACATTTATTAGTGTAAATAAAGGGGCGGTTCACCTTCAAGTTAAAGGGGAACTATCGCGAAATGTTAATGGTCAATTCGAAGCAACGCTTTTTTTTTTTATATAGTTTTTTCATTATTTGCCTTCTGACTTTTTCCAGCTTTCAAATGGGAGTCCCATCTAAAAAAATAAATGCTCTGTGAAGTATAGTAAATAAGGCTCTACTTTACTACTATAAAAGTATATTGTTATGGAAATGGTTTGTTTACATGAAGCAGGGTTTTACATAAGAGCTGTCTTGTGCAATATATTTTTATGGAGACCTACATTGTTTGGGGGGTATAGTTTTCCTTTAAGAACAGGAGTTACATACTCAATGACTATTAGTTAAACAAATGCGTGATTTCTTCTTTAATGTCTATCCTGAGACTAAATTCTCCAAGGGATTCTTGGCAAGTGGAACTAGATACAGGTATAGGAGCTGTTATTCGGAAAACCCATTATCCAGAAAGCTACGAATTACTGGAACACCAGCTCCCATAGACTTCATATTAGTCAAATAATACTAGTTTTTTTAAAAAAAATTATTACCTTTTTCTTCGTCATAATGAAACAGCAGCTTGTATTTGATGGAAACTAAGCTGCAACTATCCATATTGGCAGCAAAACAATCCTACTGAGTTTAATTAATGTGATTTACTTTATTTATTAAGCATAAAGTACTGAGATCCAAATTAGAGAAAGATCCCTTATCCAGAAAACACCAGGTCCCAAGCATTCTGGATAACAGATCCCATGGATGTAAAGTATATACCATGTACTGTACATTGGTCTGTGCATGTTCCTAGCAAATACGTTAAACTCTCTTTCACCCATATAAGTAGGGTTGTCACCTTTTCTGGAAAAAAATTCCGGCCTTCCTATATATTCCCCTATTTCCCCATTGGGATCAACCATCATTTTTACCGGTCAGGCCGGTAAAATACTGGCCGGGTGATAACCCTACATATAAGATTATAAGATGTTTTAATTTTGAGTTCGTAATATGAAAAACAAGTAATCAGTCTGAGAAGCACCAGATTTTCTGGTGTGCCAAGAACAGCACAAGAAATTTTGTAGATTTCAATCAGTTTTTAGAGAACTACTTTTGCATTAGATACCTATCTGAAGATGCTAGGGATGCACTGAATCCAGGGTTTGGTTAGGGATTTGGGCAAAATTCTGCCTTTTTTTAGCAGGATTTGGCCATTTTTTAGCAGGATTCAGCCGAACTGAATCCGCAAATGCAAATTAGGGGCGGGAAGGGAAATCACATGACTTTTCATAAAAAAAAAAGGAAGTAATTTTTCCCCCACTTTTTCCTTTCCCGGAAAGGAAAATGTTTGGTTTGGTATTTGCCCGAATCTTTCAAGAAGGTTTGGGGATTCGACCAAATCCCAAATAGTGGATTTGGTGAATCCCTAGAAGATATGTTTGTATACATTGATTTAATTTACATTTTGTTCTTATATTTTTACCAACCTGACAGACCAGCATCAACCACCTCATTGATGGCATCCACTGGACCTTCCTACACACATTATTCGTGGATGGAGTTTGGTAATAACACCATGACACTCCTGATCCACGCATTCCCACAATGCATAAGGTGGTATGAGGTTGGGGTTACATGCATGACATGCCCATTCACCTCTCCCTGTTAGAAAGGAGTTTTTCGAACCTTGTTTTTTTTTGTCTTTTTTTTTTTTTTAACTTTACTTCTGACAGTCCCATTATGAGACAGGGTACACAGGGTAATTTTCATTCTGAATCCCCAAATGCTCTTAATGCAAATAAAAAAACAAAATTAAAAAAATTAAAGCGGGGGTTTCTTTATTAGCCTTTGCAATTTAAACCATAAAACACATCACAGTCTTCGTGTTTGCTGTATGGTCCAAAACTATACTTAGCTTGCAAGTGCTGAGTAGAACTTTTCCTATGCAAAAATATATATATATATATATATATATATATATATATATATATATATATATATATATATATATATATATATATATATATATATATATATAGAACAGTCCTAGTCAGGTGCACTCTCTTCCAAAAAACATCCGCCTGGGTGCAGGTAAAAATATCACTATCAAACCCTCTCAACAAACCGCACTCCAAGGACTTGTGAGTTGTCAAAAATCAAAATGCCTTTATTTCAACGTTTCGGCTCTCACTCGTGAGCCGTCTTCAGGAAAGTCCTGAAGACGGCTCACGAGTGAGAGCCGAAACGTTGAAATAAAGGCATTTTGATTTTTGACAACTCACAAGTCCTTGGAGTGCGGTTTGTTGAGAGGGTTTTATATATATATATATATATATATATATATATATAGTAATGTGTATGTAAAAGGTCAGAACTACATGGGCGATTTAAATGCATTCCGACGCGAGCCGACAAAACACTGGTGTCAAGTCGGATGCGCCGATAATAAGGTAAGTCATAGAAATGTCGGGTGTTGCCGCAGCGTGCATCTGACACGACACGGCTGTTGGATGCAGACGCAACATTCAGCACCTGCATCCGACAGGCACAATGGCCAAAACCTATAAAGAGTTGGGTTATTAAAATGGCAGTGTCATTTTTCTAATCCAATTTAACTTTTTCTTAAAATGTCTGGACCAGAATCAGTAAAGGTGTCAATTACTTGGATCTGAACTAGAGCCAACCTGCAACGAGCAAGCATGTAAAAAGAATGATGTTATAATATCTCTGCCATAATAAGATGTAATTGAAGTAGAACAGGGCACACTTAGACTGAATCATATAGCTAACTGTCGCTTTCTGCCACACAGCTACATGCTTTAATACTCCACCGAGAGCGATGATAGATAAGCCAAAGCCAATAGCCGGCTGTGTAATCTCTTGTTAGTACTACATTTTATTTTAATAAAGAGAAAACAAAGAGAAAGAGCTATATCTTGTATTTCATGTCCATTGTTGTTCCTCATCATGGAATATTATGGATTAATTAGAAGTCACCATAGAGATAAATGCGTGGGGGAGGGATCATAAGAGTAGTAATATATCATAGGATGGAGGTACTGCTGTACCCAGCCAGATCGACGAGCCGACCGATATCCAAGTCTTCTGCCGATATCGGTCAGCTCATTTCCCACCATACATGCACCGAATATCGTATGAAAATTTCTTTCGTACAATATTATCTGTACGTCTATGGCCACCTTAAGTGACAGGTTTGTCTTTAAAGGTTTAGTTCTCTTATTAAAAATGTCCAAAGACAGAACCAAAACTAAGACTATCACTGTATGTTGTTAAGTAAATTAACTTGGGCTAATAAGTAACAGTTAGGATCTTATTTACTAAACCTAAATTTTTTTTCTGGTTGGGCTTTTTGGGGCAAAAACTTGAATTCTTTCAGATTTATTATACCTCAATGCTGCAAAAAAAACTTGAATTCGAAAACCCAGCATCTCAAACCTGTAGAGGTAATTTAAAAGTCAATGGTTGAAGTCCCTATCTTAAAGGAACAGTAACACCAAAAACTGAAAGTGTTTTAAAGTAATGAAAATATCATGTAGTGTTTCCCTGCTCTGGTAAAATGGATGTGTTTGCTTCAGAAACACTACTATAGTTCATATAAACAAGCTGCTGTGTAGCAATGGCGGAAATTGAAAAACGGCTAAATGGCACAGGATAGATAATGGATAACAGATAACACCATTAGACAGACAGAGTTTATCTGCTGTCTGCTGTGTAACTTGAGCATTTTCTCCTTTGAATGGCTGCCCCCATGGCTACACAGCAGCTTATTTATATAAACAATAGTAATGTTTCTGAAGCAAACACAGCAGTTTTACTAGTGCAGGGCAACACTGCATTATATTTTTATTACTTTAAAACAATTTAATTTTTTGATGTTACTGGTCCTTTAATTTGAAGATATTGTGGTCTGCGCTGGGTTTAGCACGATAACCCGAAAAAAATCGGGAGAAAAGTTTGGGTTTTCGCTTGATTTTATCAAGTTTTTTCTCGACCAGACGTTTTCTAGATATTTCATTGATAAATAAGATAGAATTGTGGGAGTTTGGTCGAGCTTGTTTTAAAAAAATACTAGATAAATTAGAGTTTTAGTAAATAATCCCCTTAGATTTTGGTCTAGTACTGAAGCGAGTTTTGGAATTTTGTCCTTCAAAAGGGTACAGCACGTCAGTGGCAACAAAAAAATTCCTTTTTTCCAATTACTTTCCATTTTCTATATTTGCCAAATTTTTAGAATACTGAAGTTTAAATTTTCACCTTCTAAAGCAGCTCTGGCGGATGGTGGGGGGGGGGAGTCGCCGACCCTGTAAACATTTCTAAATGGATACATTTGGTTGATATATTTCTTATCTTTGTCCCTGCTGAGCAGAATCCCGGAGTTTCATTAAAAGCATTTGTTAGAATACAATACAATAGTTGCTAATACTCCAGAGATGTTGGTGAAAAATGTATCAACTAAATGTTGCAGAATTGGAATGGTTCAGAATCTGCGCCTGAATTACTGAGCTGTCAGACTCAAACACCAGAGACCATTAAAGGAACATTAAACTTTAAACTTTTATAACAAAATTCTGGGAAACAATCTGAAAACAATTGAACCGAAAAAAGTGTTTGGAAGGTGAACAACCCTTTTAATAGAACACTGATTAGAAATAAAATGGCAGAAAAATTTAAAAAAAAACATTTTTTTTTACCTACAAATCTTTCATACAACACCCACTTTGCTTTGGAGACCCTAATAAACTTGCTAATATTTATGATTATGATTTACTTCCGTCATTTCAGCATTTTCCCCTGCAAGGCCTATCAGCACATTTACTAGGAGAAGGATTGGATTATAACTGATATTCCTGGGCCTCCTGCAAAAGACACTGGTTTGATCCCTACTGCAGCCTCTGATGACCCTGGAAAAGTCACTCAATCGCCTGGTGTGCCTATGACAGCTACTTTAATTGCTGCAAAAGCCCTGTAAAGTGCTTTAAGCTCCATGGGAGAAAATATCTAAATAAATCATTTCCTTTACTAAACAACCTATACACACACTTTTGATGAAACACCTTTTTGCCAGTTTGAAGATTGAAATAACCTCTGCTAAATTCAAAATAACCTAAATGCAGCAACTAGACACCTTCAGTGAAATACAATGTGACAGAATAAGCTAGCAAGCTCCAGCCCTAGTAATGCAAATATTATTATTCACTCCATCAGGAGCAGCTTTTATAGCAGAACACTCACTGGGGGTCATTTATCAACAGTGGGGATAAGAGCAGCTAGGAAATAACCCATGACAAGCAATCACATTTTTGCTTACACTGTTCCTGCATATGGCTGAAAAAAGATCTAATTACTATTAGTTGCAATGGGTTATTGCCCAGGTGCAAATTTGCCCAGTGTTGACAAATGAACTGACTTCCTCTTAAAGGAGAACTCAACCCCCTTGCTAATAAAAACCCCTACCCTCCATAGTCCCCCCTCCCTGCTCCCCCTGCACAGGTGTTAATACAAGTAAATGCCCCTAAACCGGTAATTACTCCTCGTTGCAAAGTCAGTGCAGCGGAGCACGGACGCCATTTTCCGGTGCTTCGGTAATCTTCGGGTCTTCTTCTGGCACTTCGGTAATTTTTGGGACTTTAGGCACATACGCAGTTGTAACAAACCGGGAAAATGCTCCAACTGCGCATGCGCCGATACAGCGCTTACTTACTGGAGATTACCGAATCGTTGAAGATGGCCCCTGTGAGCTCCGCTGTGCTGACTCTGCAACAGAGTTAGCGATAATGTGAGGCTAATGGATATGTATTTTAAATGCTATTGTTATGAAATAGATTAGTCTTTTTCAATAACAAATACATTGTCGACTTTACTTTTTATTTGACAATAGTATTGGATGTCCAGACTTGCATTGCTGAATAAATAATAATTATCCAATTAAGCATCTTCCCAGCTTTCATAAAATAGCAAGGACTCCAGAATTGGATCCATTGTGACATTGATGTATATATATATGCTTTGAAACCTGAACAGCTTTCCCAATTATTCAGTAAAATTGTACCATTATATTTTTAGCATTAAAGCGGTGTTTCCTCAACTTCGTATTTCACCCAAGCTTACTTCTATTCCTTTTTTCTGAAAGCAGAAGATATATCTTTCATTTTGGTTCTCACACTATGGAAAAGCTTATAATAAAGACTACATTAAGTAAAAGCAATACTAAAAGCTCTGTTCTACTCAGTAGATTCATGGCTTGCAGCATATAAAAGAAAAGGAAAGTCACAGAGTTAGCGTACAGTTATGCCTAACTTTTGTCATTCTGTAACATTGATTCTACACATTAACTCTATGGAACCTCACCCAGCTGCCGAGAATCCTAAATAAATCATGAATGAGTGAATATTAGTCAATAACAAGTCAAAAGGCATTCCTATCAACAATGACATAAGGCAACTGCTCAACAACTTGGATAATTTATATACTGCTCTTGCTGTAACTAAGCTAATGGGTGGGACATTAGCAAGTTAGATGCGGCTCACATACTTTGCTGTAATATCGACTTCAAATACTGATACTTTGATGGCTGTCAACACAGTGAAGCACAGATAATTTAATCAGAAATCCAGCAGAATAAAAATACTTATGACAAAACTGTCAAGTTACTTATTCAATTCAGAAAATGCTTTAGTTTACTGTAAAAAAAAGATTTAGATATTTTCTTAATTCTATTCTAAATTGTGGGTTCCAAACTCATTAAACACCCCCAAGAGATCACTTTCTCCATTTGTCCATATTTCTTATAGAAGAACTAAACCCTAATAAATATGGCTAGAAATGCCAGAGTCGTTGCAAATTATCAAGCACAAAATGATGCTTGTCTGTCATATAAGCTGATGCTACAGGGCTAATAATTACATTCTGATGTCAATTTTACTTGTTTTGGAGCTGCCATGTAATGAGAATCTCAATTAATAATTAATCAGCCACGCACCATGACATTTTTATACAATATACTGTCGGAAGAAGCGGTTCGTAAGCTCAAGAAACAGCAGCCGTTGTGAATCAGCAAAAAGAAGATGGTGCATATTTAGACACACAGGTTGTAACTGCTAATGGGCAGTGGTTGCCTTGGGCTGATAATAAGCCCCAAATGTAAGATGTGGCATTTCTACCCTTTGATAAGATCTAGGGTCTACCCAATTTTTGATCATTCTATTGTAATGTGTATGCATTATAGTGGAATCAGTGTGAATGCCAAAAGCTTATATATAAAAGGAACAAGTGTATAGGTTTTAAACAAATGAAGTGTAGAGGGCGTGAGAATGACTTAAAAGAAAACTAAATTTAAAATCATTAGCAGATGCCAAATGTTAGCCACCCCTAAGTTATTATAATCACTTACCCGATATCCTGGGCAGCAGAAAGCTGCACCAGCCCTGGGTATTTTTGTAGAAGGCCATCATAGTGTTCTTCCTCTTCTGTCTTCTTTTCTCAGGCATGGACAGATGCATACGCAGTAGTGTGAAAAGGCTGGCTTTTCATATCAAAGTCCGGCTTTCAATCTACTGCATGCGCCCAGACCGGGAAGAAGATGGAAGAAGCTGAAGAAGATTGCAACAAGGAATTTCTACAGAAATACCCTGGAAAGTGCAGTTTTTAACAAACAGGAGTGCTGCTCCAGGGTATCAGGTAAGCAAATATAATCACTGAGGGGCGACTAACATTTTGGCACCTTCAACTCATTTTAATTTTAGTTCTCCTTAAAAGGATTTGCATTTCTTTGCCTCATTTTATGAGGGGTTGTAAGCCAAAAACAAAAACTTAAGCAACTTTGCAGTATATAGTCAGTGGTTTTGAAGTTATGTTTAACTGAAAATTGCCCTGGTTATAACTGTAGAAACAATATAGTAGGATACAGTGGATTTACAGACCTTTGAAAAGGAAGCATGCACAACGATGGAATTTTAGCTGGAAAACTACTGACATTTACTACAGTGTTTGAAGGCTCCAAACAAGTAGTGCTAAAAAAATACTGCACAATATGCAATTACATTTACAGCTAACTTTTAAAATGGTAAATTAATGCATATTGGAGGGTAAAATAGAGTCATACCACTATAATGTATCCATTCAATGCCTACATAGTAGGGATGCACCGAATCCAGGATTTGGTTCGGGATTCGGCCAGGATTCGGCCTTTTTCAGCAGAATTCGGATTCGGCTGAATCCTTCTCAGTCCGAACCGAATCCAAACCCTAATTTGCATATGCAAATTAGGGGTGGGAGGGAAATCAGGTGACTTTTTGTCAGAAAACAAGGAAGTAAAAAATGTTTTCCCCTTCCCACCCCTAATTTGCATATGCAAATTAGGGTTTGGATTTGGTTCGGTATTCGACCGATTCTTTCACGAAGGATTCAGGGGTTCGGCCGAATCCAAAATAGTGGATTCGGTGCATCCATACTATAGTTACCTAAAAAGAAAGGCAGCAATTAACAGGGGTTGTGCCGTACAGGGTAGCAAGTAACAGAAGTCACTGATGTTTTACTGCGTAGTGTAAATATCTATTTTTAAGGGGCAGTATGGTTTTTATTTAATTATAAAGCAACAGATTATTGTTTTGTTGTACCTCTTTCCTTGTAATCAGTTGAGTTTGTTTATATAAAGATAATAAGTTCTGTATAAACAGTTAATAATACAGGGGGCGCTTATCTATGCACTCCCAATCGTATTAACAACTTTCTCTTCCTCCCATAATTTAAATTCAAACCAATTTGGAAAATTAAAGTTTGCTTTATTAATTAAACATCCATACTGCTGCAGGAGGGTCTGAGATGAGATTCACGGATAAGGACCCAATGATAAGACACTCTGAAGTAGAAATAAGAATTGGAAATGGACTGCAGATGATTATGATGTATAGCATGCTGCAATTGGACAAAAGGAAAGGCTTAAACATTCCTACAGTTGGCTAGGATATAAAAGAAAATGATGCAGGCAGAGAAATGTGGTCAGCTAGCGGAGGGAACCAGAGAACCCAATCGAAAATACTCAGTCCAGCTCTGAGAGGAAACTATTAGAGAAAGTCAAGATACTATGACATTATATAAAATGACACCAATACTGGGAGGTTCCAGAAATAAAGAGCAGGTATACACAAACTATAAATCAGGCATTCTGGCAACTGTAGTTTCTCCTTTTATAAAGACTAGGTATGAAATTGCAATCCATTGGAGAAAGTGCCTATGCAATCACTACCCAATTAGTCTTCTCTTGCTTGAAATCACAGGAAAGCCATTTCCCCATGCGCTTGTCTACAACTAAAAGAGAATGAACTGCCATAACTGCAGACAGCTAAGCAGGCCTATCTTTTCTAACACAAGAAAAGTACAGATTTGTAGTGGGAACAAGGTTTTTAAGTTTTAAAATTTATGTTTTATTACACAAAAAATTATAATATCCCTTTGAGAAACACTAATTTAAAGTGTAGAGACTGTTGACAAGTGGATACAGAAAGAAGACTTAATGGGAAAGAGCATTCCATTTAACTATAATGGAAACAGTATGCCATCAGAACATTATATAAATGCACACAGTGGGTACATAAGAGCAAGGATAAAGAAACCATAGACAAACAAACGCTAGCACAATGCACCAAATTACACATAAGTACATATAAAATGTACCTTTAAATATCTTCAGATCTTCTCATTTCAAGCAGTGACATTCAACACAGCGTGACAGACATCAAAATCCAGCATTTTAAGTAAACTATTGTGTAATTGTATGCTTCTTTACTATACCGCTAGATGTAGCACTGTACAGTTCCAAGGGCACAATAAACGTGCAGTACTAATAACACTAATAATTGTGTGCTCACACAGGTTGTTATGTGCCCTGCTTGTTCTTTTTCAGTTTGTTTTACAAAAACAGCTTCTGATAGTTCGTGATGGTCTGTGTACTACCTCAGAGATTACCAGACCAGAAATAATGCAGTTCTAACTGAAACAGGAAGAAGTATGGAGCACAAGAGAGAACTTTATCCTTAATTGGCTCATTGGTTTGTTTGTTTGCACTGCAATTCGCAGTATCCCAGGGGGCCCCCTTAGTTTTTAAAATAGGAATTTGCTATTTAGGATTACCCAATGGCAAATACTACTAAAAAAGTATATTATTATGAAAATGGATTATTTAGAGGGTTTTACATATGAGCTGTTTTATGCAATATATTTTTATACAGAGTTTTCCTTTAAAGTATAACTACTGACAAAAAGCTAGACAGGAACACCTGGAGGCAAAAAAACACTTGTAACCAATAGTGTATGTTCCAATTCTCATGCACCCCCAAAAAATAGTTCTGATCATTCCAAGATAAAAATTATTTTCCTTGATTTACATATTTGGCTCATCAACAGAGATTGTGAAATGCCTTTACTGGCATTTTTTAAAATCATGGTGCACCCTGATTCTACATGTATGTAGACCACTTAATCTAGCCTGCAATACAGAATGCTGACTACATATGTTTAAAGGAACAGTAACGTCAAAAAATAAAAGTGTTTTAAAGTAATGAAAATATCATGTACTGTTGCCCTGCATTGGTAAAACTGATGTGTTTGCTTAAGAAATACTACTATTGTTTATATAAATAAGCTGCTGTTTAGCAATGGGGGCAGCCATTCAAAGGAGAAAAAGCTCAAGTTACACAGCAGATAGCAGATAAGCTCTGTCTGTCTAATGGTGTTATCTTTTATCCATTAGTTTTCCTGTTCCATATAGCCGTTTTTCAATTTCCGCCATTGCTCCACAGCAGCTTCTTTATATGAACTATAGTAGTGTTTCTGAAGCAAACAGATCAGTTTTACCAGTGCAGGGCAACAGTACATGATATTTTCATTACTTTAAAACACTTTTTTTGGTGTTACTGTTCCTTTAAATAGTATTCCTCTGATGTAAACAATAAATGACTGGTTCCTTGAAAATCTCTCCTTCAGAAGGCACAGATACAGTATTTCATGTTCCAAATCCTCTTACTAATAAATCCAACATACAGAACATAAGTCCCCATATCCAAGGATTAAAGTGGCGCTTGACCTCCTAAGTAATGAAAAAGATTATTCTACATGAAAATGGTTTATTGAGTGTATGGTCTCATGTGTGAGACACTTCCAGCTGCTTTGTTAATACATTCACCAATATTGGTTGCAGGGTAGCAATCAAAGTTTAATGAAGCTTTGGTAAACCAAGCTGCTGGAATGATTTGGGGGTGGGGGGTGGTATATTATACAGAAAACAATAGAGCCCTGGGTTAATTAGGGCCAATAATCAGGTGTGAGATTCAGCAATTTAACTAAAATCTCAGACTCTGGGTCTCTCAACCAAAAGTCATATTCCCCACTTATTTAGCACATATGCACATTCGTACTGGACTGACGCAAAATCATTCCTTTAGACATGGATCATTTTCAGATAGCAATGAATTGGTTTTGTGAGGGCAGGACTGAGGACTATTAAGTTTACAGAGTGCCATCTTATATAATGACAATGGGGCAGTGCACTTGTAGGGTTAATACTTTTACATTCCCGGGAATGACAGCACAGTTACCAGTGTAATGTATTATATTCTGCTGCTAGCCATTAATGCCAACATTACAAATGTAGATATTCTGGCCACACATGAGAAGTGATAACAGAACACAATTTATGGTTGCCAGAGCTGTCCTTACGATCCTTCTGTGCTATCAAGTAAATGTCCTTGCCAGGGGAACAAAATGTTTCTGTAAATTAGGAAGTCCAAGTTAGAAATCCTCTCCAAGTTATTTCATATCCAGAGACTGAAATACTGCATTTTATCATGCTTGTGTTAGTCAATGCCTGTCTCTGGCTCAAGAATGGAAAGCTCCATGATGTGGCGGTCCAGTTTACTAACTGTGTAAAACTGATGGAAATGTTTTGGGCTGGTCACAGCGTATCCCTTAGTATATTTGCAGCCAAAGAAAAATCATCAATCCTACAGCATTTTGTAATGCACCTTAAATTCTTGGTAAATTGGAATGGCTCTGGGCATTCAGATGTACAAGAAATTTACTGTCATTTGAGCCCCCATGGCACATTATTAAGGATACACGGCAAGATGTAAATATTCAAAATAAATGCACCCCCTCTACTGTGCATTTCAGTGCAGCAACAGGGCCATATGGTTGCGGTATGACCACAAGTTAGACCCAAGTCTTAAAAATAGTCTGCAATCCAATTATGCTTGATAGCCAGTGGAAGCACAGTAATAGGAACCTTAACATATTTACTGAAGGTGAGGCATATAACTGCTTAAAATATGCTTTGGATATTTTAAAATTAACAAATCAGCAGGATGTAGACATTCGGGCTTTATATCATTCTAATGCAAATAGACTTGAATCTGCATTGTTAATGGGTATTTTATGTATTATTTTAATATTTTAGTTTTGTGTTCTGCAGCTCTCCAGTTTGGTATTTACTACTATGGAGGTAGTAACTTGAATGACACCCTGAAGCATGAAAAGGGGAATACTGAAAAATAGTTATAAATACCTCGCTTCTCATTGCACTTTTTTGGTTCTTATGGTCAATGACCCAAACACCAAGTGGTCATTTTATATGCAAGTTTAAAGAGAGGCAGATTGCTAAAATTAAAGTCAAAGTAGATTTATCAAAAATAAATCATATTGGGGCATAATAAATATGTCCCAAAATGTTAAGTTTCTCAGATTGCAAGATACTAAGGGTGTCGTTTTCAAAGACCCAGGAAAGGGGGTGCAAGAGTCCACTAGTTCTGCGAGTTTAGCTGGACTCTACACCTCATGCTGGATAAAAAAAATAGAGGCAGGCAAAAAGTAGCCCTCTCCCTAACTCCTGCAAGGGACATCACTGCATGTCTGAATGACACACAAGTAAGGGGAGATGCCTTCATGCCTCCCCCACTCCACCTTTGATTACTAGCGACACAAGTGCAGAGTTTAGTATTTGTGAGCAAAATTAACCCCTTTCCATAATGCCTGGCACAGGGTACTCCCTAACTTGCAGGTCAAAATAACATGCAATTTAGGGATGGAGAGGTGTGAGGCTTATACGGCTCCCCTATCCCGTCCCTTTTTACTATAGCACTGGCAAATGCAGCCAACACTATATTTATTGGGTGGTCACAGGTCTATGTGGATCCCCCTGCCCGCCCCTTATTACTACAGCGCTGGCGTATGCAGCTTTATTTTGTGGGTGGTTGCAGGTCTCTGCTGTCATGTTTGTAAATTAACCCTTACAACAGGCATGTCCAAAGTCTGGCCGGGGGGGCCAACTGAGGCCCGTTTTCAAATTTAGACCAGCCCGCTGCCTCTGTCATGAAATTAATAATAATGTGGCCCGCCAGCACAGTGCAATCAGGAATTGCGTAGCCGTAATATTTGGGCACATTAGTGAAATGATCTGCCACTTGGTCTATACTGTTGCCTGTGTGCTGAAGGTGTTAGTAATAGACACGTACTGGCACGTAGTGACACGCCTCTCTCTCATACTTCTTTAGGGCTGAAGGTGCAAGAGGTACTGAAGAAGTAGTACATGTTTGTTTTTACCTTCTTTTTCCTTAACAAATTGTTTGAATTCATAAAAAGGCTATAGAACAAGAAGTTGCTAATGTGCAAACATTGTCAACCAAGAGTTATGCAGGTACTGCCCTCTTATGGACTGATTAAAGTCATGCAGTTTTACTGCAAACAGGGGGAAAATCAATTTCTAGGAATTGGTGTAGGGATGTCCAACAGCAAGACATAGCTAAGAGGTGTGCCTGTGGCCCTTGAGTTACAGCCATCTCTAGCAGGCTACAGATTGTTTTGTTTTTTTTTAACTATTTTTACATTTCAAATCCTAAATGCAGCCCGGACCATAACTGTGCACCTGAGACACAGAAATAAATGGATTAGCTTCCCCTAGAAATAATAACAGACAGGCTGGAATTAGATCACTGACATCATTCCCAAGATATAAGTGCATTAAAAATGGAAAGATTAGGCCAATACATATGGAATCCAAATTATGCAAAGAAACCTTAAAATACAGATGGCCCCCATGGTTGAATATAGTCTGAAAAAAAGTCTTCTCCAATTGGCTTTCTAACATTTATATACAGTTTATACTTATAGATGTTCACCTTTGCAAAAGTAAAATGCAGTGAAACCACAATTTTAAGTCCCCTGATTTTAAGTTTTCCCGCATTTTACATTTTTTGATTGTGGTCCCACCAATTTATAATGCATTTCAATGGGTGAATTTCCCTGATTTTAAGTAATATTTTCCCTGATTTTACATCCAAATTTTGTCCCGATGTACCCAAAACTGCTTTTTTCCTCTATGAATGTTATTTGTGAAAGAAAAAGGTTATAAAATACTTATCAAATGTTTATTTTGCCATGGTTCTGCCTGTAAATGGTCAATTCCAATTAGTCTGCCCCATAATGTGACATTAACGCTGCAATGCTTAACCCTCGTTATTAACACAACTTGCAACTTAAAACTTTTTATTGTATCTCAAAGTAAAACAGACTCCTGTGCCAATAGATTTTCAGTACTTGAAGAAAAAGTTACTTTAACACGTTTCTCTGATTTTACATTTTCCCGGATTTTACACAATTATTTCCTGGTCCCATGAAAAACGTAAAATGGGGGTTCTACTGTACTTGTAAAGTGGAACTTTTGCAGATACACAGGTACTGCGTGATGGTGATGCTGACTGCAGTAAATTATGTCACAAAGTGTAAGGCCAATCCAAATGGGAAATTCTGACCAATGAAGAAAACAAGGGCAACCAATGCATCCCCCAGCAATCCATCTGGGGTTGACAGACCTTTATGCAAAAGCAACCTTTCTGTATTCAATAGCATGTCCATCATGCAGGTGGCTGATAACATAACATCTGATTTAGCCAATCAGATCAGTAACAAACAGTGTTTTATGTAAAGTGTTTCATGTGATACCCAATTCAAAGAGTGTCCAGGCCTGTAGATCAGCTACTTAATTAAGAATAGATCTTAAAAAATTGTATGTATTTTTTAAATTACATTTCTATTTAGTAACTGGGTAGTTCACCAGTAAATTAACTTTTAAGACTTAATTTAAGCAAAAATGCAGCCCTTAGAGACAATTTAGGAAGGCAGTAGTGCCCCCAGCATGCTGCGCCCTGTACTGCCCACTGGATTAAAAAAATCATGCACTCAGTAAGGAGGGCAGCATTATGATGGGCATCATCATCACGGGATGGTCCTTACCACTATTCTGCCACTCCTACCTGGTGCCTCAGAATGATGCACAAGATAGGGGTGGGTAGGGGTGCAGGCTGCGTTAGATTCAGAGCACAGTCTGCAGTTATCTTCACTCTGTTTTGGGGCGAAAGGCCTTCAGCTATTTGCACAATGCTGCACACAGTAAGCAAAGTGCAAAAAAAACGACATAACGAACAATTATAACGTTTCCAGTCAATGTGAGCTTCAGATTAAGCCCCTCTTCCCATCACTTGGTGCTCCCAAGGAGAAGATCTGACTCATAGTTTGGGAATCACTACTCTAAATCACTACTCTAAAGTGGATTCTGGCTCCAAAGAGCAGAGTATGGATTACTAGAAAGCATATTTATACAGGTTTTTAGAGACATTCTTATATCCTACACTTTTTCAGTAGATGAACAGTGTTTAATTCCTGTAGTTGGAGCAGCATTTCATTGTAAGTGTGCACCAGCTAAACACCCGTAGAAAGGCAACACTAAGTTAGCAGAGAAAGTAACACAAGTTAGCATTATTAACATAAAATATAGTCTGTCATTTGATGTAACTTTTCCTTGCAAATTTGCAATTTTTTTGTTATTTCTTAATAGTCCTCTTGAGATGACTATGATTATTAATTTCCTACATTTATCACAAATTAATACAGAGAGGTTCATTAAGGGGATTCTCTCTTAATTGAGTAATATATCACTTTGTTGTGATGCAAATGCCTTACTTTTAGGGGGAACATTCCCTTGCTTCAAGCAAGTAATACATTCACTTATGTTAGTGATATGAAATTCTGCTCTACAATTACAGTTTATGCCTGGAGTCTTATCATTTACAAGATGACATGCAATTTACTTTTTGTAATGATAAAAGAAACTCTACTTTGCATGGTAAGCCCTATACAAATGGATTATGTATTCCTTTTATATTGTTTTTCTTTAAAATGATTCCCTTCTGAATGCTAAACTTCTCTCCTAAGTGCTGCCTGCTCAGGTATAATAAATTAATAGTGCCTCTCCTGAGGTTGTTAGGAAATCGTTTGCATGCTTACAGTATAAAATATAATTACATTATGCAGAGAAACCTTTTCTTTTTAATTAAAACAATATGCATAACACATTCTTTTTTAAAGGCACCATAAGTCTACCGATAAAACGTCCTTTTGTACTACCAAGCTCTCGAAGAACATGGCCCAAAGTTAATTACAGATACCAGGAGATTCATAAATAAGAACCATTCCTATCAGAGCTACATCATGTGGCTGCTGAATAATATATAAAGGAAGATTACTGTAAAAGTTTTAGCTTGCTGTTAACAAAGTTATAAATCATATAAAAGACAAGTGATTAGGTGAGGTGTTTGCTGCTGGACAATTGTTTTTAAATGTATTAAATGCCTTCAGTAATGATTTTAGGAACAAAGAACAGGGAACCAGGTTTATGCAGATCAGGCAGCATAATCACTAGAGAGAAATTTTATTAAAGGACCAGTAACATGATTTTTTTTTTTAAAAAAAAAAAAATTAGTTTGTATATAATGGAAAAAAAACCACCAAGACATATTTAACATAGTTTACTGAAACTCCGCTTCTGCTCTTCTTCAGAAAAGGTGACAGGGCGACGATCCATCATGCATCGCTGGATTTCTCCTCCCTGGCTATCGCCCATATTCTACTGACAGCATGTGAAGGAGCGTGGGCAAGCAACAAGGGACACTAAGCCGTCCGAGGCACGGTGACACCAACTAGCCATTGGTCGGGCCACTCCAAGCAGCAGCAGCACAGGAGCAAGTGAACCAGGTGTCCAACAGCAGCAATAGCACCGGCAGTGCAGGAGGAGGTAGAGGGACCGTTTCAGCCTCGGCTCCCCCCTGCAGGCTGCACGTTCTCCCGTGTCTTCTTGTCCCATGCCTTTTGTCGACAGTGTCTGGAGGGGCGCCGGAGCCCCGGGGATTCTCTCCAGCTGTGGTGCCCGGTCCTCCCTAAGCCAGCAGGCCCATCACTAGTGCACCATTCAGGCTTTCTGAGGCGGCACTGCTGCCAGCTCGGGGCATATGAAATCATCAAATTCACTGGCTCTCATTGCAGGTCTCTACCAGCGCCGCTACAAACACCCTGCACTACTGCTGCGACTCGCAGTCAATCAAAGCAACAGCTCTTATTGAGTCATTCATTCTGGGCCTCAATCTCTTACTGCTCTAAAGAGTACTTGCTAGTAAGTTCTCGTTAGCAAAAACATTTCACATGGCTCTATGCATTTTTACAATCCACGCATTGCCGGCGGTGGTGCAGCCTCAGAAAGCCTGAATGGTGCACTAGTGATGGGCCTGCTGGCTTAGGGAGGACCAGGCACCGCAGCTGGAGAGAATCCCCGGGGCTCCGGCGCCCCTCCAGACACTGCCGACAGAAGGCACGGGACAAGAAGACACGGGAGAACGTGCAGCCTGCAGGGAGGAGCCGAGGCCGAACTGGTGCCGCTACATCCTCCTGCGATGCCAGCACTACTGCTGCTGTTGGGCACCTGGTTCACTTGCTCATGTGCTGCTGCTTGGAATGGCCCAACCAATGGCTAGTTGGTGTCACCTTGCCTCGGGCGGCTTAGTGTCCCTTGTTGCTTGCCCACGCTCCTTCACATGCTGTCAGTAGAATATGGGCGATAGCCAGGGAGGAGAAATCCAATGCTGCACGATGGATCATCGTCCTGTCATATTTTCTGAAGAGGAGCAGAAGCAGAGTTTCGGTAAGTTATTTCTTAATAAAGGCTTTGCAATTTTAAAGTTAAATATGTCTTGGTGTTTTTTGTACTGGTCCTTTAAGCAGTATTGTTTAATAATTTAGCCCTAATGTTGATGAACATGTTAAACCCATGATAACATGTTTGAGTAAGAATAGAGCAGTCCAGCACTATTTAGGCACAATCAATAATGAAAGCTTATAAAATCATGTATTAGACCATACTAGGATGTTGTTTAAAAAAAGTCCACACATTTGTTTGAGAAAAAAATATAAAGTTTCCAAATAACACAATAGGTCCCCTTGTTCATTCTAGAATGATCTAATAAATATTGTCACATTAGAAATTTCATTTAGTGTTGAATTTGCTTTATGCACACACAATCCCACATGCAAAGAAATCAGTTCCAATCTTAATGGTGTTTTAGGGTTGTGGTGGAAAAAGAAAGAAAGCAAAGCACATAAAGGTGTAGGGCACACTGGGGCACAAGATGGACACAGACCTCATGCAATGTGAGTGGGAAGGGTACATACCCAGAAAGCATCTCTTGGGATGAGTTTTGAGTTCTTCATCCTTACTATCTGAGGCTACAAAAATATTAACAAGAAAAGAAGAAGAAAACAGAAGGTTCATATAAAACATATGCATTTTAGAGATACTATTTCCTAAATACTGTGTGCACAACTTCCTTTCCTAGAAGAGCCAAATTCAAATGATGGTTGACATCCCAGTGCTATGAAGTAGAAATTCCAACCGTGCATTACATTTACAGAGAGGCTCACATCCATTACGTGTTGCATAGTAGAGAAACAGCTATTGCAGAAGATAATTATTAGCAGTAATTAGTGTGGTTTGATGAGAGGGTAGTTATGCCAAGGTGACAGTACCAGCTTTTCAGAGGATATTAAGCAGACATTTAAATTAAGCTTATGAACATGAGGTCATTTATTTGCTTTGTTTAGAAAAGATACACAAAACTAGAGAATCTATCAGGCATAACAAATTATAAAATATACTTTACTGGCCAAGCTGAAATAATATAAAACTTACTGTCACATACCTAGAGCATTGTCTCTTTTATAACACCTGTTATTCAACAGTATCTTTTATGGACACATAGCTAGCCAAAGAAGCTGTAGTGCTTATTATCAGCTGCAATTCCACTGGTCTTTCACCACAAGAATTTATACAATGCAAACATCTTATCTAATTCCACTTTGTTACTATGGCCATAAGAGTGATAAAATTGACCTTTTATGTAAGGATCAAGAGGGTGCAATAAAAGGAAATCGACTGGCTATAATATACCTTACCTAAACCTACTTAGCCTGGTCCCACATTGATTTTTGCATAAGATGGAAGCAGAAGGGCTATTAATAGCCTACAAATGCCATGGTCAAGGTATTTCCCATTTAAGTAAATGGGTAACTGCTACTGAAAAAAAATGTTTTGTCCACCATGTTTCTTCCTATGCAATGGGCCTTAAAGTTACAATTTAAGCCTATGTATCAAACTGCAAATTCAAAAACATTTTTGTAGGTATTTTTTGTTGGTATTTATTGTGCAACTTATCAAATAAAGGATCACAGTTTGGCTGAAACGGCTCTTCAAAGTAATATTCTGGGATTTGAGAAGTCAAGCAGGTGTGGCGGTGCCTCAGTAAAAATGGGAAAAGTGGAAATGCAAATATTTTATAAGAAGTTAAGAGAGGAGACTTAATAGGGTTTTGCTGGGTCACGGATTAAAGAAACAAAGCAGCATTACCCCTAATATTTTGCTAAAATTATTTCTTTCCTCTGCATTTGGCAAAACTAATAACTTTCCACAATTCAGTAAAAACGGGGAAAGCGGCAATGGAAACATTTTATAAGAAGTGAAGTGAGAAGACTAAATAGTGTTTTGTTGGTTCAGGGATTAAAGTTGTATGTGTTCTCCAAGGTGGGGATTTACTGGTCAGGAAATTACATTATTTCTTTCACGGGAGAATACTGACGTGTATTTAGTGGAGCCAGGTTTCATTAGTAAGGACCTTTTGACTGAAATGCCCGCTCAATTTTATTGACAAAGAAAACAAGGTTACTTTAGTGTCAATGGAATCCCAATCCAAATCATTCTTATCTGTGTTTCTAAAAGCTGTGAGTCGCCTATTTCATCTGTCAGTCTATAGACTATAGTCTATAGATTTGAAATAAACTGATTTCACCCACTAAAATTACATTATTTTTCTGGACACACTGTATAAATAATGGGATCCATTCAAACACATCTACATAAACAAGCATCCCAAAATAATAACTTTTCCTGCACTTGAATATTATGTAGCAGTTCCTTGTGTCATTGAAATATTGTATGTGACAGACTGTGGCATTTCACCCTTAAAAGGATAAGTAAACCTATAAAATAAGTGAATGTAAAATTGATGAGTGTGCTATTCTAAGCACTTTTGCAATGTACATTCATTATTTTTTTTTAATTCCAAGATATTAAAGGATACATGTACTGTTAATATGAATGAATTCTGTTACAACAGCGCCATGACACTTTTTTTTAGCTGTACAAACATCCAGGCCTTGAGCTAAAAAATGAATATATTTAAAATATATTAAAGGGAAAGGTTAAAACAAAGTAATCTTTATCAGAAAGGTCTATAAAAATACACACTAGTAAGTAATGCTGCTATGAGTGCTCTGTCAAAAGGAACACATTCATTTCCTTCTATTGTGTACACATGGGCTTCTGTATCAGACTTCCTTCTTTCATCTCTAAGGCACAGGAGGCTTGAGCATGCTCAGCATGCTCAGTTTGCTCCTCTCTCTCCCTTCTACCCTTCCTGTTGTAATTTGAGCCCAGAGTTATGAGCAAGCAGTTATGTCACACCAAGCTAATATGGCAGCTGCTATCCTAAACAAACAGAGAGAGCTTCTAGAGCTGTTTACTTAGGTATGATAAAGCATTCTACAGAATAAATATAGCATTCTATCTTGCACTATTGTGGCTAATCTATTGGCAATAAACTGCCTTGGTAGCTTTCCTTCTCCTTTAATATATAAAAATGTAAATCTTTAGTGGTTTGAGAAAAAAATATGCATGTAGGATTTGGTACTCAGTAAAAAAACCGGTAAAGTTTGAATACTTCTATAAAAACAATAAGAAAGATAGATAGGTAAATTGATAGATGACAGATAGATAGACGACATATTATTATTTTTTTACTTGATTATGTCTTTTGTCTTAACAAAGCAATTTGTTACACACATTACCGTAATTGAAATAAAACTGAAACCAAACTGTGGGTGAGAAGAAGTAGGGATGTTGTGTATGTTCAGCAACGTTAGTAGTAGAGATTTATGGTGACAGTGCAATTTCTATCACTAGCTCCAACATGCTCAGAAACATGGAAGTGAGCTCAAATTAAAAAGAAATAGCTATTGTGAGTAAGGCACAACAAAGAAATGCTAGCAGGTAGAAAAATATATATAGTATACAGGTATCTCCAGAAGGTGCCAAAGTCCCTGCTTTTCAATTTTTTTAAAGAAACTAATTATTTAAAATATGAAGACAACACAGTCAGCTAAACAAATCTTCATGCCTGTACAGATACTGGGCTGACAAAATGAAAAAATAGAACAAAGTATACAACTTAATAAACCTTGGCCTTTAAAAAAATAAAAATTTAATTTCAGGTTGCTTTTATCTATCCTTCTGCACCAGGAATAAGATGTGACCCCAAACACTGTGCACTTTCTGTTCATCAGAACAGGATATCTGGGGATTCATGCAAAACTCAACCAACTACAGTCCCTGTCCCCTGCAGAATTTCATCTTATTTAAACAGTGGTGCACTGCATATTACAGAAGTTAACTTACTGCTTAATTTTGTAGGCTTAATATACTTTTCTCTCCCACTGTCATTTCTCCCAGTGTGCTATGTGCCAGCCCCTGTGTTTCTCAGCATGTTATTTGGAAAGTAAAAGAGTATAGTTCAAAAGACAGCACAGAGCGCTTCCGGTTGCCATTAAAGAAATTGTAGAATAAGGGGAAAAGAATGTAGAAGAACAAAATGGCAGCAGGAGGCAATAAGCAACAGAAATACGGACAACTGACAGCAGAGCTGAAAATATGGAAAAACACCACGGGTGGGTACAGGTAAGCACTGAATAAATATAGCCAAATACAAGTAAAGCTAGATTTAGAATAAGTATCCACTTAGGGCTATATGTCCTACCTGAAGTGAAAGAATACCAAATTATGATTAGTTATATTTAAAAGGGTTGTTTGCCTTCCAACACTTTTCAGTTCAGCTGGTTTCAGATTGTTCCCCAGAAATAAAGACTTTTTCCAATTACTTTCTATGTGTGACTGTTTTTCTAATATTGTGAAGTGTAAATTGTCATCAACTAAATGTTGTAAAATTATAACAGTTTAGAGTCTGCACCTAAATTACTGAGCTGCCAGACTCAAATACCAGAGACAGGGACATTAAAATTCAAACTTAGATTTTGGAAAACTTTAAAAAATAAAAGATGGAAAGTAATTGAAAAAAGTCTTTATTTCTGGTAAACAATCTGAAAACAATTAAACTGAAAAAAGGTGTTTGAAAGTTGAACAACCCCTTTAATTAAATTATGATAAAAAATCTCCTCCTACCTAAATGGCCTTAAGGGCAGAGACACAAGTGGAGATTTGGGGAGATTAGTCGCCTGTCTAAATCGACGTTGGGATGGCACTCGGAGAGCTTTGTTTCAGAAGTAGCCCGAAGTTTCCTTGTCAGGCGGGCAGTATCCTGCTGGGAGACTAAATCTCTCCGAATCTCCATGTGTGTTTCTGCCCTAAAGAAAAAGGGTAAAATCAGTGATTACAATCACTTGTCTGATACCCTAGGCTGGTGCTCCTGTTCGCTGTTCTTCTGTAGGAGAACCACACTTTTGGATACTAATTATGGCTCTGGATGAGACTCATGAGCAGAAAAATAATAGCTATTTTTTTGTTCAGCTTTTCACAATACTGCATGTGTGTATCCAGAATGGGCTGCAGAGAGGATCCATGAAGATGCGGCACAGTAGCACCCTGTGTCAGTGCAGTTTTCAGCAAACGTGAGCCAGACCAGGGCCTTGTCAAAAAAGTGCGGGATGCCTAATATTTCGGCAACCCCAGTAAAAGGAGTCAATTACACTGATAATGCACTGTAATTTTTCCACACTGCAATGTTGCTCCACATGTATAACAGTATTGTTTCATGGTAAAGAGCATACGTTATAAATTAGCTAAGAAAATAAATATATTTTTGAAACAAAATGATCAGCAGTGTCGGACTGGCCCACAGGGATACCAGGAAAACTCCCGGTGGGCCCAGGTGTCAGTGGGCCTCTTGCTTCTAACCATTTGGTCTATTTCATGGTCATTTCCTATTTCTTTATGGGCACAAATATGCTTAATAATGGAAAAATAGAGTATAGTATGTAGCAGGCCTGGACTGGCAATCTGTGGGTTCTGGCAAATGCCAGAGGGGTTGCTGTAAGGTCCCATGATAGACAGTTACTATTTAGTGGGCTGGTGGTAGACTATTTGGGCCTCTGTGTACTTGGAATGGCAGGGCCTATTTTGACTCCCAGTCCAACCTGGTATGTAGAGAAAAGAGACTAGGGTAATAAAGAGGTTGAATGAGGAGAGGAGGTATAATAGTTTGAAAAGTGGGCCCTCAGCCTAAGGTTTTCTGGTGGGCCCCTGGCATCCCAGTCCAACACTGTTTATCAGGTTCCTGCTCATAAGCATGGAAAGTGGGATAGCTGAGTAATGCAAGGTATGATATTTGGTAGTATCCAAAGCTTTTCCCAATTTCAGATATTTGCTGTATTAATGTAGCATCCCTCTTAAGCTTTCTTGGAGGTCCATCCCATGATCCAGGCCCCCTCAGCACATAAAACGTTACAGATATATGAAAACACTGATGCATCAGTAATCCTGACATAATTCAAATATAGGACAGCAAAAGCAGATTTACCTCAAATATCACCCTAGCTGACCTTCAGGTTGGGCTTTTATGCATTACTATGCAAGCAAATAGACTTCTTTCACAAATCTCTGAGGGCAACAACAAACAACATGGGCAGTAAGCGCTGATAAACCAATTTATGGCAGGCACTTAGTTGTGACCTCTTCTGCAGTTTCCAGGAATACAACACATGCAATTCACCTTCACAATGTGTCAACATAACATTTCAGAATTGAACTTCAATCAAATTTTTAACTGGATTACAGGTAAAAATAGGTCAAAAATAGGTACATTTTTGCATATTGTCATTCCAATGCAAAATAATTTTTAGCTTCATAGCAACATCAATGTTAATTCCTTTCTCCAAATGAATGGATTGATTTAATCACAGTAGAAGTATGAAAATATTATAGTTGCATCTTGTACAGCTTTAACGCCTAATTTTAAAGGAGTTGCCCATTTCAGGAACATAGTTTAATCAACTGTCATTGCAGATAAAGTTTGTGAAAAAAAGCAGCACTATTACTGCTTTTGTCCACTGGAATTATTTTCCACACAGCTCCAACTGAATTGTGCTAAAGTTTGATTTGTGATGTAGGCATTGATATTTCAATAAGAATAACTATTGAAACAGCACATTCACAGAAAAAGCAGACCAATTGTTTTAGTCAGCAAGACTGTGGCGTGTATTTAGAATTTTCCTTTGTGACATATGCAGATATAGGAAAAAATGAAGAAAAAGTACCCCACTAGCTTCAAACTCGCGCAGCAGTCTCTAGTGGTTTAAACCTACCTAATTAAAATAGTCACTGATGTGTGCAAATTTGCTAATAACTTAATGTAGATACCAAAGTGCTTGTGCTAAGATTAAATCAATTGAAATTCATTGATTATAATTTAATTAAATATTAGTAATACATTTCATTCGGTTCTATATAAAAGTTTCAGAAAAACATTGGTACATATACCCTTAATTGTGACCAATTCTATTTTGCAACAGTGTATCTCTTTTTTGAGGGTTAATAATCTCCCCCTTCCCAATCACTTAAAGTTAAAGTGCAAGTGCTTAACAGTTAATGGATAATAATGATTTCATCCAGATTAACCAAATTCATAATATTGAAAGTGCTCATTAGTGCTTAGAATCGATTAAAGTTAAAAAGTTAATTGATTAGAGACCGCAATAAATAGGATAATTATTAAAAAACACACAATTGCTCAGGTTCAGAAATAAGTTGGAAAATGGAAAAAGAAGGAGGTGGAGTTGTCCCAAATCTACTACCTAATTTGTTTCTATCCCTGGGACACCACAAAGTCAAAGAAGGCAGAGTACCGGGGACAAATTTACTCTAGTCCTAGACTCAAAGAAAACTATATAGGCCTAAAAAAACACAAATCCACGGGCTCTTGTGAGCTTTAGTATCAGATAGATAAGCAGAGAACCGAGCACTGGTTGAGGTTTGGAACCTCCCCACCCCCTCCACTACTTTGAAAACCCAATCGACTGAGGTATAAAAGGTTTTGAGTTAAAAAGGACTCGGAACGCCACTCGCTTATCTATCTGATACTAAAGCTCACAAGAGCCCGTGGATTTGTGGTTTTTTAGGCCTATATAGTTTTCTTTGAGTCTAGGACTAGAGTAAATTTGAGACCACAGTCCCGGGTACTCTGCCTTCTTTGACTTTGTGGTGTCCCAGGGATAGAAACAAATTAGGTAGTAGATTTGGGACAACTCCACCTCCTTCTTTTTCCATTTTCCAACTTATTTCTGAACCTGAGCAATTGTGTGTTTTTTAATAATTATCCTATTTATTGCGGTCTCTAATCAATTAACTTTTTAACTTTAATCGATTCTAAGCACTAATGAGCACTTTCAATATTATGAATTTGGTTAATCTGGATGAAATCATTATTATCCATTAACTGTTAAGCACTTGCACTTTAACTTTAAGTGATTGGGAAGGGGGAGATTATTAACCCTCAAAAAAGAGATACACTGTTGCAAAATAGAATTGGTCACAATTAAGGGTATATGTACCAATGTTTTTCTGAAACTTTTATATAGAACCGAATGAAATGTATTACTAATATTTAATTAAATTATAATCAATGAATTTCAATTGATTTAATCTTAGCACAAGCACTTTGGTATCTACATTAAGTTATTAGCAAATTTGCACACATCAGTGACTATTTTAATTAGGTAGGTTTAAACCACTAGAGACTGCTGAGCGAGTTTGAAGCTAGTGGGGTACTTTTTCTTCATTTTTTCAATTATTAACTGGCACTGACCTAGGTCAGACCTCAGCTTCTACCGCAGGGTAATTTTACTCAATAAGGGATCACTTTTTGTTCGATATGCAGATATATAACATACAAGTATAGGCTGTCCATAACTTACATCTGCTAAGAATCATTTAAACATTATATAAACACAACAGAATTGTTTTGCCACCAATATGGATTTGGGCAGCTTAGTTACCATCAAGTACATGGTCCTGTTTTATTGTTACAGAAAAAAGGAAATGATTAGGATTAGAATTATTTTCTTAAAATTAACTCTATGGGACATCCTCCTGTAATTCCAAGATTTCTGGACAATAGGTTTGCAGATTAAGTATTCCATATAAAAAAACAAAATACTTTGTGTCTTCTTCTACACACAGGAGATACACTACCAAACCACTTCATTAACTGTAACACTTCATTAGTGGTGTATCTTTTGGAATGTACGAAATGCCACATTCAATATGTGGGCCAAACCACTAGAAACCTAAAAAAAAAAACTATTAGGGAGACATAAAAAACAAAAACCCTCATTCCAATGTGGCAAAACATTTCAATCAGTGTGATGGAAATGGTATTCATAAATTAAGGGCCACAGGCATTGATAAATTAAAGAAGAGTTTAAGGGGTGGGGACCCAATCTCTAAACTTTTGCAACTAGAGACAAAATGGATTTTCTTTCTGCACACGAGAATACCAGACGGTTTAAATAGTGAATACTAAGTAACATGCTTTCAGTATACTGATAGTTATTATATATGTATATCTATGATAAAAAGTGCATATTCCCTCTGATGCTGTAATTCAGGTGGAATATGCATTTCGTCAATTTTCTCCTATATATCTCCTTCATAAATCTTCTTTATATATTTTTTTCTTTTTTATATTATTTTCCTATAAGTTTAGTATATTATATTTTTTTTTGGTACTTTTTCTTTACCCTATAGGGTAAACCACTATATGATCTATGTTCATTGGTTAGTAATTGTTTTCTTATTGGTTTGCCACTTTTGTATTGAGCCTTTCACTCATTGGTTAAGACTAAGTGTGATGTATTGTATTTTAAATGGTCGACATCCCTCTATAAGGATTGTACCAGCAGGGACAAAGATAAGAAATGTATCAACTAAATGTATCCATTTAGAACAGTTTACAGGATCGGCGACCCCCCCTCCCAGAGCTGCTTCAGAAGGAGAGAAATTACACTTTACACTTCAATATTAGAAAAACCGTCACACATAGAAAATAGAAAGTCATTGGAAAAAGTCGTTATTTCTGGTGATCTATCTGAAACCAACTAGTTGTTTGAAGGTGAACAACCCCTTTAAATACAGGTACTGAGAATAATCAAATCAGATTTAAGAGCTTCTATCAAGGAGGATATGGCAAAAGCAATTTGGTTTCTAAGCGCAATACTTTAGTTAATTTTAGATTGTATTTAACAGCTATTCTGCAGCTATATGCCAGGTTCAATTAGTATATACCTTGTTTTAGGTTTTCAAATTGTGTTTGGTTTATGCAGTTTAACTTCGATTTCGGTTTAGAATTACCAAAGAATGTGGTTTATATTTTTGAGCTTTGGAAGTGATAAAATGCCTTGTATGTTGTGTACATTTATTAATCAACATGGAAAATAAATTAGTATATTAAAGGATCAGAAAATGAAAGTGTTTTAAAGTAATTAACATATAGTATACTGTTAGCATGCACTGGTAAAAGCTGTGTGTTTGCTTCAGAAACACTACTATAATTTATATAAATAAGCTGTGTAGCCATGGGGGCAGTTTTACCAGTGCAGAGCAACAGTACATAATATGTAAATTACTTTGATACACTTTCAGTTTTTGGTGTTACTGTTCCTTTAAAAACAGAGGAGATGGAGTCAGAGGTACCATAAACTAAAGTCAGAAGGATTTATGTAGGGACTCCACAGTCCTCATGAATCATACATAAGACATACAAGGTAATTATGATTTTACTTTTCCCATCGTTAAACATATTTATAGTTAATCAAACTTAACAACAACACATTCATAAAAAAAATAGCTTCAACAGCATTTCAAAAGGTTTACTTTACATATTAGTGCTCTCAACCCTATGCAACAACACTGCAGGCTCATTTAAAGTGTGGTAGTGGAAACACTCACTTTAAAGGAGTTGTTCAACTTTCAATTAACATTTAGTATTATGTAGAAAGTGAAATTCTGAGAAAATGTGTAATTAGTTCTCATTTCTTATTATTTGTGATTTTTGAGTTATTCAGCAGCTCTCCAATTTGCAATTTCAGCATACTGGATGCTAGGGTCCAAATAACCCTAGCAACCATGCATTGAATTGAATAAGATACTAGAATATGAATAGGAGAAGACATGAACAGAAAGATAAGTAATAAAAAGTGCCAATAACAAAATATCTGGAGCTTTACAGAGCATTTGTTTTTAGATGGGGTCAGTGACCCCCATTTCAAAGTTAGAGAGAGTCAGAAGAAAAAGGCAAATCATTAAAAACTATGAAAAAAAATAAAATAATGAAGAACAATTGAAAAGTTGATTAGAATTGGCCATTATATAACATACTTAAAGTTAACCTAAAAGTGAACCACCCCTTTAAGCTAGTCCTATTCTTTGTGAGGAAACACTCTCAGCCTCCTTCTGCTACAAGGAAAGTAGTAATATGAAAGAAGCTTGGTGATTGGAACTAACCCAATAAATCTACACAGTGTGAAAACAGAAAATATCACTCCTCCTGAGTAGGGACCTAACAGCAAAAAGTAACTGCTGCAGTTGATACAGAGTTTCAAAGCAATGAACTGCTGTGACATCATCTACACACTGCCAATAGTTTGTCAACCCAAAAAATGTTTTTTTGCCTAATAAAAATATACACTTTTATAAGCAACTTTCCAATATGAATTTATTACAAATTGTTAGTGTTTTAAAAGTTATTTGTAAATGTATTTGCTAGTGAAGCAGAACCGGTTTTAAAGAATGTTGCAAAAGCCAGTCATCTCCAGCAAGACAAGTCTGTCAGTACGTTGGCTTGTGTTTCATTGTTTCAAAAGCCAGAGCCACCAGGGAAGAGAATGGGAAGGGACAGACAAGCACTACTTTCAATAGCAATACAAATACAAATTACTTAAAAACCATAAAAAAGTGTAATGAATGTATTTTTCAAAGTTGCTAAGAAATATGTTTACTTTTATACTTTAAAAGTATACCTTGCAGACTATTTACTTGAATGAAAAAGTTGATGAATTTGGCAAGGAGGGTCAGTCCTCATTGAGAGGTGTTTGTATGTTTTGTGTTACAAACCTGTGAATGATCGCCGCTTTGGGTTCAGCTCATTTGCCACACGCACTTCTGTACACAACTTCAACATAAGCAACATTGTAACAATCATTATAATACTTTGCCAAAGGAGAGGTGATTCAAAGTGGTGTCCAAACCTGATAAGAGAAAAAAATTCATATATATAATATATATATATGAGGCACAACACAAAATAAAATAATATTACAGTCATAAAAAGCAGAAGTTAGAAACAGTAACACCATAAAGAGACATTTTAAACATGTATTTTTACAGGACATTTTTTCTAACTTTGAATGTGTTCATCCAGAACCTACAAAACATTATTTTATATACAACAAAAAAATTGAATTTCTGTAGAGACCAGTGAATGGCATTTGACCCTTTTTCATTATCCTGTGTATGAAATCAAACCATTGTAATCTACACAGCCAAATTGTTATCACACAATTATTAACAGCATTAACAGCGTTATAGTAAATGCATAAAATCCCCTTTAATTTTTTTGGTGTGACTGGCTATTTAGGTGGAAAATGATAATTGAAACATTTAAAAGGAATACATGTAAAATTCCATGAGTTAAAGAAAGTTCTCAAATGGGCATTTTTTGTACAAAGTAGTTGATATGTAAAATTATTATATTACTGAATTCTCATTATTAAATAAATTACCAAATGAATCTCCATTTGTTTACTAATAAGCTTAAAAACTGGCAACTCATTAAAGATAAAAAAAAAATGAAAAAACTGGAATATTTTGCATGCATGGATCTACAGTAGCTATAAAGTACAATGCTGCTAGAAGACTCTACATTACTCACCTGGAGTGGTTATAACTATGCTGTGTTCTGAATAAAAAGTTTTTCTGAACAGTTGACAGCTAATGGATTCATTGATAAGTAAGTAGTTTCAGTGCTAGCAGAAATTTAACTGGCATAATGCTTGAAAGTGTCAGTGTACTACAGGGGGCTTTACCAAGGTTTTAGCAAACACAAATTAGCTATAGTTTTATAATATTTTTCTTTGTATTTGTTTATGGAAATATCAAGAAAAGAATATAGTTTTACATTATTCATTTTGTAGCTTCCCGGCCTTATATACAAGTGTTTATAACTTAGCTTGTAAACTCTGCATTGGCATGAGAAGTTATTGCTATGGTTCCAAATCCTTTTTTATACTGCTTAAGCTCTCTTGTCAACCCAAGCCTGGCGTGAAACACCAATACAATAGCAGTATAGCATAGCAGGTGAGAGAATATTTTCAAACCACTGCGGTGTGAGAAGAAGTAAAGAAGAACAAGTAATGGTAGAAAACAGCTGCAGAGAGCAGCTATAGGAAATGAAACAAATTCTACTAGACATACTGATAAACTGTACTGAGAGAGAACATACAATGTATGTGTTCAGAATTTTTACCAAAATGTGTATCACTATTTAAATGAATTCAAAGGTAGCCTAACTGAGTCTGGCACAACTACAATTCCCAGAATCCATCAATCGGCTAGCCAAGTGAAGGTATTCTGGGTACTGTAGTTCTGCAACATATGAAGAGATAAAAGGTTGTCTAAACCATGATGTATGTAATGAATCTAAATAATGGTTTCATACGGCTTGAAAGCCTCCTTAATGTTAGTTCTTACCAGAACAGTATTCGCAGTATATTGGCTATTAGCAGCATAAGACAAACATAAATGGAGAATCCTTCTGCATTCTGCGTCCTTCTGATATCCCTGTATTGGGGTATATATGGAACTACACCCCCAAAGATCATGGCACAGGAAGCACCCCAGGAAACCAGCATACGCAGAAAACCCCCAATCCATTCCAGGCCTTCTCTCTCCATTTCTGACAGTGTTTGCCTCTTCAGAAAGATAACTTGGTCCAGCTTGCTACAGAGAGATTCAGAATTGCTATGCCCATTCCAGACTCATAGAGATTGTTAGAGGTTTCACAAATTCCATGTTCAAAGCCTTAAGAGAGGTAAAAACAGTGGTATTTAGAACATAAAGAGAGCATATACATGGATGTTTTGCATGTATAAAGGCTGGAGTGAATGGATGTGGAACATAATAGCCAGAACACTTTTCAGCTCTCTAACTCTTAGTCAGTCAGCGACTTGAAGGGGGGGGGTCACATGGGACATAAATGTTCAGTGAGTTTGCAATTGATCCTTTAGCATTCAGCTCAGAATCAAAAGCAACAGTTATGGCCCATGTGCCCCCCCCCAAGTCACTGATTGGTTACTGCCTGGTAACCAATCAGCGGAAACCAAGAGAGCTGTAAAGCAGGAAGTAGGGTTCTGGCTATAATGTTAGACATCCAGTCACTCCAGCCTTTATACATTACATTGTTGCTAACTATTAGAAACATTTTTTATTTTGCACGAGCTATCTATTTAGCCAGTTTTTGTTTTTATAGTGAACAAGTCCTTTAAAAGCAGCACAATATGAATATAGTACCTATACTAGATGCAAAAACCTATGCACACTTACACTGAAATGTTCAGATTCACCCTATGGTAATAAATCCACCACATTTATTTTTTATTACACCATCCAAATCTGGTACGTTTTAACTTATTTTTACACAACTATACAATGATGTGTGTGTGTGTATAAGTACATATATAAAATAATATGCCACCTGTTTAAGGATATATAGATATTGCAAGTCTCAATGACCATATAGTAGAACCCCCATTTTAAGTTTTTCAGGGGACCAGAAAAAAAATGATGTAAAATCCAGGAAAATGTAAATGTATAATGCATAATATATAGGTGGGATCACTGAACAACAATGTAAAATGAGGGAAAACTTAAAATCAGGGGATGTAAAATGGGGGTTCTACTGTATATGCAAAAGGCCGTTCTATTATACATCATGAAAGTGCTAGGTGACTTCTAATATCCAATGTTACAACAGAGAGTAAATTACTTTTATAATACACAAGTATCAATGAGTCTTCTGATGCCACTGACATCCCTTTACAACTGATGACCGCATAAAAGTAAACTTTTAGTACATTATAGTATGTCCTCTCTCACCAACTTATTTTTCCTGCCTTCAGAAAACTTTTACTCCATGAGGCTACAACTGTATTGTTATTTTTCTAACTTTCTATTCAGGCCCTCGCCTATTTATTTTCGCCAGTCATTTAAACCAGTGCAAGGTTGTTGCAGTAAACTTTAGCATCCAGATAGCTGCTGGAATTCCAAATTGAAGACTTGTTGAACAAAAACAATAAATAATGAAAACCAATTCCAACTTGTTTCAAAATATAAATGTCTATACAGGTATGGAACCTGTTATCCAGAATGCTTGGGGTTTTCTGAATAATGGATCTTTCTGTAATTTTGATCTTCATACCTTAAATCTACTAGAAAATCATTTTAAAATTAAGAGGCCAATTTATCAAAGTTCAAATTCATGTGAGTTTTTTTTAACTCTAATAAATTTGAATACACTCGAAATTCGATTGTGAGGTTATTTAAGAAAAAAATTTAATATCTAAAACTCGAACAAATATTACCGAAAACTCTAATCGAATTTGAATCGAATTAGACTAAAATCGAATTGAGTTTTTTCCCCCGAAAAAAACTCGAATGTCAGGAAGGCTGATAACATCATAAAATTGGTCACTGGACCTCTCCCACTGACTTGTACATGAACTTGGCAGGTTTAAGGTGGTGAATAGTCAAATTCAAATTATTCCCAGGGTATAGGTTTGATAAATCTTGAAACACATATTTATATATTTACATATTTAAAAAGAGAAGATGATTGCTGCTATATAAAAACAAGACTTTTTTTTTTACTGGTAACATATATATATATATATATATATATATATATATATATATATATATATATATATATATATATATATATATATATATATATATATATATAATGATTCCAAGTGGGCAGCACACCGCCTTTGCAGCTTACCTCAGGTGCAAGGTAAAATAAATAGATAATGTAGTAAAGATGACCAGCAACACCGAGTTTTTTTGAAAAAAGCAAGTTGTATTCAAGTTACATGCAAAGCCGACGTGACGTTTCGGTCCACTCAGGGACCTTTCTCAAGGCCTTGAGAAAGGTCCCTGAGTGGACCGAAACGTCACGTCGGCTTTGCATGTAACTTGAATACAACTTGCTTTTTTCAAAAAAACTCGGTGTTGCTGGTCATATATATATATATATATATATATATATTTATTGAAATAAAGATCATGTGTTAAGTCATGGAGAGATTACAGGAAAATGCAAAGATAAAAACCACACCGTAGGATTTAAATGTCAAATAATCTTTGTTACTCAACTAATCCGATTTTCCTAGAATGCCTCCCCCCCTCAGAACAAGCTATGGTGATATAAATCCTTCCCAGATAAAGAACAGATGGTTGTGTCCCATCCATCTGTGCTACTCACTATTACCAACTGTTATACAATCCTCACACATGCAATCTCATGGACTGCTGGGGCAAGGTTTCTAATAAGGTTTCTAACAATGCCGCTAAATTCACAATGGCTGGTATTTAAGACTGACACATTTCACAACCCTTTTTTTTTTTTTACAAGTAATTTCACTTGTGCCCATTGTAATGTGGGCACAATGTGACAGAGCAGATATTTAAACACAATCAGGTACTGGTGAATACCTGTAATGTTCTTTGGCTCTGGGAACATTGCTGGTATAATCACAGCTATGCTGTGATTTGTAATTGCTGGTACAATAAAGAAGGCCCTAAAGCAAACTGGCCCTAAAGCAAATCAGGCTTAGCAGCTTGTAGGTGCTCAACTGCTGGCTCAGCGGTGCTGGGTGCTGTAGATAACAACTGGAGAGCTGTACGGTGCCCACTCTTCAACAGCAGTCTAGTGTCTTTTTTTCACAAGCTAATTTTGGCAATGTCCTTGATACAATAACAATAACGGTTGTGTTTTAGAACACTGACTATTTAGAAAATGACAACGGAAGAAAATATAAAAGAATAATAAAAATATAGATGTACTCTTTCTAAGGGTAATTGTTCACAGGATACACATCCCCAAAAAGCACCTGAAAACACTTTTACATGCACAGAATTCCTAAGCAACTATTGCCGGACAAGTTCTTCCAGAATCGCTGATTGGTAAATACATCTAATATTAGTTGACATGGTTATTAATGACAACAGTGCTATATAGAACAGTGATAAAAGTCTACCTATGCCCCTTTAGATAAATGCCATTCCAGCTCAATATGTAGTAAAAGCTTTAGAGATCATAAGACTCATCAATCAATGTGGTCAAGGTGCAAAATGCAAAAAAAAAACAGGTGCAATGTGCCATTTTCCACAACTTTTCTCATGTACAACACTTTGTGCCTCTGCCATGAAGAACAAAAAAGGTGAACCTGACAGCAAATTGGAAGAGGCAGGCATGGGCATTTGCAAGCAAAACCATTACTTGTATGTTATGTTATTCATGGCAGATGCATGGCATTCATGACAGCTCATGGCACATGTTAAACGAACAGTAACACCAAAAAATTAAAGTCTTTTATAGTAATGAAAATATCATGTACTGTTGCCCTGCACTGGTAAAACTGATCTGTTTGCTTCAGAAACACTACTATAGTTCATATAAACAAGCTGCTGTGTAGCAATGGCGGAAATTGAAAAAAAGGCTATTTAGCACAGATTAAATAGTGGATAACAGATAACACCATTATGTTCCACAGAGCTTATCTGCTATCTGCTGTGTAACATGACACAAGGATTCATACGATTTCCAGACCGTGTGTGGAGAGTCCCATCATTTTTGTCCAGCGGAGATCGTTCGTTTGGTCGATCGGACAGGTTTAATTTTGCTGGAGCCCATTGCGCTCTCATTGTAATTCGATCGTTCGGCCATAGGGCCGAACATTCAGATTACCCCCAATATAGCCATGCTATGTCGCCAAACGAGCGGATCTTTGCATCTATGGCCACCTTAAAGCTGGCAATAGATGTAAAGACCACGATTATCTCGAAATGATCGTTTAAATGTACGATGTGTCCATCAACTGAAAAGGAGATTTTGTGTATTCACCGTTAAATCTCTTTCTCTTCAGTAGCTTGGGGGACACAGGGACAGTGGGTATTGCTGGAACCACTAGGAGGCAGAACACAATAAAAAAATAGAAACTTGATCCCTCCTCCTCCTGCTATACCCCTCCTCTGTAGACACTCAGTTCGTACCAAAGGAGAAACAGGAGGTTATTAATAATCAACAGAAAAACTGATAACTAATTACAAGAACAGATGGTTGAGTCAACCAAGTCTGAAGCCAAGAGAAGGCCTCTATCCAGAGAGGGAAGCCCTGTGTCCCCCAAGCGACTGAAGAGTAAGTGATTTAACGGTGAGTACACAAAATCTCCTTTTCTCTAGGTCTGCTTGGGAGACACAGGGACAGTGGGGACATACCAAAGCTGTCCCCTGAATCAAGGGCGGGAAGTAGAGGCCTACGTGGAACCAGCCACTGCAGCCTGAAGTACCTTCCTGCCGTAGCGGGTGTCCAATGCCACAAGGTGCAAACTGGTAAAATTTGGTAAAATAATGAATTGAAGTCCACGTTGCAGCCTTGCACAACTGTTCTGCTGAGGCTTGGTTTTGAAAAGCCCAGGACGCATTCATTCCTCTGGTGGAATGTGCCCTGATTGAGTCTGGGGGAACCTGACCCTGTGATGAATAGTATCTCTGGATGGCCTGTTTTATCCAGCAGGATATGGTGGTCTTAGTAGCTGGTGTGCCTCTGAGAGGGCCTGAGGGAAGGATGAACAAGGAGTCTGACCCGGTGCAGGTAAAACTTGAGGGCCCTAACAGGGTCGAGGGTGTGCAGTGCCGCTTCCTTCGAATTGGAAAGGGATGGGCAGAAGGTAGGAATCGTAATTTCCTGGTTGAGGTGGAAAGTGGAAACCACCTTGGGAAGAAAAGAGGGAGAAGTATGAAGTACTGCCCTGTTGTTGTGGAAGGTCAACAGAGGAGACCTACAGAGATCTCAGATACTGTGCTGAGGCAATAGCCAGCAGAAAAATATACTCCTGAATGCAGGAGACGGTCCTAACCTCCTGAGGACACAATGAAACTGAGTGTCTCTGCCTACAGAGGAGGGGTATAGCAGGAGGAGGAGGGATCACGTTTCTATTTTTTTATTGTGTCCTGCCTCCTAGTGGTTCCAGCTATACCCACTGTCCCTGTGTCCCCCAACCAGACCTAGAGAAAAGTCCATTTCAGGCGATATTACCAGCAAAACTGAAGAGTAGCTGCCTGCTGGTCCCTGCAAACATAGATAGATTGCAATGGGACCGATAAAGATTTTTGAACCTGGCCAATCAATTTTCTGACAGATGTCGGCTGAAAAATCGTAAGATGTACAATCGTTTGATCCCCACTAATCTCACAATAATTTGACGGATTGGTCGGACTGCACTGAAATCGGCCGTTCACCAAAGAAGAATCGTCGCATCTATGGGGACCTGTACATGCTCAATTCAGCCCCCAGGCCACCAGTTGGATAACCCTATTAAAGGTTTTGTAGAATTCTTCCTGAGTTAAATATTTACCTGGCAGAGTCACAAGGACTATCAAGTAAGATGCAGGCTCTATGCCACAGGCAGAATTCACAGTGAATTTACATTGCTGTGTCAACCTATATAAAAAACTGCACATCAACTAAATGGTGTTAGTATACACAAGCAATGTGTTTGACCAGTATACAGACGCAAATGTCTATATACTGGTCAGTGTAAACATGTAATGCCACTGATAATACTGCTCAAATACTCCCCTATACTTTACCATTCTGGTCCAGCTCAAGGCCTTTTGCCCTCACCAGGGTAACAGATGGCCTTGCTCCTGGAAGCTAACTGAGATGGGAGATCCGGGCATATGTTTGTCTGCATAAGTTATGCAATAAACTGAAAATCCAATTTGGCACAGTAATGAGCTGATTAACCAATACATAGCACAATTCACTGGCAGGTTTACATTAAAGTAATGATGTTTTGTGAAGAGGTTTTTTGACACCCACTAACAGACAGAAACGTATAAAAATGTACCTGAGAACCACATCCAACCTTGGGGACTTCAGCTGAACTGCACTAACCTAAGCTGATATTGTCAGAGGTCTTTGCACTTTACATTATGTGGTTGTATAATGGTTAAATTATTAAACAGGCAGAGTTGGAAATGTCACATCTACCAGAACTGTGGCTTTTTTTTGTTATTACAAATTTTACATAAAATGTACAAAAATGCATGTCAGTTTGTTAAATACATATATGTGCAGTGCTGCAGAGTATATTGAGGCTCTATAAATACATTTAATAATAATATGGAAAAAAAATCATGAACAAGGCAAAAATGTATTTTAGTGCACACCAATGACTAGTTTATATATAGGGACTAGAGATATGTGGGTCAACAAAAAGGTGACCTGCATATCCCTAGTACCGGTATATAAAGTATAAAGTCCCTACATATAAAGAACCCATGCCTAACCCACCCACTCCCAGTCTGTAATTATTCATATATCTTTGCCAATGATGTCAACAGAGGAGGCACGATTGTAAATGCAAGCGTATATAAATAAGTAGAGGAACAGTGGCACAATGACATCATGGGCAGAATTCGGCCTACCACTTAAACTGGCAATAGACACAAAGATACCATCATACAAAACGATGATTCATACCATTTTTTATACCATATTGATCGATCGTTCAGTCGATTGAACAGGTTAAAAGATTTATATTGGCAAACAATAAGATTTATATTGGCTAAAGATCTCTGCATATATTGCCTATCTGACGATATCAATGGGAGATTGTCACCAACTAGCAGATCAACTAGCAGTTAGGCAGGTTAAAATAGTTGAAAGGTTGAACTTGATGGACATGTGTCTTTTTTTCAACCATTATTTGTTAGACATATCTTTTGTACAATTTCTCTGTCAATTAAAGGTCAGAACATGTGTGATTAGATCACTTTACATTAATCTGAATGGTTAGTTGCAGGTTAGAAGGCACGGATGATCGTTCGTCAAACATAGGCTATAATCTGCACGTCTGGCCATCTTTACAGAAAAAATTCCCCAGCACAGTACCCATCAGCCATCAAACAGAGTTTTACTTTTATTATAGATGCAGTAGACTGACATTATTAACTGATGAGACAAGTAGCGCATACAACCCTAATGATAACTTAATATCCATAAAGCTTGTAATAAAGGGAATGCCATCTCCCATAGGGTGAATTTTGGATAGTAGACAATAGATGACTGAAGGTCATAAAACTTATAATGTGAATGAGCTCTGTTGTTTTGATATCTCTGAAATATATTTCAAACAAACTTGTACATTTTTTGATAAAATCTGGCTATATCATACTGCCGTATAATTTACACAACACCAAGGACTTGTTTTCTGTTTTACGGCACAGCTCACTAAGAATGGGTGTGTAAATACTGCTGGAATATGTGGAACTAGATTACGTGTGTCAGGCTGACATTGGTTATTATTTGCAGTGGTTACATAGTGTTTGTATAGGAAGTGCCTTTACTGGTCCTTAAACTGGCCATAGACGCACAGATTAGATCGTACGAATCCTCAATTCGTAAGATTTTCGGATCGTGTGTGGCGTGTCCCGACATTTATCTTGCCATGCTGATCGGTCGTTCAGTCGATCGGACAGGTTAGAAAATTTCTGTCGGCTGCCGATTATATTTCTGCGTGTATAGCCAATCGGACGATTTTCAGTGGGAGACTGTCACCAGCTTGGTCGGACATAAACTTTCGTACGATTGCTGTAGGGTGAGAAAGTCGCCTGATCTGTTCTTTTACTGCTTTATTTGGTCTGAATGGTTAGTGGCAGGTCGGGAGACGAGGACGTACGATTGTTCGTCCGATACTGAGGTGCGTCTATGGCCATTTTAAACAATTACAGATTATTTCTTTAGTCTAACTGGGAATAAGAACGGAAACAGTTTAGAATTCTGCAGCAGGAGAAACTACAGGGCCACTGAATCTATCTGGACAGACTTGATTACAAGAACAAAGGAGCATGCTGATATAGTATACAGATTTATAGGAGGCACACACTGAATCCAGAATTCAGACCAATTCCAGCATATTTTGAAAAATTCCGACCTGAGCTTGAGCTTTGGGCAGAACTGAAATTGAAGTCAAGTGACTTTAGAAAACTACAACTAGCAAAAGGCAAACAAGAAATACCCAATGCATGGAATTGTGTGCCATTGTCATACTGATATGATTATATTTGCCCCAGTGAAAGATCAACAACACTTTGCGCATCCAGTGTTTGCACTAATAACTCTATGGTACTCAAAAGCTTGGGGCGGGTTCCGGAAGAAGAAACGGGACAATCACATCACGTGCCCAGCATAACAACCCACAGCGTCGCCGAATCTGAGCACACATCCCTATGATTTGTCTCATCCGTACTGCGCATGCCTACACTTTACATCTGCATCAATTTATATCCCAGCTTCTCTACAAGGCACCGGGCGGCCAATCTCACTAACCCCTTGCTCTAGCCACCACCAACAGCCACTGACTCAGGCACTACTCACCTGCTACTTCCGGTGCTGCTACCGTGCTCCCGTTCTCATGTTGTAGGGAAGACTAGCTTCTTGCCAGCGCCTAGGAACAGTTTAGGGATTGTCACTAGTGTCTCTTTTCCTGTACCGCCCACAATGTCTGCTAAACCCCACGTGATTGGTTGTGCACGCTGAGAGACGGCAACGTGTCTCTGTGTATATTGAAATGTGTGTGTCCTAAAACGCACACCGTAGGTAGAGAGGACGTGAAATATTTGTGTACGAATCTTAGTAAAACGTGGCCTTACTCAGACACTGGCTTTTGTTTTAGTTCGCAGTTTGCGTTAGGCCTGTAGGCTGTAGCAATTCAAGTTAAGTATGCTGTAAAATGGCTCAGTCTAAACAACTTTTCAATTGGTCTTCGTTTTTCTTTTTTATAGTTTTTGAATTACTTGCCTTCTGATTCTGTCCAGCTTTCAAATGGGGGGTGTCGCTGACCCCATCTAAAAACAAATGCTCTGTAAGGTTACAACTGTATTGTGATCACTATTTTGTATTACTCATCTTTTTATTCAGGCCCTCTAGTTGCAGTCTCATATTCAAATCAATGCATGGTTACTAGGGTGATGTGGACCCTAGCAGTAGCATAACTACTGGGGGATCGATTGGGCCAGGGCATGCACCCCCTCAGGGCCCCCCGGTAGTTCACGCCCACTGATTCCGGGTGTATGGAGGGGGCGGGCCCTGGCGCAGGACGTGCAACCGGGCCCCCCTCTAGTTATTTTGCTGGACCCTAGCAATTAGATTGTGGAAATTTCAAACTGGAGAGCTGCTGAATAGAAAGCTAAATAACTCAATAACCACAAGTAATAAAAAAATAAAACCAATTGCACATTGTCTCAGAAGATCATTCTCTAAATCAGTGCTGTCCAACTTCTATGGTACCGAGGGCCGGAATTTTTCCAAATTATGTGGTGGAGGGCCGATAACGGAAGACAGTGTTAGCCACTCCCTGTTTTTAGACCCCACCCACTTTAAACCACGCCCATGTTACCGCAAGACCATGCCCACATTAATAGCACACCAAAAAAACCAAATGGTTGGTGCTCACTGCAGGGATCAGGGCTGGAACTAGGGGTAGGCAGAGTAGGCGGCTGTCTAGGATGCCATCATTGAGGGGCGCACTTTTTTCAAGTGTTTATTTAATAATTTGTTTCAGTAATCATGGTCACACAGTTGGGTGGAATCCATCTCCTTCCCCTTCTCCCTCTTGCCGGCAAGTAATAGCTCCTTTGTGCGGTGCACCGTGACGTGCATACACGGCTCAATGACGTCACTGATGTGTTGGATGACAGAGAGAGGCAGCCTTGCACAGTTGCACTGAACTGAAGACATTCTTTCTATTACTGTAAAGTGTGAAGCTTCCTGCTGGCACAGCCAGGTACAGATTTTGGGCACATATGTTTGCTGCTGGGCTGGGCACTGGCACAGGTACATAAATACTTGGGGGCAATATGATGTGATCAGATTTATTTTTGGCTGCTGCTGGAACAGGTAAAGATTGGGGGCAATATGATGGCTGCAGGAGGACTGTATGATGGATGGCTGCTGAGCTTGCTTGCACAGGTACAGGAGGCTGTAATATAAAAGAAAAAGTGTTGTACACTTACTTGCTCTCTTTATTTAAAAACCATCATGGTAAGGAGGGAAATTGTAATGCAGGATAGGGGACACTGAGTCAAGCTCTTGCCTAGGACTAGGACAAGGACTAACTTATGCCTGCCCTGGCAAGGATGTCACTCATATGTGAAAAAAGCTAAGTCATATAAGACATAATTCCATATGCCTCCTCCTCCCCTGTGTATAATACAGTACCCCAGCATATGATTAAACACCATAGGGCCCACTAACAATAATTTTCAAATGCTAACAAACCCCCAGAACAAATATCAAAGTATGACACACACAGGGAGGGAAGACAGAACAGAGCAGGAGACAGGAGAATCAGGACCGGTCTAATATGTACTACATACAGTGACACAGTGCTGGTGCCCCATTAGCATTTTGTATAAAGTGTGAACAGGTGAACAATGTGGGCAGTTTCAGTCTGGGTCTCAGGTGTGAACAGTACAGGGCTTTAGGGGAGTGAACAATAGAGGTGTCACAAGTGTGAACAATACAGGAGTGAACAATGCAGGGGATTAGTCTGAATTTGAGGTTTAGACAATGCAGGGGCCAGTTAATATCTGTAGTGATACATTTTAAATCTTACATATGGTAAACAGACACAGCAGGCAGACTTTGATGTGGAGGGCCACATGAGGGGGGGTCCCCGCAGGCTGCCAGTTGGACAGCCCTGCTCTAAATCATACTAAAATGTATTTGAAGGTGAACAACCCCTTTAAATGCCATTCCAATTGCCTACATTGTACAGTGTCTCTCTTTCACATACATGGAGCTAGCCAGAACACACACAATTGTTTGCTGCTGGGGAGCTTACCCCTTTTATTATGCCACCAACAGTATCAATGTTTTGGGGGGGAAGACCCTCCTTCATCAGGAGGGTCTTCCCCCTCAAACGTTGCTACTGTTGGTGGCAACAGAAATCTTTGTTGTTTCTAAGGGACCCAGCCGGGCACCACCAGTGCATTGAAAGTGAACCACAGGTGTGCAGTGGATTCATTACGTTTAAACATCTGTGAACCAAATCCAAGATGGCCGAGCATTCCACAGTGGCATTTGTGAGTGAGGGGAAAATAATGAGACACAGTGGCAGAGTGATACCCCAAATCAGTGGGCCCTTGACAGATACACTTTACTAAAGCAGAACTGCAGCCCATAAATGTTTCCCCTACTGATTTAATGTCCTCTAGAAATCTCCCTGCAGCCCAGAACAGTGTTATTGCAACTTGTATCCATACAGATCTCCATTTCCTGTGTCTGCAGACTCTTGGAAGCTCCTCCCCACACTCACTCTGTGGCTGTAGGAAGCAGCTCCTAATCACTGCAGGAAGCTTGTCTCCCAGTGACAGCAAATGATATTGTGGATAGATGGGTCAGGAAGTGCTTTCCCATTGGCTGCAGGAAGCTTGTCTACCATTGGCTAAAGTGGCAGCAAATTATGTTTTGTTATGACGATGCAAGAAACCCCTCTCCCATTGGATGCCGGACACAAAATGCTGTGTGTGTGTGTGAGACAGAGATGGACTGGAGCCTGGTGCCTAATACTGAGTGTGTATGGGAATGGGGGTGCCTGTGGGGCCTCACAGTGGGTGATGGGGCAGATTCCTCTCTTCTAAACCCTGAACCTCTGCCAAGCCCACCTTTATACTTCACATACCCCCCTTCCCATGTGATACTCTTCCTGTGGAGCTGTAAGGGCATCAGGAATTCTTCTGTGAATAAACACTGGCAATTCACCTCAGATGTGGCAGCAATAAGCCAATTTCTACTCATATGTCAAAAGACAATTGCTGCAAAGCGTCAATGTTTCCTTTAGTTGGTCTATAATGATTCATTGATTTATTCATTATTGTGTAACGTGAATATCCTTGTGATTCAAACAGGGGAATCCAATGGTGTTCAAAGGTCCATGTTACCCCTCAGCAAGTCAGGGGTACGAGAAAGATGGGAGGCTTCTGCCGAGGTGGGAGAGCTCATCACTGGAGACCTTCTATGGAGAAAACAATTACAGAGTTTTATAATAACTGCTATGGGCCCATCAATGGCAACTGCATCTTAGACAATAATACTGTGTCCAATGGAGAGAGGTAGATGGAGTCACATGACACTGACAAGAAATCGCTGCACGGCAAAGTGACAGTTAATAACGGTTTTCTCACTTTCATTTCTGGGACCAGAGGTGAGTGGACCATTACACACACACAGGGGGGACAAATTAAATAATAATGACATAAATGCAGAAAATGGCTATTTAATTGTGTCAATAGGTAGCGCCTGGGATATTAGTCTTCGTTTTGCATATTTTCTCTCATTTTAATAGATATAAAAAGTGATTATGGGAGAGTTGGGGTCGGGGTGCAGGGAGACTACAAACTCTCCAGATATAAACTCTCCAGATATAAAATATTTGGGATTCAGATTGTTCTTCTAATATTTATATGCAAATTTCTCTGTATTTGACTCAGTATTAAAATTTGCTAGTTTAGAAATTACTAAGGGAGGAATCTGAACAGTGTTTGGAGTGACAGTTGGCCACTTGGTGATCAGTTTCATCTTCTAATACTATTAATATTCATATTTCTCTCTGTATCTCACTTTATATATAACATTTACTTTTTAAAAAAGCTTTTAAGTAAAAGTTAAAAGAGTATTGAGGGTAAATGTCTGGAATCTCCCATGTTAACATGTAACAGGGGTCACTGACAGCATTTGGAGAGACAGTTGGCCACTTGCTGTTCAGGTTTCTCCTCTAATGCTATTAATATTCATATTTCTCTCTGTAACTCACTTTGTATATAAAATTGCTTCTGTAAAAGCATGTGAGAAAAATTGAGTTTTGGAGTTGCCACTTGCCAGCCACCTATGGCTCCTGATGCTGCGTGAGGCTGTTGATAGTTAATAATAGGCAGCCATTGCTTATTTTTCTGACTAGAAACTTAAAATGCTCCCAGACTCCCCAATCAATCTGTAGTCCTCTGACCCACAAACCCAACCCTCTCTTAATAGACTTGCATCCTGTGACACTTGTCATCTGATTGCTAGACCCATTCACTTTAGCACCATTAAAGGGGTTGTTCAGCGTTAACTTTTAGTATAATTTGATATTCTGAGACAATTTGCAATTGGTTTTCATTTTTTATTATTTGTAGTATTGAGTTATTTAGCTTTTTATTTGGCAGCTCTCCAGTTTGCATTTTCAGCCATGTGGTTGCTGGGGTCCAAATTACCTTAGCAACCATGCACTGATATGAATAAGAGACAGGATTATAAACAGGGGAGGGTCTGAATAGAAAGATGAGTAGTAAAATATAGCAATAACAATAAATGTGTAGCCTTACAGAGCATTGGTTTTAGATGGGGTCAGTGACCCCCATTTGAAAGCTGGAAAGAGTCAGAAGAAGAAGGGGTTGTTCAGCGTTAACTTTTAGTATAATGTGATATTCTCAGACAATTTGCAATTGGTTTTCATTTTTTATTGTTTGTGGTTTTTGAGTTATTTAGCTTTTTATTTGGCAGCTCTCCAGTTTGCATTTTCAACCATGTGGTTGCTGGGGTCCAAATAACCTTAGCAACCATGCACTGATATGAATAAGAGACAGGATTATAAACAGGGGAGGGTCTGAATAGAAAGATGAGTAGTAAAACATAGCAATAACAATAAATGCGTAGCCTTACAGAACATTGGTTTTAGATGGGGTCAGTGACCCCCATTTGAAAGCTGGAAAGAGTCAGAAGAAGAAGGCCAAAAATTCAAAAACTATAAAAAAATAAACAATGAAGACCAATTGAAAAGTTATGTAGAATTAGCAATTCTATAACATACTAAAAGTTACCTCCCCTTTAATATGTATGGTGATCAAGCAGCTAGTCATAGTTGGATTTTTGCTTAAGATGTTTGCTAACCGGAGTCAGTGCCACATTACAGCAAAATCAGATTTCAGATTTTTGACATCTGTTTAAAGTTTGTTTCTAAAATCAAGATGAGTGTGTATGATCTGTGCTCACAATCTCTTCTTTCTTTTCATCTCCCCATAAAGTGAAAGTTCTGAGCGATCCGTAGCGACTTCGTAGCGATTTCTACGTGATTTCCTGCGATTTCCTGAGATTACCACTGATTTTCGTGCGAGATATTCAGCATTTTTGACGTTTCCTAGGAAAAAACATCTTTCATTCACGTCTGCTGATATCTTTTTTTTTTTTAAACCCAACTGCTCTTTTAAGAGCAAAAAGACTTGGGCGCAATGCCATTCTGTGCCCCAAGGAGGAAGGTAAGATGGCTGTTACATTTTTATTTGACTAAGAAATGTTTTTTAAGTCCCAAAGTTTAAGAGGTCCTAAAATGGTTTTGTATAGGGCCCAGTCATTTTTAATTATGCTATGGTCCCCGTTACTTCAATAATTCATAGATTTGGGATAAGGGCATCTTTCACACAGGGTAGTACCATTTTGTTATTCAGCAAGTCTTGGGCCTTATACTGTCCCTAATAGAATCTTTCTCTTTTCCCTCAGCGACAGTCGGAATCCAGCTCCCTCTCTGAGATCTACAAGGTGAGTAGAAAAGAGGGGAAAATAATGTGAATAATGTGAGTGGTAATTTCTATTACCACTCACTGTAAATGCTGCTAGAGCATGGAATATGGGAGATGGTTTGGTGATGGACATATTTTACCCTTTTGAAATATTATGTTATGAATAAAATTCTCCTTTTATTCTATTTTATTGTCCAGCCTCCTGATGGTCGGCTGACCAAGGATGTGCTCCTCGGAGAGGGCGGCACTGGAGACGTCTACAAGGTAAGGGACCAACCAACTTAGGGTTGAATATAAAGAACTAACTCAGTGGTTCACAAAACTGCTTAAATAGCTCTGTGCTGAATTCAGTATCTTCCCAAAATGCCTTGTTGTAGCTAAAACCAAGTGTAAGTTAAACTTTTCTGTCTATATTACAGGGACGACACCATCGGAAAGGTGTGGTGGCCGTGAAGATCGCCAACATCAGTCGGGTAACGTATCTTTATACTTTCATTTTTTATATAATTCCTATCTGTGAGGTTGCCTATGTGAGCTAAAGGGATTTCTATTATTCCACTCCAGGATGAAGACTCAGTCTGCAGGGAGCTGACGTTTCTCCAGCAGTTTGGCGGCCACAAGAACGTCGCCTCTTTCTTTGGAGCCTACTACAGGGCTCCACTCACGGAGTGCTCATCAGAGCTCTTGGAAGTAAGAAATTATTTACTGTATAACATTCATCACTTATGTGCCAAACAGATCACTGCTAGAGATGATATAATACACGGCCTTAAATAATTTCTTTCTATTGCAGATTGCTCTTGAATACTGTGGTGGCGGTTCTCTCCACAACCTCATCAGCAAGACCAATGGCCAATCCCTGAAGGAGACCTGGATTGGCTATGTCTGCAAGGAGGTTTTAAAGGTAAGGTCAGATTTACCCCTTAAGGACTTTTCTTTAATTGCATAGATTATATATACAATCTGTTTGTGGGGATTGTTTAGTCTTATGTCTGTTACATTCTTATAACCAACATCGCTATCTCCCCAGGGGCTGCACCACATCCACAAGAACCAGGTCGTTCATAAAGACATCAAGAGCCTGAACATCATGCTCACAGAGAAGGCCAAAGTGAAGATCAGTGAGTAAAACTTACAGTTATAATGGAGTAATGGATGGTGGGGAGCTTCTGTTAATATGGAGTCAGGTGATTTCATAATTCAGGTTTCTTATTGTGGTTAAACAAATTATTTTCCATTAATATATTCTATCTGTCATTTCAGTCGACTTTGGAAACAGCTGGAATCTGGACCCGCAAACTGGATTGTGCCACGAAGCAGAAGGGACTCCACATTGGATGGCACCAGAGACCATAAGGCAGAAGGGCCAGCGCCTGGTGTACGACACCAAAGTATGTTGTACTTATAATACTTGTAACAACACCGAGCATTTACCTATTAGTGTTAATGGGACATAGAGGAAGTAATTTTCTCATGGGGGGAAAGGAGTTTTTCTGAAACGTTGGGTTTCTTACCTTTTTGCACAATGTGTCTGCTTTAAAATATTTGCTCTTTTGCTCAGCTATGTAACTGCTATTGTTTGTAATGGAGATGTATTGCTGTATACACGTTTGTAAATATAATAAAGCATTTTCTCACTTTTACAAATAACATGGTGTGCTTCATTACTAGGGTGTGCCTTGGGATATTTTAGAAGTTGTATTTTGTTCTGTTTTGGCCATAATTGACCTAAGGAGAATGCCATGTACTTTGGCAACCCTACAAATATATGTATATGTTTCTAAAGTAGAATATGAAACAGTAGTAGCCTCCTTACATAGATTTTATTAAAAACCCACTAACTCGGATACTATGTTATGCTTTCCGACTAATATGATCAGATTACTGTTTTGTATGTTCTCTCTAGCAAGCTATTCCCTCGTTCCATATGTTGCTATATTCTTTTTTCTGGCAATTCAAATTTAATAAAAATTTTCAATAATAAAAAGAAAAAACCCACTAACTCAATTCTCTCCTTCTAATTCTCTTTTGTTTGTCTTTTGCAGTGTGACATCTGGTCGCTGGGTATAACCGCCATCGAAATGGCCGAGGGACAAGAACGTAAGTGAATCACAACAATTGTGGCTGCTTATGGATACTTTATTTTAGACTTTGAGCAGCAAGAACTTCTGAACCAGAATGGGAAGAATTGAAGCTTATTCACCATTTCAAGCAAAAAGACCTTTTCGTAATTAGATCTGTTATAGACATGTTTGAAGGGTCTGATATATTTGTATTTAACTTTTAGCTTACGCAGGGCAATACCCAGTGGAGCACCTGATAAGAGAAGCCCAACCACCGAAGCTTCGATCAAAGACCTGGTGAGTCCTTCCCAGCCCATGTCCCTGTGCATTGTGTCTGTGCAATGGAACTCTGCTTACATACTTACATCAGTGGTATTTTGCCAACTTCTATATCCAAACTGTTATATTCAGGCAAGTCACTAAGTGATAATAAGGAAATTTCAGTCTCAGCTTTGGGAATGTGTATTTTATTTTAAATACCCCATAACTGTGTTACAAGAATAGGGCTTGTTTGATTGCAGCTTAGTGTTCCAGATCATTCCTCTAAATGCAAGCTGGGTTATGGGTGCTCTCCGGGAAATACAGGTGCTGGACAGTGGGTATGATCACAGCGTATGGTCTCTGCCCTAAGTCCTACACTTATAGAGGATTTACCAAAAAGGTGTGGGGAAACATTGACATTGCCAGTCCCCTCAACACACATAACTGTAAGGGTCTATGTCACTATAGATATGCCAATATTGTCCCCTTCATATCTTTGTTGACTGACATGGCATAGTTGTGGGTAATCCTAGGCTTTGAGATTCCTCTAAACCTTCAGGATAACTATTTGTTTCTCATCTATATATTGATATTGTACTTTAGGCAGGAACCCCGCTGCCCCCATGCTCCTGTGATTCCCATCCCACCCCCAAAATGGCCACACAGCTCACAGCCAAACTGAATTAATCAGGGCACATTCAACAAAGCAAAATATATTTGTAGCTATAACCATATATCAGTTTAAAGGGGTTGTTCACCTTTGAGTTATATTTTAATATGATGTACTAAAATATATTCTGATACAATATGCAATTGGTTCTCATTCGTTATTATGTCTGGTTTTTTAGTTATTTGGCTTTTTATTCAGCAGCTCTCCAGTTTGCCATTTCCGATTGCTATGGTCCAAATTACCCTAGCATCCATGCATTGCTTTTAATAAGAGGCTGGAATATGAATAGGAGAGGCCTGAATAGAAAGACAAGTAATGAAAAGTAGCATTAATGATACATTTGTAGCCTCACAGAGCATTTGTTTTTAGATGGGGTCAATGACCCCCATTTGAGAGCCGGAAAGAGTCAGAAGAAGAAGGCAAATAATTTAAAAAATATAAATAAAATAATGAAGACCAACTGAAAAGTTGCTTACAATTGACCATTCTATAACATGCTTAAAGTTAACTTAAAGGTGAATCCTTTAATTCGATGTGATGTTTAACATTCTTCAGTCATTTTCTCTCTTTCTCAGCATTTTAGACATTTAAAGGGATAGATCTGTTTTTTACTAGATAAAGCTAAAAGATCTTCTCATTCCTTTTATCCAGGTCACAAAGTTTTGTGTCTTTTCTGGAGTCCTGTTTGAAGAAGGATCCTTCTGAGAGAGGGAGTGCCGAAGAACTCCTGCAGCACCCATTCATCAAAGAACTGCCCCCTAAGAAGATCATCAGGGCTGAGATTGAAGAACATCTCCGGGCTCTGCAGAACCGGCCGGCCAAGAAAGGTGAGGGAATCCATTATATCTGATACAACTGCACCATCACAGAGTGTAAATCAACACTGAAATGAGACACTGCAAAATGAAAGTGGTGCTGGGAATAAGAAAATGTATTTTTAATTTTTTTAAATGTTTTATTGCATTTTACTTTTGATCAGAGATGCATTTCTTATCACAATATGAATAATGAAAATATTTTAAGGGCTACATCACGTTAATATTGCATTTTAGTACGTTATTGACAATGAGATTCTAAGAATTTGAATTTGGTCTTCAATTTATATTTCATAATTCTGCCATCACATCAAAGTTGTGGGTTGGAAAAAAAAACCTCTTTGCCAATGAACTTGTGCGTGGGGCCCCACTATGGACCGCTACCCAGGAAGGAATTTCTCTGTAGGGTGTCTGTCCATGTTCATTTAAAATTATCATCTATCTTATTATTTCCAAATAATTAGATAAAACAGGAATTTAATGTTGGTTATTTCCTCACTTTCCTTTTTTTAATCTATACAGGATTGAAGGGAAAAGCTATGAAACAGCTGCGTCGCGCTTGTGACTTCTACGCACGCAACACAGCAAAGGAACAACAAGTGGCTCTGCAAATGGCCCTGGAGGGCTTTCCCTGTAACTGATCTTGTGGCCAGTAACATCCACAGCCCAGAATGAATCTCCTGTGTAAAATCCTAGGTGAAAGAAACATCCACAGAGAAAGGTACTGTCTCCATTCAATATCACTATTCATTGGTCCTACAGAGCCTTAGACCAACATTCTCTGCATTTACTGCTTGAAATCTTTCCCACATGCAAAGAGACAAGCAGATAAATGCACACCCTGAGATGTTATGGGCTAAATCAGGGTTTTCTCTGCTCACAGACAGTAGCTTTATTGCATCATACTGAAATAAGAAACTTTCTAAATACAATCAATTAAATATTGTGTACAGGGTCTGAAGTAATCAAGTTTATATACAGTATCCCTCTCTCAACATCTATTTCTCTTCATTCTCTCTACATGCAGCAGTTGGGTGTCAGATACTGTAACCATTGACAGTTAGATCCAATATATCTTATAGGGGGGGGTCTTCCTTTCCTAGCAGATGTATTAGAGCTCACTCAAATAACTGATTCCAGTACAAACAAAATCTAACAAAATAATTGCCTTTTGCACAAATCCTGCATGTAGAGAGACATGATGTCTGGTGATTTTGATAGAGTGAGCTCTAATTCATCTTCTAGGCAAAAGGAGCCCCCCTATAAGGTATACTGGATCTAATGGTCAATGATTATCTGAAACCCAACTCCCATGAAGAGAGAATGAAGAGAAACAGATGCTGAGAGAGGCATAGTGAAGATAAACTTGATTATTTCAGACACTGTACAGAATATTTAATTGATTGTATTTGGAAAGTTTCTTATTTCTTATATATCTATCTAAGGCTGATTATCCAAGAGCTGCCACCACAAGGGGATTTTTAAAATGTATTTGGCCTTTAAAGGCTTAGCAACATTCATGAATCTGTAATTCTAATTCTCTGTTTTCCTACTAGTACCCATTACTGTTAATAAGGCCTATGCCAAAGGGAATTCTGTCTGAGCATAAAATTCTTTCTAATGCCATGCTTCTTAATGAATATTCATAATGATAGATTAATAATTGATTTTTATTTTATATTACAGGTGAAGCAGCTGAACCAGTGGTGACTTTGAGATTAGTGCAGTTCCACCAGCAGTGTCTGCTCCTCTCCCTGAAGCGCCAGGATGATAATTTACTAATGTAACCAGTGGCATCTATCTTGAGATCATGCAACACCACCAGCAGTCTCACATTCAAGGTTCACATCTCCACCAGTGGTACCTTACATTTCAACTACTGTACCATTATTCTACCCATTGCTTCTATATTTCATACAACTTTGTGCAACACCACCAGCTTCTTCTACTTCTGCTGCTCCTCCTCCACCAGACTCTATCATGCCAACACACCTCCAGCATCTACAGTTTCCACCAGCATTATCCTTTGCAGCTACTACAATTCCAGCAGTGGCACCTTACTGTATATCTACCATATATTTGGCTCCACCACCAGCTACCAACTTTTTTTATTCTGCTGCTCTTCTATCAGCAGACCACCATGCTGGTACACCTTCAGCATTTGCAGTTCCACCTACCATAGCCCAAACAGTGCCTCTATTTATGGCTCATTTAATATCTAATTTCAGGCTACCACAGCTACAACAGTGGTGTTTGGAATTCATGTGACTACATCATAAGTCTCTAAATTCATCACATTTTATACAACCATAGCTCCAATAGCGATATCCACCTTAGAATTTCACAGACTTAGCAGTAGCAGTAGCATTTAGCATTAGCAGTAGTATTTTTCAGGGATATTAGACATTAGTTTTTTTTAATTACCATACCTCCACCCATGGCCTCTTCTTTTCATTCACCTTTAGCTCCACTATCAGCCTCTTCCCCTTATTCTACTGAACCTATACCAGCAGGCTCAGTCATCATATCAACACACTTCCACCATCACCTTCTTATTTTCAAGGCAACACCAGCAGTAGTGATTACTGTCAACTGCTGGGCCCCCTTTTGCATATTTGTTAAAAGCTTCAAAAATTCATCTGATCCACCAGTAGCTGTTGCCTTCACATAGCCCCAAGAAACCTTCTCCTTGAATATAAATTCTCATCTACATTTTTATTGCTCCCTTAGTTCAGAATTTTTAAAAAGTTATCTTTAAAATACCATTGCTCCTAATTTCACATCTCTTGCCTTCAAACATCCACTTCTACAGCAAAGTAAAAATTATGCCCATACATTAATTAGTTTTAAATGGGTTACATGCATTTTTAGGTAGGGAAAAACACAGGGATACAGACATGAAATCTTAGTAGAAGTTGATCCAGGGACTTGTCCGATTGCCCTTTGGGAGTCAGGAAGGAATTTTTCCCCCTCTGAGGCAAATTGGCTCTGGCTTCAGATGGGGGTTTTTGCCTTTCTCTGGATCAACTACCAAATAGGTCCTATTTACACTTCAATTTTAACTTAATGGACGTGAGTTCTTTCCATTTAAAATTAATATGAATAAATCTGCAGTATATAAATACATTATATAATTGTGTTCTTGCATTTTTATTGTACCCTAGTATTGTTAGGTATAGGAATATTAAGGGGAAGGAGAGCTGTAGTGCAAGGGAAATGGATCATTAAAAGACAAGGTGGAATCAAGGGGTGTGAGAAATGGGTGAAAAAGATGAAGAAATATAAGAAGGGAATAAGCCATGTACATCTTCAGATTGGGTAAAGCCGGTTCTGGTTTATTAACATGTAATTACCCTTACAAAATTTTGGGCCTAGCAGGGACTATCCCATAAACATATCACATATATTAGTAGCCTTTGGGACTATGGGTCAGTGACCAAACATGTTGCTGTGATCAATACAATTTGGGACTAGGAAAGATTGACCCATAAACATGTCACTGACATTAGAAGACGTTTTCCCTAGATGCGACCGGCTCATAGACATGACATTGCCATTAGTATTATTTTGGCATCTACACACAGCTAAAATGCTGCACGCCGAACCAGAGTAGTAGTGAAAAAAGGTGACAGAGGGTATTTTTATGCAGGTTTCCTACATGCAATGATTTCAATTAACACAGATGGAAAATTATTTTGGGCCCTTTGTTGCCCTAAGAAGAGGTGATTTTTACTTGGTTGACAACACACCCAATCTGTCTTCAGCCTTAGGAAAAGCTCTAGGATCCCTGGGCTAAATGAAGAAGGGTATAATTGAATCTACATATATTGATACCCATTTATATCATAATGTATATATCACCCTAGTACCCTGCTCCCCAGGGGTGCAAATCTGCCTCCCTCTGAAGAGGATCCCACCCCACCAGAGTTCCCAGGAAGGATTTTTCTTCTAAATGTGGGATGTAACTTTACTAATGACAATGATGTTGGATATGTGAAACAGCCCTGTCCCAAACATGACACCATATAGTCTATGATGATTTCAGGTTTTTACTTACCCTTTAAAGAGAGGTTATTGTATTTAAATGCAGGCTGTGTCTGTATCAGCTTGTCAGTTCTCTTTGGCCCACACTTTGATATTAGTCCCATCACCCTCTGCATGACGCTGCTTTCCCACATGTTAGGATAAAGTAGAATGACGTTGGGCAGGCTGCCATATTTCACATAAGGTTGAATAACAAATCATTCTCATCCATGCCCACTGATATTCATGAACATGGGAAACATGACACTGCTTCTGAGATTTGGTACAACACCACCATGTTTTCACTGGGGCCAGGTGTCCCTTGCACTGATTTAAGCTGGGCGCAGTTACATTATAGTAAGCTCCCAAGAAGTATTATACTGATTCTTGGCACCCCTGGGTTTTCCCTTTCCCGTACAAATGTTGTTGCATGACTTTGTAAGCACTTTAGGCAACAGCACTGATGGGGTTGAAGGTCCTGCAGCATGCATAGGGCTCAATGAGTCTACATTTTGTGGTACACACAATGTGCCAGTGCAGGGCATGAGTGGGTATGTGCAGAGTGCCAGTGTGCATATTGGTAGAATGGACTGATCTATTATATGATAAGAATATTTGTCCCTATTCTGTATATTTGGGCGGGGGGCTATTCACACCCCTGTGCCCAATGGGACCTTCCATGCTGAAACCCAATTCAGAGCAGAATATATATATATAGAGAGAGAGAGAGAGAGAGAGAGAGAGAGAGAGAGAGAGAGGCTTGTGTCCCCTTTCTATTGTTTTGTTTGCTTATTGTATATTCTGGCACCTGATTAATTTAATGTACAATACAAGAACGATGCAGGAGGAAAAAAGTTGTACATTTTGGACTGGATCTGACCACAGACCACAGAGCTAGGGTGGCACAAGAGATTCCCGGGACCAATGATCACACAGCGACACTGAATTCAGGAGAAAAGTCCCCTGGGCTGGTGAACAGCCCCTTTAAAGGACACAGGTTTCTTTCTAAATCCCGTTGAAAGTACAACACGCTGTACAGAGCTACTAGTCATTGTCACATTCCATCATAAGAAACTTCCATTGTTGCTAAGAGTGGGGGAGGGCTGTCTGCAGACAGTCAGATTTGGGTTGGCCCAAGCTATCCTCTGATTGGTTGCTGAGGTTACCAAGTCAGTTAGGCAGGTGATTGTTCGGTTTGTATACAGCAGTGATCCCCAACCAGTAGCTCGTGAGCAACATGTTGCTCTACAGCCCCTTGGATGTTGCTCTCAGTGGCCTCAAAGCAGGTGCATATTTTTTAATAAGTTTTTTGGTTTACAAGTTTTGGTTGTATAAAAACCAGGTGCACTGCCAAACAGAGCCTTAATATAGGTTGACAATCCACATAGGGGCTACCAAATGGCCAATCACAGCCCTTATTTGTAACCCCAAGAAAAATTTTCATGCTAGTGTTGCTCCCCAACTCCTTTTACTTCTAAATGTTGCTCATGGGTTCAAAAGGTTGGGGATCCCTGGTATACAGACTCGGTGTCCCAGCCCAGCACAGCTGATAAGAGAGGAAAGTGGTGGGCGGGCAGAAGACTTACCTGTGTGGTTGGTGGCACAGCTCCTGTAGCACTCACAGCTATGACAGACAGTGATCCCAAGACTCCCCAGGATCTCTCCGACTTTGTAAGTTTATTACTGCTGTTCTGCGTTGCTTTATCCTTTCCACACAGTGGATCCTCCCTTGGAATTCTGTTGCACTTGCACTGTCTGTCACGCAGAATGGAAACATGCATAAACAGATATTACTTTAATAGCACGTAGCATGGAGGTTCGTGTGAATATTATGGTTGCGGACCTATAATCTAATTGTAATAATAAGCTATGACTTTATAATTATAATAATATATGACAAAAGTGCTTTTAAAGAGACAGCAACACCTAATACGACTTCTATATCACACATTTTTATTTGTTTTTGGAAACCTAGCAGAAAGTTATCTTATCTGCTCATAAGAGCTTACCAATTAAAATGTGTATGTTCAAATGTATATAATTGGGGCGTGCTAGTGTCAGGGCAAATGCTCACCAACTCCAATTTTAAGGGAAAAGGCAGTTAATTTTGTAGAATAGTTAAACACATGTTGAATGGCATCTCATGCAAACAATACATGTAGGCATACAGAACATCAGAGGTTTATACTGACTTCTATTCACTGAAGCAATAACATTAAGAGCTCAAGTCTATCTGATAACCATCCAACTGGTTATACTGTGATCCTTACTTCTGACACGTTGGATCAAAACCCTTTAATCTGTTCTTATGACTTTCAGACCAGTCATGCACACCATGTGATCCAACTGCTCATACTGAAGCTTGGGTTCATACCTCTCAGTAGTATGTCCTGTCACATCCCCATTCCCCTTTATGAGTGATGCCAAAAGATGGGTGTGGCAAAAATACCCCCCCTCCCTCCTCTCCCCCCAGCCTAAGTGTTACCCTGGGCAAATGCCCCTCGGTGCAGATCACAGGCACCATCTTCTTATCTTCGGAAATCTTCAGAATGAGACCGAATGCACAGTTGGAGCGCGATGGTCTCATTCCTTAGATTACAGAAGCAGCTGAAGATGGCTCTGTGAACTCCAATGCCTGAATCTGCACTGAGGGGTAAGTAGAACGTATGGGGCATTTGCCCGGGGTAACACTTAGGCTGGAGGGAGGGGGTCTATGTAGGGTGGGTAGGGGTTTTTTAACGTTAGGATTGAACCAATCTCCCCAAATGCCTTCCTTGACTCTGCGCCGGGCCAAAATGAAAAAACGCCGGCGCTAATCACACACGCGGTTTGTTTTCAGAAGTCGCCCGAATTTGCCTCACGAGGAAACTTCGGGTGACTTCAGAAAAGCTGCGTGTGATTAGCGCCGGCATTTTTTCATTTTAGCTGGTGCAGAGTGAGGGAAGCTGTTTGGGGAGAATGGTAGCCGCAAAGACGAGGCGATTAGTCGCCAGGTGACCAAATCTCCCCAAAATGCCCAGTGTGGCCTTACCCTTAAAGGGGAAGGAAACCTCATCGGCGCTAACCCCCCTCCCCCCCTCCCGTGTATTGCCCCCCCTCCTTCCTCCCCCCTGGCCTACCCCTCCCGCTGGGCAAATGCCCATAACTTGTTACTTACCCTTCTGCGCAGGTCCAGTCCAGGGAGTTCACAGGCGACATCTTCTTCCACGCGATCTTCTTCCTCCTTTGAGGGGGGGGCAATACACGGGAGGGGGGGTGGGGGGTTAGCGCCGAGGAGGTTTCCTTCCCCTTTAAGGCTATAGACACACAGGCTGTTGCCACCAGTTGTTTTCAGCCTGCATATTTGGGCTGATTTCAGCCTGTGTGTGAGCGCACAGAGGCTGATCAGATTCAAATCAATGGAGCAGGGGCACTGAGCAGATCTGCTTAGTTGTGGGTAGGCAAAATATTTCCATGTTAGCCTTATACTGTTAAACAATATATATTGCACTATTCTTTGTTGGGAGAGTGTGACAACAGATTATTGACCAACAGAAATTTCAAGTTGGGTTGAGGTCAAAGTGTCATTTACACTAGCAGAGGTTTGTTTCCCATCTATGTTATTTTCATAGTTCATGAAAATTAAGCCAACACACAAGGGAATAAATTATATTTACAGAATAATTAAATATTCATTTAAAATGTCTTTCCATTCTAGGCAGATAACCTGCTGAAGAAACTTCAAGAGAAATTCCAAGTTCTGTCGGACCAATTAACACAGAGACATATCTTTTTGCATAAGTATAAATACAATACATTGGCATTCTTAAAGGGGTGGTTCACCTTTCAGTTAACTTTTAGTATGTCATAGAATGGTCAGGTCTAAGCAATTCTTCAGTTGGTCTTCATTATTTTTTTTTTTATAGTTTTCAAATGGGGATCGCTGACCCCAGCTAAAAAAACAAATGCTCTGTAATACTGCAAAATTATTGTTATGGGTACTTTTTATTACAAATATTTCTTTTCTGGTCCTCTCTTATTCATGTCTCTTATTCAAATCAGTGCATGGTTGGCTCTTAGCAACTGGTTTGCTTAAATAGTAATCTGGAAAGCTGTTGAATAAAAAAATCGTTCGATTTGAAGTCGAAGTAGTAGTCGAAGGTCCAAGTAGCCCATTCGATGGTCGAAGTAGCCAAAAAAACACTTCGAAATTCAAAGTTTTTTTAATTCGAATCCTTCACTCGAGCTTTGTAAATGTGCCCCTAAGTATTTGCCCAATGCTTTTACATTTACCTGTCTGATGCCCCATTTTCCTGTATGAGGGGCTGCCATATTTGTGCAGCAGGAGTCCGTTGGCATCAGAATCTCTAACTGACAGGCTTAGATGGGACAGTCAGGTTGGCAAAACAGTCAGGTATAGAAACTTCAACTAACAATAACTTAAAAAAACAAACCTCTTAGCAAAAAATGATCAACATGACCTATAGGTAACTTTTAATGCACATTCATATTTATTTTAAAATGTACTTTTTTAGTGTCAGTATCACTTTAAAAGAGAAGTTCACCATTCATTTAATTTTGAGGACAGAACTACAAAAGGACTTACCTGTTCCACAAAATCTTACCTGCGCAACTGCACATTTTAGTTCTGTGTAACAATTACAGTTATGAGAAAGAGAGGGAGAGATATGGGGCAAATTTTTTTTTTAAAAGTTTTTATTTTCAGGTTTTCAAAAGAAAATAGGTTAAGAGAGAGACAGAGAAAGAAAAGAAAGAAGAGCAAAGGTAAAGGGAGCAGGGCATTCTAACACATCTAGCAATCAGGAACAGCACAGTTTAACAATTCACATTTCTCAGCAGGTTATCTCTATAGGTCAGCCAAGAGCCCCAGATATTGTTAAATTTTTGCGGACAGCCGCGGGAAAGGTATGTCAGTTTTTGGTTTTGACAGTGAACCATTGACTAGGTTCAGCCAGAATGGCAGGGATGGAGGGGCAGTAGATTTCCAATTCAGAAGTATGGCTTTCTTTGCGAAGTAGAGAAGTTGGAGATAGCAGATTTTGGTGCAGTGGTCCAGATCCAGGTCTTCAAATATTCCCAGTAGGCAGAACAGTGGGGACAAAATACGAGGCAGGTCTAAGGCTTCCGAGGAATAAAGCATGTCTTTCCAGAATTTCTGAATAATTGGACAATGCCAGAATATGTGCATATATGAACCAACATCCCCCCCACACCTAAAGCAGACATCGGATGCATTAGGGAACATTTTGCCCAGCCTATAGGCAGTCAGATAGACCCTATTCAGGAATTTCATTTGAATGTACCGGTCCCTAGCAGGTATAGTTATCTCAGGGATCTGTCTTAAACTGTCCTCCCACATGTCATCAGTTAATTCAGGGATATCCCTTTTCCATTTACCTAGAACATTGACTAGTGGATCAGGGGAGGTCAACCAAAACAGTGCATATGAGCGGGACAAAGGTTTGTTTAGACCCTCTTTACGCAGATATTTTTCAAGAGTAGTGCCTGATACTTCTATCGGTCTCTCAGGGAATTGGGAACGAAAGGCGTGGGAAAGTTGGAGGTACCGGAAAAACATACTTTGGGGCAGGTTAAATTCATCCTTCAAAGCTTGGAACGATTTTAAGTCCCCCTCCACTACTATATCTTGCAATTGTTTGATACCACTAGCGGCCCATTGAGAGACATCAGGGATAGTGAGAAATTGAGGAAGATAGCTATTACCCCAGAGTGGCGCCCACTTGGACCATGTTGGTCGAGACCCGTGTGCCAGTTTAAGTGCTTTCTGGTATGCATCGAGCACTGTTCGCATGGGGGTCGTGGTGTTATGTCTTATAGAAGGTCCCCTATAAAGGAGGTTTGCTAGGACCTCTAATGAGCCCACTATGTTGGCTTCCAGTGTTGTAGCTGTGTTGTCCCGGCAGGGAACCAACCACCAATGCGAGTAGGTCAGCTGGCCTGCAAGGAAATACAGCTTTAAGTTGGGAAGGGCTAGTCCCCCTTTAGCGATGGGGGCTTGTAGAGTTCTAAAATTTAAACGGGGGCGATCTCCGGCCCATACAAGTCTCCTGATAAGCCGATCCACATATTTGAACCACTGGGATCTGGGTTTGATGGGGGAGTTGTGAAGGGCATATAAGAATTTGGGGAGGAATACCATTTTAAATAAGTTTATCCTTCCAGGGAGGGTAAGTGGTAATTGCGTCCATACGTCTATTTTGTTGGCCAATGCCTTGGTTATTGGGGACAAATTAGCCTCCTCAAAACCTTTGCAATCTTTCGTTATGGTGATCCCTAAGTATTTGAAGGATTGTACCACCCTGAGATGGCCAATGTTCGCAGCAAGTTCAACAGGGAGTGGATCTATGGGGAAAATCACAGACTTATCTCGGTTAACCTTTAAACCTGAGAACCTTCCAAATTTTTCAATTAGGTCTAAGGCAGCATCAAAGGCCCCTCTAGGATTGGCCAGATATAGTAACATGTCGTCTGCGTACAGGGAGACCTTTTCCTCAAGCCTACCTATTTGCAGCCCTAGTATGGTCGGGGAGTCCCTAATCTGTATTGCCAGCGGTTCTATTGCAAATGCAAAGAGCAGGGGTGAGAGGGGGCAACCTTGATATGGGGGCAAATTTACTAAAATGCAGATTTCCTTTCTTTTCAATGAATCATATTTTTTCTCTAAAAATGTGTGTTTTATTTTTTCTCTAAAAGATTTAAAAGATTTATTACATGTAAAAACCACAAAAAACTTCTTTTAATAAATTAAATAGAGTTAAATAGAGTTTAATCGTGGTTTAAAAAATTTATAACACCACCAAAATCCGACCTTTAATAAATAGGCCTACAAGTGTCAGAAAGCAGAAAATAAATTTGTGAAAAAAAAAGGGGGGGGCGGCATATTTTGTCAAAACATTTATCCCGGCGTCCCAAACAGAGACAGGATTTTTTTTGTTCTGATCAGTTGATAACTTTACATTTATTTCTGTCTATATCATAGTTAATGTTATGTTAAGTTCATGTTAAGTAATATCCAGTGAACTCCTACATGGACAAGAAGGTTTTTAGTTAAATATTACATTTTGGTTTTATTTTCTGAATTGTAACAAATGTCAATTCTTTTTTTTTCAGCACTGAAATGAAACTGTGGTGAAGAATCTGCTGTACATGTTATATATTATATTCAATATTATATATGTTAAATTAAGAGCGTATCTTGTAAACTATATTATAATGTAAGTTTAATTATCCAAAAATGAATGTGTTAAGCAATACATGGGGGGGTATTTTCATCAGTTTTAAATTGCTTTGGAATTTTTTTTTTCCTCCATGCTCTGCCAAAAAATAAAAACGTTGGAGTTGTTGTTTCTGCCAATTTAATTCTGGGAATTTTACATTATTTCAAATGGTGGTAAGTTGTTCCTACTGACATCACACATTCCTACAGTAACCTTTCTGGAAACAATGGGTAGCACCGTGGGTAACACAAGAAAACGGTGTGTTGTAGTATTCGGGAAGAGGCCCCCTGTGGGCAGACAAAATAATAAGAAACAAACACTCCCCCCTCCTACTCTTTAACTTCTGGTTGGCTAATGAGGATGGACCTTTTCCCTACATTGATCCAACCAACCCTCTTTTGGGCATGGCTTCCACATCCATAAAATGCCTACATTAATGTTCTTAATTTCTTTTCTCCACCAACCCTTTTGAGCTGCTTTATGACCCTTATTTGCCAGTGGTGTAAGTTTGGGGTGAAGTTTTTCAAACAAAAAGTTGAAATGACAGCAAAAACTTTTATTTCAGATGTATACTGCCCTTTCTTTATCACCAGCTTTATTACTACTGATATTTTTTTTTAGTGGTAAATACGTAGGTTAGAGTCACACAGAAGAGGCTTTAAAGGCCAAGTGAAGTTTTCCAAAATGTGACTGCTTTCAAGTAAGCCACAGTGACAATAATAGTTTAAATAGTCACAATTTTAAACAATTCCCATTAATAGCATGTACTGCTAAACTGCATAATAAATTATAGGGTGCACATTTTTTTCTTACAGAAACAAACTGCACAAATCCAAAGACTGAAATAAAATGAACACGGGTTGTAGGTAGCAATGCAGCAACTCAGGTTTATGAAATACAGTGGCGTAACTTCGGATGCCAGGGCCCCCCTGCAAAAAAAATTTCAGGGCCCCCTCTGCACAAAATAGTGGGATAATTTCATGTATAATATCCCCAGAGGTCATAGAAGACAGGTACAGTGTCAATTTCATATATAAATACCCCAGAACTACAGAAGGATGGTAAAGTGTCAATTTCACATATCTCTCTGTAAAGGCTATGAGCAAACTTAAGGGCTGTTACTGCAGAAGTAAGATCGTGCCCACTTTGAAATATATATATATATTATTTTAGCTCTTCCTATTAAACCTCTTCCTATAAATCTTATTGTTCTGAAAAAAAAGCCACTGATGCAATTTCATTTATAATGCCCATAAAACACTTAGTAGAATGAATGCAGTGACCATTTCATATAAAATACCCCCCAGAATTCATATAAAGATGTCACGGTAGCAATTCTATGTATACATACCCCCAGAACTCATAGCAGGATGACCTAGGGATTATTTCATGTATAAATACCCCCAGAATTTATAGCAGGATGGCACAGGGATTATTTAATGTATCAATACCCCCAGAATATATGCAGGATAACACAAAGGCTATTTCATGTATAAATACCCCAGAACTCATGTTTTTGCCATATCATCACACACCCACTTTTCCAAATCACTGACTTGTGACCTCTATTTTTCTGATTAAAAAAATCAAGCCTTTCATTTTGTGTCTCCTTTTCTACCCCATCTATATTATTTCCTTTTTATCATGTGCCTGCTGTTTTTTACTTGTATTAATGTAACCTTCTCAACACAGTCCCACACATTATATTATTATATATATATTATTTTTTTTTTATAGTTTTATAATTATTTGCCTTTTTCTTCTGACTCTTTCCAGCTTTCAAATGGGTGTCACTGACCCCATCTAAAAAGCAAATGCTCTGTAAGGCTATACATTTATTGTTATTGCCAAATTTTTGTTTTTTAGCTTTCTAGTAAGGTACTCTCCTATTCATATTCCAGTCTCTTATTTAAATCAGTGCATGGTTGCTAGGGGAATTTGGATCCTAGCAATCAGATTGCTGAAATTGCAAACTGGAGAGCTGCTGAATAAAAAGATAAGTAACTCAAAAACCTTAAATAACAAAAAATGAAAACCAATTGCAAATTGTCTCAGAATATCTCTCTCTACCTCATATTAACAGTTAACTCAAAGGTGAACAACCCGTTTAACTTTTTATGGAGATGGTTTTTATTTTTCTCACCTACTATGTAGGTGAGAAACAAAAGTTAGTTTGATGGTTTGTGCATGCTGATACAGATATAAAAATATTTAATCAGGGATTATTTAATCAGGAATGTGTGGGATTAATAATGGGCACTTCTGGTCTATCCTGATGTAGTGGAAAGCTTGTGATGTTTCTAATTGTGATCAGTATGGAACATAGATCAAAAACATGTGGCAGATTTTAAGTTAATATGTTTAGAAAAACCAAAGCACTTGCTGAACTAGAACTCGCCAACCCCCCCCAACAGTCCAGATTGTGGCTGGTACCTGGGCAGCAATAAAAAGTGTCAGCGACCCCTCTCTCCAGCTCCCTTCCCCTGTCTACAGCCTTAACCTCCCACCCCCTATTTGCCTACTGAGCAGAACTTCTCAGGACCTCACATGCTGACCTGATATATTATGGTGCAGAGCTGCAGGCGGTTATCTCTCGCTCCCTGAGACGAGTCACGTGGCCGTGAAAACTCCAACAACTTTATTCACTGCACAGTCCAGCCAAGCTGCGGGGGAGGGGGCGTGCAGTCACTGCCGTGAAGCAGCAACACTCAGCAGCAGATTCTCTACGAAGAGAAAGCTGCCTAATACATAATTTACTCTCCGGGCCCCATTGGACCAGGTGGACCGTAGCCTAGGGCGCCTTGTGGGTAATCCGGCACGGCGGCACTACTGAGGAAGCAGGCCCTGCCGGGCCCCCTGTACCCCCGGGCCCCCCGCAACTGCGGGGTCTGCTTCCTCGGTAGTTACGCCACTGATGAAATATACTACTGTACAAGGGATTTACTATTAAAATAAAATAATCATGATGTGCTTGTTCCTAGTATAAAAAGAAAATATACATTAAAATGTGTATGAGCCCGGAAGTGAAGTGCATCTTAAAACTTTTAGCTGTCACTTCTATCTGTAGACAGCTTATCTTGTAATGAATTTTAGGTGGTGGTGTTAACTACCATACAGCAGACTATTAGACTGTGGAGTCTACTGTACGGTAGTCCTCCCTCCCCATCTACTTCTGTGGCTTAAACTCTGCTGCCCAATTGCTCGCTAGTTTGCCACAGTTAAGCTGGCCATAGACACAAGGATCAGATTGTAGGAATCCTCGATTCGTACGATTTTTGGACCGTGTGTGGAGAGTGCCGACATTTTTCGTCCCATGGAGATCAGTCGTTTGGACGCTCGGCCAGGTTACATAGCAGCAAGGTGGGTCAAAAACATTAGAGAATTACACGTGCATACATTTTGCTGTACATTGTTTAAGTCATAACTGTGTGTGTATGCACAAGCCTACAGCTTTGAGTAGTGGTTCAAAAACTGCAAGCCCCTCTTAGGAGGGCCTACACTAAAATCCAAATAACTTGGAAAAAATGGCTATTTGTTCCTTTTGATATTCATGGGGATGCAGCTTAAAAGCCAATTAGAGTTAGATTTGGAGATGAACACTTGGGGGCAGATTTATCAAGGGTCGAATTTCGAAGTTGAAAATACTTTGAAATTCGACCATCGAATTGAATTACTTCGACTTTGCATATCGAAGTCGAAGTTTTTTTTCATTGAATTTGGCCATTTGTGGTCAAAGTAAAATCAAACAAATTAAAAGGATTTCAGCAATCGATCGAACGAACCAATTTTCTTCAACTTCCAAAAACTTAGAAAACTGCTCTAGACACTCTAGGCTAACATAGCACTTCGGCAGGTTTAAGTATTGAAATCAAAGTTATTTTAAAGAGACAGTACTTTGATTATCGAATGGTCGAATATTCAAACTATTTTACTTCTAGTCAAAGTCATACTATCCTATTTGATGGTTGAAGTATCCAAAAAATTACTTTGAATTTCGAAGTTTTTTACTTCCCTCAAATTCACTTCGACCCTTGATAAATCTGCCCCTTAGTTGCTGTCTTGAATATTCTTAGAACTAAGGTTAATTGGCTGATACAGTGATGTTAACATATGTATCTAAAGGCAAATTTGATGGAATGCTGTAAAATACACTCTGCAGGGTGCATTTTTAAATGTCTCTAATGTAATTATTGAGGGGTTCCCATTAAAAACCTATATAATAACGTTTTTCAATGTAATATTGCACCCGTATGTAAATAACATGAATGGCATCCACCTTTCACTGCACAAACAGAATGGAGTTTGCCTAAAAAATGCACACTTGTTTGTAAATTAAATAAAAAAAACTTATGTTACAGAACTTGAGGCGGATCGATAGCAAGCCCTTTAGCTGTATCAACGCGCTGCACCGCCACCTATATATGGACTACATACCACCCAACAATGCTGCTTTCTTCAGATTTTCAGACCGCAGTCCCGGATTGCTTTTTAAAAGTTCCGCAGCACAGTTACAGTCTAGCGCCGTGACGCCTACCAAAGAGCAAATTGTCTCTTCATAGGTTTTATCTCATGACATCACACTAAATTTATATAAACGCTGTGGCTACTCACGTACCCGCCTTGGGGGAGTGACAAGTTAGGTCTGACTATATTAGTACGACACAGGGGTATATTTATCAAAGAGTGAAGTTAGAGATCGCCACAATCTTCTAGAAATTCCGCCACTCTCCATTCATTTCTATGGTATTTTGAAAGGTGTATTAATCAAAGGATGAACTTTCACTTTCACCTATTGATAAGTACTCTTTTATAAAAGTATGATTTTAACTGGTCTCTGTTAAAATCTGCAAATTTGATCAACCTGGGTGAAATTAAGTAAACTTTACACACTTAGGTTTTTTTTGTACTCTGAGGGTCCTAAGGATTTATGTGTAAACCTGAGAATGACCAAAATGCAGTGTGCAGTGCAACGAAAATATTTATCAATGCCTGTTTTGTTGCTCTTACTTACTGCACTTTCTGCTGTAGAGTAATGGTTAAAGGGGGTTGTTCACATTTGAGATAACTTTTAGATTGATGCAGAGAGGGATATTCTGAGACAATTTGCAATTGGTTTTCATTTTTTATTATTTGTGTTTTTTGAGTGATTTAGCTTTCTATTCAGCAGCTCTTCAATTTGCATTTTAAGCAATCTGGTTGCTTGCGTCCAAATTCCCCTAGCAACCATGCACTGATTTGGATAAGATACTGGAATATGAATAGAAGAAAGCCTGAATAGATATATGAGTAATAAAAAGTAGCAATAACAATACATTAAGGCATCTGTTTGTGGTACAGATGGTTATGCATTTGAACCTGGCCTGGTGTACTTTGACCATGTCCTTGCTCACTGGAAAAGCAAAATGAGGAAATGTAAAATCAAGGCTTATCTGTATGTATACTACAGTTAGGTCCATAAATATTTGGACAGAGGCAACTTTTTTCTAATTTTGGTTCTGTACATTACCACAATTTTAAATGAAACAACTCAGATGCAGTTGAACTGCAGACTTTCAACTTTAATTCAGTGGGTTGAACAAAAAGATTGCATAAAAAAACTAAAGCCTTTTTAGCAGTTACCGTATATACTCGCGTATAAGCCGAGTTTTTCAGCACTCAAAATGTGCTGAAAAAGTCTACCTCGGCTTATACGCGAGTCAGTACCTTATACGCGAGTGCCAAGCCCTCTCCCGCTGCCTTCTCCCGCTGCCTTCTCTCTGCGCACGCCCCTGGGAGTCGATGAAAAGGAAGACGTGCAGAAGCGTGACTTACGGCGGAAGTATGAATGCGCACTGTTTGCGCGATCACGTTGAGGAGCGGCGCGTCCTGGCATGTACCGGTATACGGTATGTAGGGAGTGTAGGAAGTGATATCTGGACCTGGTGTCGGCAGCAGCAGTAGCCTCCCACGTACACAGAGGAGGGACAGGCTGATCCGCCGCCTGCAGGTACCGGATTTTTTTTCTACGAGTGCAGCTAATTACGGTAGGCAGCAGCATGCAACGCCCACTCCCCTTACTTTCTTTCCTCCTTTGTACTCCGATAACATCTGTCCTTAATCCCCCCCCAGCCCTCATAAATTAGACTTCAGCCCTAACCTCTCGTACAATATATCTCTCCACCTTCCTCATTCATTAGCCTTGCTTTCAGAAATTTAAGTACAGCAAAGCATGCCCTCTCAAGTTCTGCGGAGTAGCAGAAGGCATCGATATTTATTGTACAAGAAGTGAGAGGTGCGGGCTGACGCCTGAGGGGGAAGGAAGGAGATATGTGAACTGTGTACGGAGGCCTTAGGAAGGATGAATGTGAAAGGAGACAGGAGGGGTGAGATATGAACTGTTAGGGTAAGTGCCATGCTGAGTTAGTGTTTCAGCTGGGGCCCTCATTGGCAATTCATAATTGGGGTTTGCAAGAAAATGTGTGGAAGGTTGAATTCCCCTTTAATGGAATTCCTTGCAGAACAGCAGTCATTTATGAGACTAAAGGGTAGTGGCAGAGGGGTTAATACCCTCTAGGACTGTGGCTGTGGGATAGCAGTGACAATTCTGAAGGGAGGGGTTAAAGGGCTGAGCAAGCAGGACAGAAGCAGGAAGAACAAATGAATGAAGCAGCTGAGCTGTTTGCTTTTCAGAGACCAGAGTAAGAGGTATGTAAAGAATGTAGTGAGCCATTTCATTAATTAGATTTTTGTTGTGACCAAATTTAGGAAAACTTACCAGTAGCTGCTGCATTTTTCAACCTAGGCTTATACGCGAGTCAATATGTTTTCCCAGTGTTTGTAGGCAAAATTAGGTACCTCGGCTTATACACGGGTCGGCTTATACACGAGTATATACGGTATTTCATGGGCTGCAAAAAACAGAAAAAAAACCCATCCGAGAAATTGCTATAATATCAGGAGTGGCAAAATCTACAGTTTGGTACATCCTGAGAAAGAAAGAAAGCACCGGTGAACTCAGCAACGCAAAAAGACCTGGATATCCACGGAAGACAACAGTGGTGGATGAGAAACCCCTTCACAACAGCCAAACAAGTGAACAACACTCTCCAGGAGGTAGGTGTATTGATATCCAAGTCTACCATAAACAGAAGACTGCATGAAAGTAAATACAGAGGGTGCACTGCAAGCATCAAGAATAGAAAGGCTAGATTGGACTTTGCTAAAAAAAAATATCTAAAAAAGCCAGCACAGTCCTGGAAAAACATTCTTTGGACAGATGAAACCAAGATCAACCTCTACCAGAATGATGGCAAGAAAAAAGTATGAAGAAGGCGTGGAACAGCTCATGATTCAAAGCATACCACATCATATATAAAACATGGAGGAGGCAGTGTGATGGCTTGGGTGTGCATGGCTGCCAGTGGCACTGGGACACTAGTGTTTATCCATGATGTGACACAGGACAGAAGCAGCCGAATGAATTCTGAGGTGTTCAGAGACACTGTCTGCTCAAATCCAGTCAAATTGATTGGGAGGCGTTTCATAATACAGATGGACAATGACCCAAAACATACAGCCAAAGCAACCCAGGAATTTATTAAAGCAAAGAAGTGGAATATTCTTGAATGGCCAAGTCAGTCACCTGATCTGAACCCAATTGAGCATGCATTTCACTTCTTGAAGACTAAACTTGGGACAAAAAGGTCCACAAACAAACAACAAATGAAAGCCACTGCAGTAAGGGCCTGGCAGAGCATTAAAAAGGAGGAACCCCAGAATCTGGTGATGTCTTAGAAAGTAATGAAGTATTAGAAATGAAAAATTTATTTCAGTTTTTCAATTTGCCCAATTACTTTTGAGCCCCTGAAATGAAGTGATTGTAGGCTTTAGTTCCTCACATTTTTATTCAATCATTTTGTTCAACCCACTGAATTAAAGCTGAAAAAAAAGTTGTCTGCCCAAATATTTATGACCTAACTGTATATACCTACAGGGCTGTGGGTGTGCTATGGGGGGCAGGGGAGGATCCAGGAGCTTAAATGGCTGAATCAAGCAATGGAGCAGTACAAGGAGTGGAGGAATGGACACAGAATAATAATGCTGGTAAAGTTATACCACTCCAGACTCTGGCTGCTGATTTACTGGGTGATGTGAGTTTTATTTTTGCCTGATCAACAAAAAAAGTCACCTTCACTTACCATACATAATGTTAAGAAGAATTATTTAAGGTTAATGAGTCAAAATATTTAGCAAGGGCTTATCGTTACATAGCTGTGTTTATGATTTAACATGCCATCTTAATCAACAGATTGATATTTTTTTGCTCTGTGCTTGCACTGCTCTATCTGCACAAAAATAATTGAGTCAATACATATAGTGGGTAGGACTGCTAAGAACTAGGTTTATTGGTTTGTTTATTGCATTTTTTTTACCATGCTGAATAATAAAAATGTGCAAAAATGATTATAGGAAAACACAATCATGGCGCTGTCACTATATCTATTATGGGTAATCCTTTTATTATATCTGATGCATTTGTTGCAAGCTTTTCTGCCACTTTCCTTCTTGTTTTGTCAGAGGCATTTCCGATATGGGGTGTTAAAATTACATTCTTCATCGTCAGCAAAGGATGGTTTCTAAACAGGAGCATAAAATTTAAATCATAAATTATGGCAAATTAAAATACCTTGCCTATATACATGAGATCTGCATTGATTTTGCAATGGAGGTTTGTTGTTGTTAGTTGCATGGCTAGAAACAGTTAATATTAATGGGAAACAGATGTCATAGGGAAATCACACAAAACACAGTGAAATATACATTTATGTGGCTAATCCTTTTCTAAACATTGCAGTTATAATGCGAGATTCAATAAATGCATACCTTGGCAGTGGCTCCGGATCTGTGACATCCAAAGCAGCAGCCTTAATAGTTCTGTTTTCTAAGGCTTCCACTAAGGCATCCTGGTCAACAACTTTGCCTGCAAAACAAATTATTGATAATAATATAGTTATTCTTTTCTCCAAAATGTAAAGGCAAATGGGATTATTTATACAGGTCTGAAACATCCAGGATGCCATAGAACTGAAGGGCACATAGCTGCTGCAGTAACAAGATTTAAAGGGATTCTGTCATGATTTTTATTATGTAGTTTTTATTTCTAAATTACACTGTTTACACTGCAAATAATTCACTCTACAATATAAAATGTATTCCTTAACCAGCAAGTGTATTTTTTTTAGCTGTAATATTGGTGTGTAGGCAGCCAACTCAGGTCATTTTGCCTGGTCATGTGCTTTCAGAAAGAGCCAAAACCTAAGGATTGATCTGGTTTCTGGCAGGCTGTTGTTTCTCCTACTCAATGTAACTGAAAGTAATGCAGTGGGACCTGGATTTTACTATTGAGTGCTGTTCTTAGATCTATCAGGGAGCTGTTATCTTGTGTTAGGGAGCTGCTATCTGGTTACCTTCCCATTGTTCTGTTGTTGGGCTTCTGGGGGTGTTATCACTCCAACTTTCAGTACAGCAGTAAAGAGTGACTGAAGTTTATCAGAGCACAAGTCACATGACTTGGGCAGCTGGGAAACTGGCAATATGTCTAGCCCCATGTCAGATTTCAAAATTAAATATAAAAAAAATCTGTTTGCTCTTTTGAGAAAGATTTCAGTGCTGAATTCTGCTATAGCAGCACTATTTACTGATGCATTTTTTCCCATGACAGTATCAGGATAATGCATAAACAAGTTAGACCATCCACACAGTGGAAAAGATGACACAGTAATATGAAAAAGGATTGGATAATGAAATTAGGATGGGTGTAATAAAAGATAATAAAACAGAAGGCAAATGGAGGGGAAGTATATACATGAATGGTTCCCTGGCATCATGTTTTCTTAGAAGGCCCAACACGCAACTGGCTGTCAGCACACACAAAATGAACTCCACGTGTGCAGTAGTGATGTGCGGGCCGGCCCGATACCCGCGGGTCGGTTGGGTTCGGGCCGACCCTACACCCCCCTTTGCTGGTGGCAGCCGGGTCCGGTTCGAGTTCTTCCTCCTGCTCTCCCCGCCCGCCACCTTCAACTGCCGGCTTTCAACTTTATAGTCACGCGCCTGCTCGCTTCGCCCCTTTTTCTGACATCATCGGCGGGCGGCGCGGGTCTATAAAGGGAAGCCAGGAGACAGGCTCGGGCGGGCGCGGGTGGAGGGAGGGCTGGTGCGGATCAGGAAAAACCAGACCCACACATCACTAGTGTGATGACAGGCTGATATTGCACCTGTCACAGGCCTGCAGGTAGAGAAAACGCCTAGTGAGCCACTGGCTTTAGGGTATTATATAGTAAGAAATTTGTCACTAGCTTCAAATCACCAAGTCATGAATTACCAGTGTACATTACATAGTTACATAGTTAAATTGGGTTGAAAAAAGATAAAGTCCATCAAGTTCAACCCCTCCAAAGAAAACCCAGCATCCATACATACACCCATCCCTACTTTTAATTAAATTCTATATACCCATACCTATACTAACTATAGAGTTTTGTATCACAATAGCCTTTGATATTATGTCTGTCCAAAAAATCATCCAAGCCATTCTTAAAGGCATTAACTGAATCAGCCATCACAACATCACCCGGCAGTGCATTCCACAACCTCACTGTCCTGAGGTTGTGAAGAACCCCCTACGTTGCTTCAAATGAAAGTTCTTTTCTTCTAGTCTAAAGGGGTGGCCTCTGGAACGGTGATCCACTTTATGGGTAAAAAGGTCCCCTGCCATTTGTCTATAATGTCCTCTAATGTACTTGTAAAGTGTAATCATGTCCCCTCGCAAGCGCCTTTTTTCCAGAGAAAACAACCCCAACCTTGACAGTCTACCCTCAAATTTCTTCCGTCCCTCTAACCAATTTAGTTGCACGTCTTTGCACTCTCTCCAGCTCATTTATATCCCTCTTAAGGACTGGAGTACAAAACTGAGCTGCATACTCCAGATGAGGCCTTACCAGGGACCTATAAAGAGGCATAATTATGTTTTCATCCCTTGAGTAAATGCCCTTTTTTATGCAAGACAGAACTTTATTTGCTTTAGTAGCCACAGAATGACACTGCCCAGAATTAGACAACGTGTTATCTACAAAGACCCCTAGATCCTTCTCATTTAAGGAAACTCCCAACACACTGCCATTTAGTGTATAACTTGCATTTATATTATTTTTGCCAAAGTGCATAACCTTGCATTTATCAACATTGAACCTCATTTTCCAGTTTGCTGCCCAGTTTTCCAGTTTAGACAAATCAATCTGCAAAGTGGCAGCATCCTGCATGGAACCTATAGTTCTGCACAATTTAGTATCATCTGCAAAAATAGAAACAGTACTTTCAATGCCCACCTCCAGGTCATTAATAAACAAGTTGAAAAGCAAGGGACCTAGTACAGAGCCCTGCGGTACTCCACTAACAACACTGGTCCAATTAGAAAATGTTCCATTTACCACCACTCTTTGTAGTCTATCTTTTAGCCAGTTCTCTATCCAGGTACAAATACTATGTTCCAGGCCAACATTCCTTAATTTAACCAGTAACCTTGTGTGGCACTGTATCAAATGCTTTAGCAAAGTCTAAGTAAATCACATCCACTGCCATCCCAGAATCGAGGTCTCTACTTACATTCTCATAAAAAGAAATTAAGTTAGTCTGGCAAGATCTATTACGCATAAAACCATGCTGGCACAAACTCATAGTATTATGATTTGCTATGAAGTTCAGTATCTTATTCTTTATTAACCCTTCGAAAAGCTTTCCTACCACTGACGTCAGACTAACTGGCCTATAGTTTTGAGGCTGAGAACGGGATCCTTTTTTGAATAGAGGCACCACATTAGCAATTCGCCAGTCTCTCGGCACTATGCCAGATCTCAATGAATCCTGAAAAATTAAGTAAAGAGGTTTGGCAATCACAGAGCTAAACTCGCTAATTACCCTGGGATGAATACCATCTGGCCCCGGACCTTTGTTAATCTTAACATGTTCTAGTTTCTTTTGAATTTCTTCATGTGTGAACCATGCATCATTAGTTGTATTACTAGAATTGGGACTGTTAAGAAGGAAACCTTCACTTACTGGTTCCTCATTTGTGTAGACAGATGAAAAATATGAATTCAGAATCTGCGCTTTTATTTTGTTTTCATCAACCAGCTGACCCCCCTCTGATAGTAAGGGTCCCACCCCTTCCTGCTTCATTTTTTTACTATTAACAGATTTAAAAAATAATTTTGGATTTTTTTTACTGCTTGCTGCAATATCCTTTTCTATAGCAATTTTAGCTTGCCTTATAGCTTCCTTGCATGATTTATTGGCCTCCTTGTACCTTATAAATGTTTCGGCTGTACCAGCTAACTTGAAAGCCTTAAAAGCACGTCTTTTCTTACCCACCTTATCACCAACGCTTCTATTGAACCAAAAAGGTTTTGCTTTGCAACGACGTTCCCTGCTTAGAAGTGGAATATACTGACAAGTATATTTATTAAGCAGAATTTTAAAGACTTCCCATTTTTGCTCTGTGTTTAACCCTGTGAAAAGCATTTCCCACTTAATATGTTGCAGAGATGCCCTTATACTGTCAAAGTTTGCACGTCTGAAATTTAGTGTTTTAGTTACTCCCTTATAGAATTGCTGCTGCAACAGAATCTCAAAGGAGACCATGTTATGATCACTATTCCCTAAATGCTCACCCACACAAATGTTAGAGATGAGTTCAGTATTGTTAGTTATTACAAGGTCCAAAAGAGAGTTATTCCTAGTAGGTTCTTGAACGAGCTGGAATAAAAAGTTGTCATTCAGCATATTTACAAACCTACTAGCTTTTTCTGTCTTAGCAACCCCATTACCCCAGTCAATGTCTGGATAATTGAAGTCACCCATAGCAACAGCTTGACCCAGCTGTGAAGCCGCTTGTATCTGCAAGAGTAGCTGGGCTTCATACTCGACACTTATACGAGGTGGTTTATAGCATACACCAATGATAATTCTTTTTGTTACCTTTTGCCCAGTCAAAATCTCTACCCAGAGTGATTCTACACCCTCACCAGTGCCAGCTATTGTTATTTCTTTAGCGCATGGCTTTAATTCAGGCTTTACATACAAACACACTCCTCCACCCTTTTTAATCCCTCTGTCCCTCCTAAAAAGGGTGTAACCATTTAAATTCACAATCCAGTCACATGTTTCATCCCACCAGGTCTCAGTGATACCAATTATATCATAATTTTCAGAGCATGCAATTAATTCCAGGTCTCCCATTTTACCTGACAAACTCCGTGCATTTGCCAGCATACAGCGGAGGTTACTACTTTTACTTTTGAAATTTGCATTACTTAGTGAAGAATTATACGTTAAATTAGTATTATTCTGTTTTCCTTGTAACAGAGGGACCTCCTTAGCTGGTAAACTGTATGCCCCCCTCACTCCTCCCCCATGACCCCTTACTAACCCCACTCCCCCGTCTACCCTAGCTTCCCCATAATTCTTTATCTCACCCCCCCCCCTTGCCTAGTTTAAACACTCCTCCAACCTCTTAGCCATTCTTTCCCCTAGCACCGCGGACCCCCTTCCATTGAGGTGCAAACAGTCATGACTGTATAGGTTGTACCCCAATGAAAAATCAGCCCAGTGCTCTAGGAACCCAAACCCTTCCTTCCTGCACCAAGACTTGAGCCACGCATTTAGCTCCCTAAACTCCCGCTGTTTTCCTAAACTTGCACGTGGCACAGGCAAAATTTCAGAAAAGATGACATTGGAAGACCTTTCCTTGATCTTAGAGCCTAGATCCCTGAAATCATTCTTTAAGGTCTTCCATCTACCATTTATTTTGTCATTAGTACCGATATGCACTAAGACAGCTGGGTCATGCCCAGCCACACCCAATAATTTGTCTATCCGATCAACCACATGCCGAACCCTGGCACCAGGTAGACAGCAAACTGTTCGTTTGTAGCGATCCGGACAACAAATTACCCTATCCACTTTCCTAATAATTGAGTCCCCTACAACCACAATCTGCTTAGGCCTGACTCTACTCTCCTCCCCACCACTACTAGAGAAACTGGTCTCCCGGCTGTTAGAGAGATCAGCCCCATCTAGAATTGCCAATCCAGAGTTCATACTCCCATCATCTTCACACAATCTGGCAAATTTGTTGCGATGTATAATCTCCGGATCAGCCTCCATTTTCCTTTTGCCCACCTTAGATTTTCTAACTGTCACCCAGCTAGCTGCCTCAACATCCTGCTGCTGTTCTGTTCCCCCCAAACTATCTGACCCCGCTAGGTCAGTGAGCAAAAGACTCCTTTCAAGATTGTCAATCGACCGCAATGTTGCAATTTGTTGCTCTAGTGCTCTAACGTGAGCCTCCAAAGTGGCAATTTGCTCACAACCACCACAAAGGTAAGCATTTTGGATCTCTTGTTCCAAATCTGCATACATATGGCAGACTGTGCACTGAGTCAGACCTTCAATCTTGCTAGCAGTCATTATCCCAGTTACAGATCAAAACAGGAAAAAATAAAAATATATAAAATAAAAATGAGGGTTTAGAACAAACTTTTGACCTAGTTTGAACCTCCTTTAGTTTTCAACTCCGGTGTTTATAACTCCACTTACAGATCCCCCACTTAACTCCGGTGTTTATAACTCCACTTACAGATCCCCCACTTAACTCCTGTATTTGTAATTCCACTTACAGATCCCCCACTTAACTCCGGTGTTTATAACTCCACTTACAGATCCCCCACTTAACTCCGGTGTTTATAACTCCACTTACAGAGCAAACACTTACAGAGCAGCTAACACTAGAGCAAGCTCCACTGGAGTGCCAGGGGTTCTATTTATACAGTCTGTTCAGGTGCAACTAATCAAACCCCACCCCCTCAAATGGAGGGAAAACTGCAAAGTAAAGCAGGTTGTGACAAACTTGCTGTAAGCACACTAGCACACCAAACTTTGCTGTTTAGCACCCAAGACAGAAAAAAAAACCTTTAAAAAATAAAACCACAGTAGTTAAATATAAACCTTAATATAAAATAGCAGTTAACAAATGATTCAGTTTTCCTCATTTGAGGTCTGTACAATCAAGTGTCAAATAGTTTACAAATAATTGTAATCCAGTTATAAACTATAATTTCAAACTATATTCATTCTTTGTATAAATTACACCCTACCTGGGTGTAATTGCAGACAAAAACATGCAGACAATTAGCTGTTCTTGTTCCTTATGAAATCTGTATGTATTTACAGATGGATATGTGGCTACACTTCTATAGGTTTTATCCATAAAACAGCAGAGGCACTTCCAAGTCCCAGAATACATCACTTCACAATAGAACAAGGTGAGAAACTATGAGCCCTTCTGCATACGAAGACTTGGAAAGGCCAGAGAGGGATTTGCAACTGGGCCCTCACCCCTCTAAGGGTCCCCTTCCCATGTGCCACATGCATATCTGGACACCCATGAATACATTACACTCATGACAGAGTGGCCTGGGTGCCTGTAGTTACACCACTGTATGAGCCAAAGGGCGGTAGGGGACACAGGGGATGATGCAGAGGGAGGTTTATGTATCTTTTTATACATAACCAAACTGAAAGAGCTCATGTCATGTATATTTCACTTTCAAAGTGATACTGACAGCCATCTTTGAAAATATTAAGTAAAACAGAAATGCATAGTGATTTCCATTATACAAAGTGGCATCACCAGGACATACTGTAGGAGGTTAATGTAGGAAACTAGGGATGCACCGAATCCACTATTTAGGATTTGTCCAAACCCTCGACTCCTTTGTGAAAGATTCGGCCAAATACCGAACCGAATCCAAATCCTAATTGCAATATGCAAATTAGAAGACTGAAGGATTCGTCCGAATCTGAATCCTGCTGAAAAAGGCTGATTCGGTGCATCCCTATAGGAAACAGTACATCACCCTTTTCTATTAGGCAAACTAAAACTAGTAGTACAAATTATAGTAGTGGCTTATGCAAATCCATTAGGAAAGGACCACATCAGTTGGCTAAGGAGGTCCTCACCCAACATGATTTTTAAATCTACCTGAAATCTGGTTAATCCTCAGCCATTTATCATTCAAACAGGCAATTGGCATGGCTCCATATATGGTCTGGACAGAGCCTCCATCAGGGGGTACAGGGGGGACTGCAGTCAGAGGCTTGTGGAAGAGTGAGCCTCAAGACATAAGAGTGCAATCTGTGTGTCATTAAAAGTCTAAGTTTACAGGAGAGTGGACAAGGTTTGGATGGGTCAGAATTTCTGCATACTTGTGCAAGAATCGGGTGGATCAATGACATGGTCCTGCATGCTTGTGCATTGTTGTGTGACTAATATAAATACTGCTGACATGTAACAGTAATGCATAGAACAAGAAAAGAAATGCGGCCTACCTTCTGTTTCTGTTGTGATAAAGAATCCTCATTCTGAATGCTTTTGCTCGTAGAGCTATACTGTAGCCAATGTTTCCCATGCCAATTATGCCCAGGGTAGCCCCCGTAATATCATCACCAACCCAATTCAAATCAAATTCCTTGGTTTCAGGTGAACATGAAATCCTGTGGGCTAGAAAGCATAAATGGTGAACATAATGTGGAAGAATTTATTGGACGCCAGAGCAATAGCTTGTTAGGGCCCCCACATCTTTAGGAAGATTGCCTCAAAAACATGATCATTTCATATCAATGAGGTCCCCTGGAATTGATATACATTTTGGCCCCTCAACAGTCACAGGGTCTACTACACTATTGTTGCATCCCTGGTCATTGCTAGATATACCCATTGTGTCTGTTCGGTTGTTGTCTGGAGAAGCTGTATTTCGCTAACAGCAAGAGGGACACAAGTTGAAGATTCCTTGGCCAAGCACTGAAAAACCAAGACAATATGATTGTGGGTACAACTAAAATGTTTTCATTCATGACAGGCCCCCTAAGAAATGTTTTTGCAGGAATCAGATTTGGCAGAATCCAAGTTCCTGGCTGAACTGCATACTAAACTCTAATTAGCTTGTGATTATCATGTGATTTTATGTACTGATTTCCTGCAAAACTTGGCTCAGATTTGCTTGATACTCTAACTAAATCCAGGATTCAGTGAATGCCTCCATCTAAAGTTTTGAAGAACTATAAAGGTAACTCTTAATGGAAACTAAAAGAATAAAAAATAAAACAAAAGGATGGGCCACTTTGTTAACTATCTAATTTTGGGTACCCCCTCTAAAAAGTAAAGGAAGTGATTGGCCACAGATAATTTTGTGTCTGGTGACATAGTTAGGGATGGGAACATAGATACATAGTTACATAGTTAAATTGGGTTGAAAAAGACAAAGTCCATCAATTTCAACCCCTCCAAATGAAAACCCAGCATCCATACACACACCCCTCCCTCCCACTTTCACATAAATTCTTTATACCCATATAATAACTATAAAAATCAATATTATGTCAGGTCCAAGAAATCATCCAAGCCATTCTTAAAGGCATTAACTGAATCAGCCATCACAACATCACCCAGCAGTGCATTCCACAACCTCACTGTCCTCACTGTGAATAACCACCTACGTTGCTTCAAAAGAAAGTTCTGTTCCTCTACTCTGAAGGGGTGGTGTCTGATGCGGTGATCATCTTTATGGGTAAAAAGGTCCCCTGCTATTTGTCTATAATGTCCTCTAATGTACTTGTAAAGTGTAATCATGTCCCCTCACAAGCGCCTTTTTTTCAGAGAAAACAACCCCAACCTTGACAGTCTACCCCATAATCTAAGTCTTCCATCCCTCTAACCAATTTAGTTGCACGTCTCTGCACTCTCTCCAGCTCATTTATATCCCTCTTAAGGACTGGAGTCCAAAACTGCACTGCATACTCCAGGTGAGGCCTCACCAGGGACCTATAAAGAGGCATAATTATGTTTTCATCTCTTTTTCATCTCTTGAGTTAATGCCCTTTTTTATGCAAGACAGAACTTTATTTGCTTTAGTAGCCACACATACTGTATTATATTGTTTTTATGCCCAACTTGGTTAGTAAATGATTGTTCCAGTCTACTGATCTCTGTTTCCTTCCAAACACCGAACCTTTATTCATTTACTCTTTTCACTTGCCTATACACAGCACTAGAGGAAATTGGTTGTCATGCTTATTATAGTGCAGGTACATGTATTAAATGTGTATTTTACCTTCCATGATATTTTTGGCAGAAGCCAACATCAGAGCCATTCCCATATCTGCAGTGGCATCATTTCCCACATGAGGCGTGTTGGTCACTTTAATACCATAGCTTGCTATAAGCTGTAGATCCAGGTGATCCACCCCAGCTCCTGAACTTCCAATTACTTTTAAGTTTGGAAGCAACTTGAGGAGTTCTTTGTTGACTGTAGGTCTGTGCCACCACAACAGGATAGCTTTAATCTTTGAGGCAAATACAGTTTTATTATTCAGAAATTCTTCAAGATAGACAATTTGGAAGTGTTTTCTCACAACTGGCTCATACTGTTCTGGGAAGCCAGAGGTACCCCCACAGTGGGACATCAGTGCATAAGGGAGCTCAGCCATTTTCTTCTGGAAAACATGAATATTTTGAGCTGTTTAATACACATACGTAAGTTATGGACAGGGCCGGATTTACCCTCCTTGCCCCCCTACGCCCAGCTACTGTGCCGCCCCCCCCCCCCCCCCTGCACGCATTTTCTGGATGTGAATCTTTTTCCAATCAGGACATTTATGCAAAAGTGGATCAGATGGATCAACTAGCAGTTAGGCTTGTTTGAGATATATCTATATATATTCTCTATATATAGACACCTTTTTATACATAGATGCAGAGAGAGATGTGTCCCTTGTTTTGATAAGTTTGTCAATTGTGCTACAGTGGGCAGCCGCAGCATCAGTTAAATATTTATTATAAAATAAAAAAGTCAAATCTTGGCAGCATCATAATCTTTGTAGTTCCTATTTCTCAGCAGACATTATCCCTTATAATACATGAGTGATACTCCGAGTTCCCTGTGTAACTCAGCCTGCAGCCTTGTGCCTTTATATGGTCACAGAACAACCCCTCAGTGACTCCTAATATCCTTATCATTTACAGTAGGGGGTACATTATCCCTTATAATACATGAGTGATACTCCGAGTTCCCTGTATAACTTAGCCTGCAGCCTTGTGCCTTTATATGGTTACTGGATCCCTCAGTGACTTCTAATATCCTTATCATTTACAGTAGGGGGTACATTATCCCTTATAATACATGAGTGATACTCCGAGTTCCCTGTATAACTTAGCCTGCAGCCTTGTGCCTTTATATGGTTACTGGACCCCTCAGTGACTTCTAATATCCTTATCATTTACAGTAGGGGGTACATTATCCCTTATAATACATGATGATACTCCGAGTTCCCTGTATAACTCAGCCTGCAGCCTTGTGCCTTTATATGGTCACAGAACAACCCCGTCAGTAACTTCTAATATCCTTATCATTTACAGTAGGGGGTACATTATCCCTTATAATACATAAGTGATACTCAGAGTTCCCTGCATAACTCAGCCTGCAGCCTTGTGCCTTTATATGGCCATAGAACCCCTCAGTGACTTCTAATATCCTTATCATTTACAGTAGGGGGTACATTATCCCTTATAATACAAGAACTGAAATGGTTTTCATTTTGTAGGAAGCAGGAAAGGGACATAAAAAAATCTGTAACAGGTTTAGAAGTTAGAACACTTGTGAATCTGCACCTCCAGCAAATCTGCAAGTTGGCTATGACATATTTCTCTACATGGCCGATATACAGCAGATCTGCAGGGGAAATATTAAATGTACATACCAGGAACAGATCACCTTGCTGGGACACACGCAGCACAGCAGAGGCAGCAGCAGCACGAGCACAGAGAGGAGTGGGAGGGGGCGGAGCCACAGCGGGAGATAGGCTGGAGGAGCGGTCCTAAAGCCAGCCGGATCTATCAGGAGCAGCCGACTTACACAAGATGTTAGGGGGCGCCTTCTTGGCGCCCCTAACATCTTGCCGCCCTAGGCCCGGGCCTAGGGGGCCTTTCCCTAAATCCGGGCCTGGTTATGGATAGAATATATGTACGAAATAGACAGATAAATTAATCAGCACTCAGTGGGGATCATTCACATTGTTCAAATTTGCCTTAGTGCAGATCAGTCTCCTGCATTTGGGCTAATGTCAGATGGGGGCTGAAGCTGGCCTACTAAAATACACAGGAAAACCAGCCCCTACATGAGCATTAGCCTTAGCACATTGCCACCTCCTATTGGGATCTAACATTTGGGATCTATTATGAAAGTGTCTAATTTTCTTCACTATTGTGTACCACAAAAAACAGAAACAAATTATTTAGACATGTCAATCCAAAAATAAAAATCTGCCTAATAACAAAAAAATTCTAAGCAACTCTCCAATATGCATTTATTAAAAAGTTTAGTGCATTTAGGGCAAGGTCACACAGGGCATTTTTTAAAATCGTGTAGTCAAGCATAAATACACACAAAATGAAGTCCTACTGAAACTAACAGAATACACTCTAGCAGAGCCGAACCGGGAGCAAAAAGCAGCCCGGGCAAAAAACAAACAAAGCAGCCCACATGTAAACACACACAAACACACACACGCAAAGAGACACACACAAACACAGAGAGACACAGCGACACACACACACAGACACAAACACACAGAGACACGCACACACACAGACACAAACACACACACACAGAGACACACAAACACAGAGACACACACACAAACGAAACAAACAAAAAAAGACACAAATACAGAGAGACACACACAGAGACACACAAACACAGAGAGACACACAGAGACACACAAACACAGAGAGACACATACACACAGACACACAGTGACACACACAAACACAGAGATACACACACACAGACACAAACACACAAAAAGACACACAAACAGAGAGACACACAGACACACACAGAGACACAGACACACACACACAGACACAAACACACACACACAAAGAGACACATAAACACAGACACAGAGACACACAAACACAGAGAGACACAACCACACACACACAGAGACAAACACACAGAGACACGCACACACACAGACACAAACACACACACACAGAGACACACAAACACAGAGACACACACACACACAAACGAAACAAACAAAAAAAGACACAAATACAGAGAGACACACACAGAGACACACAAACACAGAGAGACACACAGAGACACACAAACACAGAGAGACACATACACACAGACACACAGTGACACACACAAACACAGAGACACACACACAGACACAAACACACAAAAAGACACACAAACAGAGAGACACACAGACACACACAGACACACACACACAAACACACACACACAAAGAGACACATAAACACAGACACAGAGACACACAAACACAGAGAGACACAACCACACACACACAGAGACAAACAAACACAGACAGACACACACAGACACAGAGAGACACAAACACACAGAGACACACACACACACAGAGACACAAACACAGAGAGACACACACACACACACACACACAGAGACACACAAACACAGACACTCACACACAGACACAAACACACAAAAAGACACACAAACAGAGAGACACACAGAGACACACACAGACACAGAGAGACACAAACACACAGAGACACACAAACACAGAGACACACACACACAGACACACAAACACAGACACAAACACACAAAAAGACACAAACAGAGAGACACACAGAGACACTCACACAGAGACACACACACAGGGCAGCCATGGGGGGGGGGAGAGTTGTAGGGGGCCCGAGAGTAAGGAGGGCCCGGCAACGCCACACTTACTTGATTAGCCGGGCCCCCATCTTTGCCCAGGAAATTTTGTCGTATGGGGCCCTGCGATTTCTGATGGCGGTCCTGCACACACACACACAGAGACAAACAAACACAGACAGACACACAGATACACACAGACACAAAAACACAGAGACACAAACACACACACACCCCTACCTCCCCCCTACCTCTCCTAGGAGCTTCGTGAAACAGCACGGGAACTCTCTGACACCTCCCAACCCGTCTGCTGACCAATCACCTTTGCCTTTCCCTGACTGATCTTAGGAGGAGGAACACGCAGCTGCTTGGTGTGTGTGAAGGAGAAGCACAGCGTGCATGCTGTAAGTCTCTCTACCCCTGCCCAGATGCCGCAAATCAGAAGCGCCCCATTTCAAAGGTAAATGGAGCGGCCCTTCAGGTGCGAGCCACCACACAATGTCAGCATTTGCATTTTCAGCAGAAACTCCAATATTAAACTCTATGGTATTCGCAGTTTGGAAATATGATTCGCTGAAATATCCTCGTATTTTCTGCATTGGCAGCTAAACTCTTGCAAGATAGATTGGGCATATACAAATTTGCGTCATTTTATGCTGGTGACGTAATTGCGCTGCATATTGAACCTACGCTCTGCTTCTGATCTTCGCCTCACTTCTCCTCTGGTCACTTCTGCCCATTCTCGTCTACAAGACTTCTCTCGGGCTTCTGCTTTTCTCTGGAACTCTCTGCCACAAGCTGTCAGACTTTCTCCTTCCTTCCAAACTTTCAAGCGCTCCTTAAAGACCCATCTGTTTAAAGAGGCCTATTCGATGTACCTTAATTAATCATTGCTGTATCAAAAATGACAAAGTGTTTATATAATCCTAATGTCTCAATTGTACCCTAACCTTTTAGTTTGTAAACCCTATTGTACTCTGTAATCCTTGTCTGTTATCCACCATTTATTCCCTGTTTGCTATAACTGCAGTAAAGCACTGCGTATCTTGACAGCGCTATATAAATAAATGATGATGATGATGATGAATCAGTCTGGCTACATTTTGAAAGTAAATTGCTTTTCCACTTGGCTTTTTCTCCCAAAAGTTTACTAAAATTCTTCTGAGCGGGATTTTGGGGAACGGGAAAAAACAGAAATGCGTGTTAGGAAAAGAAAACTACAGGCTGAAAAACACACATAATCATGCACTTTCGGTTTCATTGGCGGACTTACGCTTGACCGTGCGTCTTTAAAAACACAAGGTAAAAACGCCCCATGTGACCTCGTCTTTCAAGTTATTTCTAAATACAATTGCTATTGAATGCAGCATTTGCTTGACTCCTAGTTAAGTTTTAAACAATTCTCCCCAGCCAAGGCAGGTCTGTTAATCAGCTGGCTTGTCTTACATAATTGTAACAGTCTGTGCCACCAAGACAGAAAATAGAAAGGGACAGACTAACACTGCTTTGAATACAATTACATATCCAAATAACTTAAAAACCCTATAAAAATTGTAATGAATGTATATTGCAAAGCTGCTTAGAATTATGTTTTTTAGTAAAAATATTTTTAGTGTTGACATTCCCTTTTATTTGAACATTAGTAAGACACACAAACCTTTTTAATTTCTCTTATGTTGAACAAAGGATTTGGCCTATGGTCAGTGGTGATTTTCACACTAGAGAATTACAATTGCAATGTGCTTTAATGCATTTGTAGACTGATTCACCTCAGGACTTGTCAGGCCTCATAAATTAAAAACCTCCACTTTCTGAAAGCTCAAACATTTGTAAAATGTACAGAATAAACTTAATTTTCTGTATACTTATTTTGTGCAAAATAACAATAAAGGCAACTATAGCTGAGCACAATGAAAGAACAAACAAACTCACCGCAGTGTCAGTTGTCACCTCTCCGGAATGAGGAAGACTTTGACTTTGGAAAAAAAATGTTTGGAAAAAAAAAGTTAATCAGTTTCTTGCAAAACTAGTTTTAACTTCATTAACTGACACATTACCCAGATATCCATGATAACAAGCTCAGCATTTTTTAGGAGAAAAAATAGCAAACACTGATCATTTGTATTAATATAGTACAGGTATAGGGTCCGTTATCCAGAAAGCTTGGAATTACGGCAAGGTCGTTCCCATTTTTTAAAAATAATTTATTTTTTCTCTGTAATAATAAAACAATACCTTGACTTTATCCCAACTAAGATATAATTAATCCTTACAGGAGGCAAACCAGCCTACTGGTTTTATTTGATTTTTAAATGATTTTTTAGTAGACTCATATTATAGTTATCCAAATTACAGAAAGATCCCTTATCTGGAAAAGGCCAGCTCCCAAGCATTCTTGTCCCAGATATTCTGGATTACAAGTCTCATACCTGTTCTTAACATAACAAGATCACACTTTCTAAGGCTCATAAAACACATGAAGTTTTTTCCTCTTGAAAAAAGGTTGGACCTGGTATGGTACTGACTGCAATGAAAAGAGAAAGGGCATAAAATTCTACTTCAGCCAGTGCTCCCTGTAAACTGTGCACTTGTGCCCATGCACAAAAAGTTTGAGACCAACACACAATAAATTGTGGTGAAAACACATGATTTATACTTATTCTAAGATGCAGTGTTTTCTTTACCTTACGCCACTGGCATTTACTATATATTATAAGGTGTCTTAAATATTGATCAGAACTGTCTGGGTTTAAAAAGTTCCTCTTAGCCAGTGCCATCATCAAAAATCACAGGGCCCTGCATGACATAATTGTCTGGGCCACTCCATCTCTGCCCCATCTCATAGAATAAAGGCCACACAGACATGAGCCACTTTTGGCCAAAGGATTATTAAGACTGCCACCATGTCAACCACATAGACTCTTTAAGCAGATACATACTTTTACTTAAATTGCACTTGGTTTTAGAATTTTTTCTGCATTTCTAATTTTTCTAACAATTATTAGCCATATGGTTTAATATCCCATGGTCAAAAAAATAACATAAAAGATAATAAAAGATGCTGATAATCTGCACTACCAGTGGGCAGCAAGTCTCCTGAAAATACCTACCCCATCTCTAACATTTTAATCACCACAAGTAAAACACAGAGGGGCAAATTCACTAAGATTCGAAGTAACTTTGCCGCGCTTCGCCGCACTTCGCCAGGTGTAGTTTCGCCAGCGCTCCGCAAATTCACTAAAATCCGAAGTTGCGCACAGGGGTAGCGTAAGTTTGCGAAGTTGTGCTAGCGTTGATTCGCCAAGTAAAGCGAAGTTTCGCTAGCGATGGTTCATTTGCATACGGCGCCAAATTCAAATTTCAATGGAGGAATACGTATCAGCACTACAAATGCCTAGAAAACCTTCAAAACATCAAATAAAAATTTTATTTTGCCCTACACATGTGCCCACTGTATAGGTTAGTTGCCATGAGTCAGGAAATGTAGGGGGGAAGGAGGGGAGCCCCAAAATTTTTTTCAATCTTTTTCAGCCTATCACCCATAATGTAGAAAACACGCCAGCGTTTTTTGGGACTTTTGTCTTTTGACTTTTGTCTTTTGACTTTTTTTGAAGCAATCCCTATCTACTCTATTGCGCTTCGCCTGGTCTGAGGTGGCGAAGGAAGTCTAGCGTAAAAGGTAGCGTTCAGTACACTGCGCGCGTTAGTGAATTTGCGTAGTTACGTCCGTAGCGAAAATTCGCCAGGCGTAAGGGTGCGAAGTAACACTAGCGAATCTACGCCAGCGTTCGTTAGTGAATTTGTGAAGTAACGAAAATGCCCAACGCTAGCATATTGACGCTAGAGTTCGGCGCTTCGGCGCTTAGTGATTTTGCCCCAGAGTGTGTGTCAATCCGACAACTGCAGGAGTAAGCCCTCTTTAGCATTTCCCCACGTTATAGCAGGGGGAAGGTATTTTCAGGAGATTAGTCTTTCACTGCTAGGCCACTACTAAATGATTGGTGGTCAGGGTTTTAAGGAAAAAGACATTGGTGGCCAGGGGTTTAAGGAAAAAAACATTGGTGGCCAGTAGGGTTGCCACCTTTTCTGAAAAAAAATACAGGCCTTCCGATATATTTATCTTTTTTCCCTATTAATAACATTGGGATCAACCGACATTTTTACCGGCCAGGCCGGTGAAATAATGGCCAGGTGGCAACCCTAATGGCCAGGGGTTTAAGGAAAAAAATATTGGTGGCCAGGGGATTTAAGAAAAAAAACACATTGGTGGACAGGGGGACCTTACTAAAACAACATTAGCGGACAGGGGGCCCCTACTAAAACATATTAATATGTATTACCATTTATTTAGGCCCTTTCCTATTCATATTTCAGTCTCTTATTCCAATCAATGTATGGTTGCTAGAGTAATTTGCACCCTAGCTACCAGATTGCTGAAACGGCAAACTGGAGAGCTGCTGGAAAAAAGCTAAAGAACTCAAAAACCACGAATAAAAAAAAAAAAAAATGAAAACCAAATGCAAACTGTCTCATCATATTAAAAGTCAATATAAAGATGTTTGTTCTGGTTTAATGGATTTTCTTTATCTTCCTCAAATTTGGATTTGGTTTTGTATTTTGGCAGAATCATTTGTGGAGGAATTGATAGTCAGCTGAATCCAAAAATGATGGACTTGGTGACTCTTTATTATAAAATCCACCTTTCCAATATTCATCTTCTCAGCTGTAACCATTGTTTCTATAACCCCCTGGAATGTTTAGCATAATATCTAGGAAACATATTGCTGCACACTGAGGAAGATGGAGATAACAAATACACTGCTAATCATTTCCCCCGAAGTTTGCCTGTTTAATTGTAATATTTCAACTTCCTTCATTCCCATGTGCCCCGACCCCAAACATGTGCCCCCGCAGCACTACTAGAAGAACCCTGAATGCGAAGCTCCTCAAGCCAGGTTGTAGAACTGCAATTCCCAGCACACTCTGGAGTAGCAGCGCATTTAAGGCCCAGGCAACTGTGGGTTACCGGAAGAGAAGCCGGTGACAGGCTAAGGGGAATCCTAGATGGCGGGCATTAGGGTGCTGAAGGCTGCTATACGGCAGACGTGGGCCGAACCCATGCAACTGCTGGCCGTGAGGTGCCATGGCCCGGCTTCCCAGCACTGCAGACACGTGCACTCCAGCATCACTCTGCGGCAAAGAACATGCTCGGGAAGTTCTCCAACAAGTCTAAGTATGAGTGTGTGACAATCAGCTAATTGGGGCTTTTTTAGTGTCTTGTGAGGGCACATACTCACCTGGGCTAAAGCTGAAACTCTTCCTCTCTGGTGCCTGACAGTGTGACCAGGCTGAGGTGGCATTAGCAGGAGTGGTATTTGTGTTTGAGGAGGGAACACTCCGATAAGGCCGTCCATGACACTAACAATAAGGTTACCTCAAGCAGGGTTGCCAGGTCTAATTTTCAAAACCAGCCTAAGTCAGCGACAAAAACAGCCGAGATGCACTTCAAAAGTAGTTCAAAAATAGCACAATATGTGCAGTGAAAAAAAAAGTCTGAAAAATAAATGAATATCTGTGGAAATACACCATTTTCAAAGTTTCGTAAATTTTTCCATGAAGCAAAATGGGACAGATTTGCCTGTCACTAGGGGCGTAACTACAGAGGGGGTCCAGGAGGTATAGGGGCCCCATGAGACCCAAATACATATACAGTTTCAATAAATATTGGTAAAACAGGTCAACCTCTAGACATTTTGGTTGCCATCAGATTTTTGCCCCAAAATTGTCTGAAATTGAGGAAAGTCATCTGAAAATGCGAGAATGCTTAAGAGGGATGGGAAACTCCTGACTTCTACACAAGTCAGTCCCATTTAGGGTAGCCCGTATTTTAAATGATACTTGACCCCAATGTTATTATTAGGGTAAAAATCGAAATATATAGGAAGGCCGGTATTTTTTTCCAAAAAAGGTGGCAACCAGGCCCGGACTGACAATCTGTTTATTCGGGCAAGTACCTGAGGGTCCGCTTCATATTTTGTTTAAGTGGGCCGTTCCGATAAAACTTATTTTCACTGCATCCGGCGGCTCTAGGAACGCTCCTCCAGTCTATCTCCCACTGTGGCTCCGCCCCTCCCACTCCTCTGGTGCTGCTGCTGCCCTGTGTGTGTCCCAGCATGGTCAGCATGGCGTTTCTGTGAGTATGCTTCCTCTATGGAGTGGGAAAGCAGTAGGGATGTGCAGTATGCTGGGTGGGTGTCAGATGAGTTGGGGACAGCGTCATTTGGTCACATTGTACAGTGGGGGCGGGGCCAAGCTGTGCTGTTGAGGGACACGGGGCTGCTGGAATGCACAGAGCAGAGATTCACTAAACGTGAGCTTTCTACCTGCCCTGATTGTGCCACATCCCTTTGTGCCTCTACACATCCCACACAGTGCTTTTCTAGTAGATAAAGTGTAGCATCTCCCTGACATTTCAGTATAGAGATCCAGAACTGTGGCAATGAAATAGTGTCAGGTACTAGATTTTCCCAACTTCAATCTGTTGATAATTGTGAAAGGTTGTTTCATTTATCTATTGTGCTTAACCAGTGTCGGACTGGTCCACAGGGATACCAGGAAAACTCTCGGTGGGCCAAGGTGTCAGTGGGCCTCTTGCTTCTAAACAGCCTATTTCATGGTCATTCCCTAATAGAGTATAATAAGTAGATATAAAAGACTAGGAGAATAAAGAGGTTGAGTAAGGCGAGGAGGAATAATAGTTTGGAAAGTGGGCCCACGATCTAAGGTTTTCTGGTGGGCCCCTGGCATCCCAGTCCGACACTGTGCTTAACCATTTGTATATGTTTTGGAAAGGATAAGCGCTAGTTGTGGGCAGCAGTGTTTTTGTAGTTGACCAAACAAAGCAATTTGCTAGGGATTATTATTCAGCTCAGTTCAGCAAAATGTACAGAGATCTCATAAAACTATGTCAGCATAGGTAATCCCCTGTACTAAGCACAATTCAGCAGGAACAGTCTCCCAAGTTTGCTCATAGTCTGTACAGTGAAACCCTATAATACTATGGTACATAGATATCCCCCTGTACTAAGCACAACTCAGCAGGAACAGTCTCCTAAGTTTGCTCATAGTCTGTACAGAGAGATCCGATAAAACTATGGTAGCATAGATATTCCCTGTACTAAGCACAATTCAGCAGGAACAGTCTCCCAAGTTTGCTCATAGTTTGTACAGAGAGATCCCATAAAACTATGGCAGCATAGATATTCATGTACTAAGCACAATTCAGCAGGAACAGTCTTATAAGTTTGCTCATAGTCTGTACAGAGATATCCCATAAAAGTATGGTTAATAGGTATTCCCTGTACTAAGCACAATTCAGCAGGAACAGTCTCCTAAATTTGCTCATAGTTTGTACAGAGAGATCCCATAAAACTATGGCAGCATAGTTATTCCCTGTACTAAGCACAATTCAGCAGGAACAGTCTCCTAAGTTTGCTCATAGTCTGTACAGAGAGATCCCATAAAACAATCGCACAAAGGTATTCCCCTGTACTAAGCACAATTCAGCAGGATCAGTCTCTTAAGTTTGCTCATAGTCTGTACAGAGAGATCCCATAAAACTATTGTACATAGGTATTCCCCTGTACTAAGCACAATTCAGCAGGAACAGTCCCTGAGTTTTCTCATAGTCTGTACAGAGAGATCCCATAATAATACGGTACATTCGTATTACCCGGTACTAAGCACAATTCAGCAGGAATAGTCCCTGAGTTTGCTCATAGTCTGTACAGAGAGATCCCATAAAACTATGGCACATAGGTATTCCCTTGTACTAAGCACAATTCAGCAGGAACAGTCTCCTAAGTTTGCTCATAGTCTGTACAGAGAGATCCCATAAAACTATGGTGCATAGTTATTCCCCTGTACTAAGCACAATTCAGCAGGAACAGTCTCCTAAGTTTGCTCATAGTCTGTACAGAGAGACCCCATAATACTATGGTACATAGGTATTCCCCTGTACTAAGCACAATTCAGCAGGAACAGTCTCCTAAATTTGCTCATAGACTGTACAAAGAGATCTCATAAAACTATGGCATATAAGTATTCCCTGTACTAAGCACAATTCAGCAGGAACAGACTCCTAAGTTTGCTCATAGTTTGTACAGAGAGATCCCATAAAACTATGGCAGCATAGATATTCCCTGTACTAAGCACAAATTAGCAGGAACAGTCTCCCAAGTTTGCTCATAGTCTATACAGAGATATCCCATAATACTATGGTACCTAGATATTCCCCTGTACTAAGCACAATTCAGCAGGAACAGTCTCCTAAGTTTGCTCATAGTCTGTACAGAGAGATCCCATAATACTATGGAACATAGGTATTCCCCTGTACTAAGCACAATTCAGCAGGAACAGTCTCCTAAGTTTGCTCATAGTCTGTAAAGAGAGATCCCATAAAACAATGGCACATAGGTATTCCCCTGTACTAAGCACAATTCAGCAGGATCAGTCTCTTAAGTTTGCTCATACTCTGAACATAGAGATCCCATAAAACTATGGCACATAGGTATTCCCTGTACTAAGCAAAATTCAACAGGGACAGTCTCCTAGATTTGCTCATAGTCTGTACAGAGAGATCCCATAAAACTATGGTGCATAGGTATTCCCATGTACTAAACACAATCCAGCAGGAACAGTCCCTGAGTTTGCTCATAGTCTGTACAGAGAGATCCCATAAAACTATGGTACATATGTATTCCCTGTACTAAGCACAATTAAGCAGGAACAGTCTCCTAAGTTTGCTCATAGTCTGTAAAGAGAGATCCCATAAAACTATGGCAGCATAGGTATTCCCTGTACTAAGCACAATTCAGCAGGAACAGTCTCCTAAGTTTGCTCATAGTCTGTAAAGAGAGATCCCATAAAACAATGGCACATAGGTATTCCCCTGTACTAAGCACAATTCACCAGGATCAGTCTCTTAAGTTTGCTCATAGTCTGTACAGAGAGATCCCATAAAACTATGGTACATAGGTATTCCCCTGTACTAAGCACAATTCAGCAGGAACAGTCCCTGAGTTTTCTCATAGACTGTACAGAGAGATCCCATAATACTATGGTACATTTGTATTCCCCGGTACTAAGCACAATTCAGCAGGAACAGTCCCTGAGTTTGCTCATAGTCTGTACAGAGAGATCCCATAAAACTATGGCACATAGGTATTCCCTGTACTAAGCACAATTCAGCAGGACCAGTCTCCTAAGTTTGCTCATAGTTTGTACAGAGAGATCCCATAAAACTATGGCAGCATAGATATTCATGTACTAAGCACAATTCAGCAGGAACAGTCTCCCAAGTTTGCTCATAGTCTATACAGAGAGATCTCATAATACTATGGTACATAGATATTCCCCTGTACTAAGCACAATTCAGCAGGAACAGTCTCCCAAGTTTGCTCATAGTCTGTACAGAGAGACCCCATAATACTATGGTACATAGGTATTCCCCTGTACTAAGCACAATTCAGCAGGAACAGTCCCTGAGTTTGCTCATAGTCTATACAGAGAGATCCCATAATACTATGGTACATTTGTATTCCACTGTACTAAGCACAATTCAACAGGAACAGTCCCTGAGTTTGCTCATAGTCTGTACAGAGAGATCCCATAAAACTCTCTCTCTCTTCCCAACTCATGTCATCTCACCTGCTCCCTGTCATTTTACACTAGAATTGCCATGAACTCCTACTGAAATACACTTACTTACTGTATACCACATTATCACCCTAAATACAGAAACACTGAGTGCAATCTGGGAAGTAGGCAGGGTGTGCCTGGGGGTGTAATGGGGAGTGGTCAAGATATATTCGAGATACAACATTTCTGGGTTAGCACATCTGTGATGTTAAGTACACTTGTAATTCCTCATAGAGCTTAGACTGATTTAAATTGTTGGCTATTATGGGTGCGGGATGTCGTGCCATTATGCTGACTCTTCTACCAAGACATTCCGTGGTGCTTTTATTTTCATTTGTTTCTTTCGAATATATATTTATTAAAAAGAGTGGTCCTACTAGTCAACAAGCATAAGACCCAAACAGATCCCCCCATGGAATTCAGTTCATATCAAAGCTTTCAAAGAAGCATTGTGACTTTCTGGGTTCAAATTTGATGCAGCTAAGAACTATAGATTCAACTGGTTCAATCTGCACTAGAGATTTTTAATTGCTTACTCTAAAAATACACTGACTTTTTTTTTTATATTAATCGGAAAGAAGTTCTGGTATGATAGTCCATCTTTGGGGAATCCATTTGTAAGTGCATTGCCTTCTAATTATGTGTAATGGTACTTGATCTTAAAAACTTTCCAGAAACCACCATTTGAGCACCTGGACACATAAGACAGTTGCCATTCTAATTGTTTTGTAAGGCTGTAGTGTTTGAACTGGACACTATTTGTATCACCTTTCTCTTTTCTGGTGTTCACATTAAAAACACCATTATTAGCCTAGTCCTTAAATTGTTTGCTAAGGTAGTGTCTATTTCCCTTTTCTAACAGAAAGTTGTGGTCTCTTGTTTTTGTCCCAGTTTGCACTGAGTGGGCCAGGGTGCTCAAGAAAGCTAAATCTTAGTTCTTATACATTATATATTTTTGTTATTCTTTTTTCTCGAAGATATCTACCCTGGCAACATGGATTTTGGCCACAGTAACGAATACTTATTCTTTAGTCTGGTCCTGAGAAGTAGATCTGGATCCACCTGCTCGCTTGATGCTTCTTTGTCACCTCTTAAAGAGACAATTAGAGCAGATTTAAATTTTCCAGTTATATATTTACTTGTTCATATGGGGGTTTTTTGTTGAAAATTAAGATTTTGTGTTCGCATCACATTAAGTAATCTTGTATTTTTTCACTTACTAAAAAGCCACCCAGCCCCTTCTTGAAGCTATGTAATGTATCTGCCGATATCTTCAGGGAGGGAATTCCATAATTTATAGCTCAAACTGAAAAAAATATTTTTTTTGCATATTGAGTGCATCTGTTGAGATTAGAAGAAAGATTTTCCATCATGGATGGACCTCCTGGTGACCTGTTTAAACAATCCCAGCTTGGGAGTTTTTGTAATTGATGTTTTCATACCCTGTACACTAAGATAACTAGTTAAAAGACCAGTAACATGAAAACATTTTTTAAAAAAAAAGAAATTAGTTAGAATACATTGGAAAAAAAACCCACCAACACAAATTAAACTTTAAAATTGCGAAGTTTTTATTAAGAATAATATCTCCTCCTTGGCTATCTCCTGTAAGGAAGGCAGGGAGGACAATCGAGCGCCGCACGATGGATCGCTCGATCGTTTTTTGAAGTGGAGCGTGAGCGGAGTTTCGTTAAGTAATTTCTCAATAAAGACTTTGCGATTTTAAAGTTTAATTTGGCTTGCTGTATTAAAGTATAAACTTTAATACATAATAATATAAACTGGTGTCTTTTTCAATAAACTTTAATACATACTAACTGGTGTCTTTTTTTTCGATCTATACTAACAATTTTTTTTAAATATATATATGTATATATATATCTAGAAAGCCCAAGGGAATGCTGAGTGATATGGTTCCACAGGAGGACTGATGTTGGGAACTGTACAGGAATACATGGGAGGCCACAGGGCATATGTAGTTCAACGCCAGGGGTGGAACGAAGAGTAGACAGAAGAGGCACATGCCTAGGGTGCAACTGAGGGGGGGGGGTGCTTGGCATGTACCTCTTCTTTCCACCTACCCCTTCTCTGAGCCTTCGCCCCCTCACTGGTCACATATTAGAGATAATTGTCCCACAGTGTACCAGCACAGCGCATGATCCTCATCGTTCTTGAGGGTTGTTTTAAGGCTTTGGTGGGCCCTGGGCAAATATCCAATTGAAGGGACCCTCTCATTCAGCTGCATGCCCATTTTTGTTAACACCCCTAAATAAATAACCCATTTTACCAAAACATATCCAAGACGTGCCAGTATAATTACTACAGAAAATCAACACATGTCAGTATAATCAGTGTAGAAATGGCCAATGAACTCTTTATTAATCCCAGACAAGTACGATCACTGGAGAACGGCCAATAAGCAGTTTGTTAACCTCACACATGACAGTATGATCAGTGCATAGATTGAGAGCATTACCTACACTTGCACAAGCAGAATACCACCAGACTTTTGTTCTTCCCTTGTGCTCCCACACTGCTTGGCGCTTTCTGCCTGGCTTAAACACCTGTGACAATAAACCAGGGCCGGAACTAGGGGTAGGCAGAGTAGGCGACTGCCTAGGGCGCAATCATATGGAGGGCGCACGTTTAGGGGGGAATTTTTTTCTTTTCTTTTTTTTTTTAATAAACCCTTATTTAATTGTATGTAATAATTTATAATATACTGCATGGCCGTGTGTGCGATCTCTTAACTTGTTCTGTAGCGTAGCGGCAACTCCAGCAGCAGCACTCCAGACCCCACCTCTCTTTTATTCGCTGCAGGCATTGGAGTCTCCTGAGCTTCTTTTTAACTCGATGTAGTGCATGCGTTTAAGGCAGCGATGCATGCAGACGTCGACGTCACACCAGGTTGAGACGGCAGTGGGCAGCAGAGAGAGGCAGCCGCAAAGAGCTGAGCTGGCGCGTTGGTGTGGTGCCTGGCGCACATCGAAGACAGCTGGGCCTATGGTGACTTGTACACACTGAAAGACAATCCTGATGCTGGGCTCATTTTCTGCTTCCTGCTGGTGCACACAGGTACAGATCATCAGGGACAATATTCTTGCTGCTGGCTTCTGGTCTAGCACATATTTGGGGGGCAATATTTTGCTGGCACAGATATGGGGCATTTTTGGCTGCTGGCTGCCACAGGTACTAATTTGTGGGCAATATTTTGGCTGTTGGCTGGCACAGGCACAGATTTGGCGGGCAATATTTTGGCTGCTCTTGGTACAGATTTGGGGGCAATATTTTGGCTGTTGTTGGCTGTTTTGCTACTGTTTTGGTTTTTCTGATATTTTTTAGTGTACTTTATTTTTGTTAACATTACATATTTATATAAATAACCATAATGATACGATGCAGGACCTGGGGGGGGGCGTTGATTGAAGCCCTTGCCTAGGGTGCCAAATTACCTTGGCCCGGCCCTACAACAAACGATTTCTGAACGGATCTGCACACACACAATTGTTTGCTGTCGGGGAGCTTACCCCTTTTATTATGCCACCAACAGTATCATCAGGAGGGTCTTCCCCCGAAACATTGCTACTGTTAGTGGCAACAGAAATCTTTGTTGTTACCAAGGGACCCAGCCGGTTCAACGGAGGACCAGCACCACCAGTGCAGTGAAAGTGAACCACAGGTGTGCGGTAGAGTCATTACATTTAAACACCTGTGAACCAAATCCAAGATGGCCGTACATTCCACAGTGGCATATGTGAGTGAGGGGAAAATAATGAGACACAGTGGCAGAGTGATACCCCAAATCAGTGGGCCCCTGACAGATACACTTTACTAAAGCAGCACTGCAGCCCATAAATGTTTCCCCTACTGATTTAATGTCCTCTAGAAATCTCCCTGCAGCCCAGAACAGTGTTATTGCAACTTGTATCCATACAGATCTCCATTTCCTGTGTCTGCAGACTCTTGGAAGCTCCTCCCCACACTCACTCTGTGGCTGTAGGAAGCAGCTCCTAATCACTGCAGGAAGCTTGTCTCCCAGTGACAGCAAATGATATTGTGGATAGATGGGTCAGGAAGTGCTTTCCCATTGGCTGCAGGAAGCTTGTCTACCATTGGCTAAAGTGGCAGCAAATTATGTTTTGTTATGACGATGCAAGAAACCCCTCTCCCATTGGATGCTGGACACAAAATATCCCTTCATAATGTTGTGTGTGTGTGAGACAGAGATGGACTGGAGCCTGGTGCCCAATACTGAGTGTGTATGGGAAAGAGGGTGCCTGTGGGGCCTCACAGTGGGTGATGGGACAGATTCCTCTCTTCTAAACCCTGAACCTCTGGCAAGCCCACCTTTATACTTCACATACCCCCCTTCCCATGTGATACTCTTCCTGTGGAGCTGTAAGCGCATCAGGAATTCTTTTGTGAATAAACACTGGCAATTCACCTCAGATGTGGCAGCAATAAGCCAATTTCTACTCATTTGTCAAAAGACAATTGCTGCAAAGTGTCAATGTTTCCTTTAGTTGGTCTATAATGATTCATTGATTTATTCATTATTGTGTAACGTGAATATCCTTGTGATTCAAACAGGGGAATCCAATGGTGTTCAATGGTGTTGCCCCTCAGCAAGTCAGGGGTACGAGAAAGATGGGAGGCTTCTGCCGAGGTGGGAGAGCTCATCACTGGAGACATTCTATGGAAAAAACAATTACAGAGTTTAATAATAACTGCTATGGACCCATCAATGGCAACTGCACCTTAGACGATAATACTGTGTCCAATGGAAAGAGGCAGACGGAGTCACATGACACTGACAAGAAATCGCTGCACAGCAAAGTGACAGTTAATAACGGTTTTCTCACTTTCATTTCTGGGACCAGAGGTGAGTGGACCATTACACACACACAGGGGGGACAAATTAAATAATAATGACATAAATGCAGAAAATGGATATTTAATTGTGTCAATAGGTAGCGCCTGGGATATTAGTCTTGGTTTTGCATATTTTCTCTCGTTTTAATAGATATAAAAAGTGATTATGGGAGAGTTGGGGTCGGGGGAAGGGGCGGGGGTGAAGGGAGATTACAAACTGTCCAGATATAAAATATTTGGGATTCAGATTGTTCTTCGAATATTAATATGCACATTTCTCTGTATTTGGCTCAATATTAAAATGTGCTAGTTTAGAAATTATTAAGGGAGGAATCTGAACAGTGTTTGGAGTGACAGTTGGCCACTTGAGAACAGTTTCATCTTCTAATACTATTAATATTCATATTTCTCTCTGTATCTCACTTTGTATATAACATTTACATCTTAAAAAACTTTTAAGTAAAAGTTAAGAAAGTATTAAGGGTAAATGTCTGGAATCTCCCATGTTTACATGTAACAGGGGTCACTGACAGCATTTGGAGAGACAGTTGGCCACTTGCTGTTCAGGTTTCTCCTCTAATGCTATTAATATTCATATTTCTCTCTGTAACTCACTTTGTATATAACATTTACTTCTTAAAAAGCTTTTAAGTAAAAGTTAAGAAAGTATTAAGGGTAAATGTCTGGAATCTCCCATGTTAACATGTAACAGGGGTCACTGACAGCATTTGGAGAGACAGTTGGCCACTTGCTGTTCAGGTTTCTCCTCTAATGCTATTAATATTCATATTTCTCTCTGTATCTCACTTTGTATATAAAGTTGCTTCTGTAAAAGCATGTGAGAGAAATTGAGTTTTGGAGTTGCCACTTGCCAGCCACTAATGGCTCCTGATGCTGCGTGAGGCTGTTGATAGTTAATAATAGGCAGCCATTGCTCATTATACTGACCAGAAACTTAAAATGCTCCCAGACTCCCCTATCAATCTGTAGTCCTCTGACCCACAAATCCAACCCTCTCTTAATAGACTTGCATCCAGTGACACTTGTCATCTGATTGCTAGACCCATTCACTTTAGCACCATTAAAGGGGTTGTTTAGCGTTAACTTTTAGTATAATGTAGAGAGTGATATTTTGAGACAATTTGCAATTGGTTTTCATTTTTTGTTATCTTTGGTTTTTGAGTTATTTAGCTTTTTATTTGGCAGCTCTCCAGTTTGCATTTTCAGCAATGTGGTTGTTAGGGTCTAAATTACCTTAGCAACCATGCACTGATATCAATAAGAGACAGGATTATAAACATGGGAGGGTCTGAATAGAAAGATGAGTAATAAAACAGCAATAACAATAAATGTGTAGCCTTACAGAGCATTGGTTTTAGATGGGGTCAGTGACCCCAATTTGAATGCTGGAAAGAGTCAGAAGAAGAAGGCAAATAATTCAAAAACTATAAAAAATAAACAATGAGGACCAATTGAAAATTGTGTAGAATTAGCAATACTATAACATACTAAAAGTTACCACCCCTTTAATATGTATGGTGATCAAGCAGCCAGTCACAGTTGGATTTTTGCTTAAGATGTTTGCTAACCTGAGTCAATGCCACATTACAGGAAAATCAGATTTCAGATTTTTGACATCCGTTTAAAGTTTGTTTCTAAAATCAAGATGAGTGTGTATGATCTGTGCTCACAATCTCTTCTTTCTTTTCATCTCCCCATAAAGTGAAAGTTCTGAGCGATCCGTAGCGACTTTGTATCGATTTCTACGTGATTTCCTGTGATTTCCTGTGATTATCAGCGATTTTCCAGCGAGATATTCAGCATTTTTGACGTTTCCTAGGAAAACATCTTCCATTCACGTCTGCTGATATCTTCTTTTTTTTTTTTTTTTAAAAAACCCAACTGCTCTTTTAAGAGCAAAAAGACTTGGGCGCAATGGCATTCTGTGCCCCATGGAGGAAGGTAAGGTGGCTGTTACATTTTTATTTGTCTAAGAAATGTTTTTTTAGTACCAAAGAGGTCCTAAAATGGTTTTGCTATAGGGCCCAGTCATTTTTAATTACGCTACGGTCCCTGTTACTTCACTAATTAGTAGATTTGGGATAAGGGCATCTTTCACACAGGGTAGTACCATATTGGTATTCAGCAAGTCTTGGGCCTTATACTGTCCCTAATAGAATCTTTCTCTTTTCCCTCAGCGACAGTCGGAATCCAGCTCCCTCTCTGAGATTTACAAGGTGAGTAGAAAAGAGGGGAAAATAATGTGACCACTCACTGTAAATGCTGCTAGAGCATGGAATCTGGGAGTTGGTTTGGTGATGGACAAATTTCCCCTTTTGAAATATTATGTTATGAATAACATTCCCCTTTTATTCTATTTTATTGTCCAGCCTCCTGATGGTCGGCTGACCAAGGATGTGCTCCTCGGAGAGGGCGGCACCGGAGATGTCTACAAGGTAAGGGACCAACCAAATTAGGGTTGAATGGAAAGAACTTACTCAGTGGTTCACAAAATGGCTTAAAGGGCATGTAAAGACAACAAAATAAAATCCCATTTTTACTTGAAAAAAAACCTATCTCCAATATACATGAATTTAAAAAGTGTATGGTTTTTATAAGAAACTTGACTGTATGCAGTGAAATTCTCCCTTCATTTACTGCTGTGGATAGGAATTGTCAGATGGTCCCTAACTGCTGGAAACAATCATACTTATGAACAACAGGGGGAGCCCCCGCCTTACTTCCCAGCCATGCAGAACTCAAGCAGCTTTGTTTATGACGATCCCTAAGCAGCCCAGACTACACTGAGCATGTGCACTGTCTTAGTCTTGCAAAGATGTTTAACAAAGTTATAAGATGGTGACCCCCTGTAGCCCACTTTGAAAGCATAAATTATTTGTTTGATTAGGCTTGTGGTGCAGTAAGTTAATGTTTATATTTAGTATACAAAATACAGCATTTCTAGCCTTATTCTATTTTAGACTTTACATGCCCTTTAAATAGCTCTGCACTGAATTCAGTATCTTCCCAAAATGCCTTGTTGTAGCTAAAACCAAGTGTAAGTTAAACTTTTCTATCTGTATTACAGGGACGACACCATCGGAAAGGAGTGGTGGCCGTGAAGATCGCCAACATCAGTCGGGTAACGTATCTTTATACTTCCATTTTTTATATCATTCCTATTTGTGAGGTTGCCTATGTGAGCTAAAGGGATTTCTATTATTCTACTCCAGGATGAAGACTCAGTCTGCAGGGAGCTGATGTTTCTCCAGCAGTTTGGCGGCCACAAGAACGTCGCCTCTTTCTTTGGAGCCTACTACAGGGCTCCACTCACGGAGTGCTCATCGGAGCTCTTGGAAGTAAGAAATTATTTACTGTATCACATTCATCACATATGTGCCAAACAGATCACTGCTAGAGATGATATAATACACAACCTTAAATAATTTCTTTCTATTGCAGATTGCTCTTGAATACTGTGGTGGCGGTTCTCTCCACAACTTCATCAGCAAGACCAATGGCCAATCCCTGAAGGAGACCTGGATTGGCTATGTCTGCAAGGAGGTTTTAAAGGTAAGGTCAGATTTACCCCTTAAGGATTTTTCTTTAATTGCATAGATTATATATACAATCTCTTTGTTGGGAATGTTTAGTCTTATGTCTGTTACATTCTCTATCTCCCCAGGGGCTGCACCACATCCACAAGAACCGGGTCGTTCATAAAGACATTAAGAGCCTGAACATCATGCTCACAGAGAAGGCCAAAGTGAAGATCAGTGAGTAAAACTTACATTTATAATGGAGTAATGGATGGTGGGGAGCTTCTGTGAATTTGGAGTCAGGGGGGTTTCATAATTCAGGTTTCTTATTGTGGTTAAACAAATTATTTTCCATTAATATATTCTATCTGTCATTTCAGTCGACTTTGGAAACAGCTGGAACCTGGACCCACAAACTGGATTGTGCCACGAAGCAGAAGGGACTCCACATTGGATGGCACCCGAGACCATAAGGCAGAAGGGTCAGCGCCTAGCGTACGACACCAAAGTATGTTGTACTTATAATACTTGTAACAACACCGAGCATTTACCTATTAGTGTAAATGGGACATAGAGGAAGTAATTTTCTCATGGGGGGAAAGTAGTTTTTCTGAAATGTTGGTTTCTTACCTTTTCGCACAATGTGTCTGCTTTAAAATATTTGCTCTTTTGCTCAGTTATGTAACTGCTATTGTTTGTAATGGAGATGTATTGTTTGTTTGTATGTTTATAAATATAATAAAGCATTTTCTCACTTTTACATATAACATGGTGTGCTTTATTACTAGGGTGTGCATTGGGATATTTTAGAAGTTGTATTTTGTTCTGTTTTGGCCATAATTGACCTAAGGAGAATGCCATGTACTCAGTGTCGGACTGGCCCACCGGGATACCAGGTAAACTCCCGGTGGGCCCAGGTATCAGTGGGCCCTCTTGCTTCTAACCATTTATCCTATTTCATGGTCATTCCCTATTTCTTTATGGGAAAAATGCATAATAATGGAAGAATATAGTAAATAGATATAAAAGACTAGGAGAATAAAAAGGTTGAGTGAAGAGAGGAGGAATAATAGTTTATAACTGGGCCAATGGTCTAAGGTTTTCTGGTGGGCCCCTGGCATCCCAGTCCGACAATGCATGTACTTTTGCTCCCATAAAAATATATGTATATGTTTCTAAAGTAGAATATGAAAGAGTAGTAGCCTGCTTAAATAGATTTTATTAAAAATCCACTAACCCAATTCGCTCCTTCTAATGCTCTTTTGTTTGTCTTTTGCAGTGTGACATCTGGTCGCTGGGTATAACCGCCATCGAAATGGCCGAGGGACAAGAACGTAAGTGAATCACAACAATTGTGGCTGCTTATGGATACTTTATTTTAGACTTTGAGCAGCAAGAACTTCTGAACCAGAATGGGAAGAATTTAAGCTTATTTGCCATTTCCAGCAAAAAGACCTTTTCATAAATAGATCTGTTATAGACATGTTTGAAGGGTCTGATATATTTGTATTTAACTTCTAGCTTACGCAGGGCAATACCCAGTGGAGCACCTGATCAGAGAAGCCCAACCACCGAAGCTTCGATCAAAGACCTGGTGAGTCCTTCCCAGCCCATGTCCCTGTGCATTGTGTCTGTGCTTATATACTTACATCAGTGATATTTTGCCACTGGAACTCTGCTTATATACTTACATCAGTGATATTTTGCCAACTGCTATATCCAAACAGGACTGTTACATTCAGAGAAGTCACTAAGTGATAATAGGGGAATTTCAGTCTCAGCTTTGTTGATGTGTATTTTATTTTAGTGTTCCAGATCATTCCTCTAAATACAGGCTGGGTTATGAGTGCTCTCCGAGAAATACAGGTGCTGGACAGTGGGTATGATCACAGTGTATGGTCTCTGCCCTAAATGGCCACACAGCTAACAGCCGAACTGAATTAATCAGGGCACATCCAACAAAGCAAAATATATTTGTAGCTATAGGGGTTGTTCACCTTTGAGTTATCTTTTAATATGATGTACTAAAATATATTCTGATGCAATTTGTAATTGGTTCTCATTCGTTATTATTTATGGTTTTTGAGTTATTTGGCTTTTTATTAGGCAGCTCTCCAGTTTGCCATTTCTGGTTGCTAAGGTCCAAATTACCCTAGCAACCATGCATTGATTTTAATAAGAGGCTGGAAAATGAATTGGAGAGGCCTGAATAGAAAGACAAGTAATAAAAAGTAGCAATAACGATACATTTGTAGCCCCAGAGAGCATTTGTTTTTAGATGGGGTCAATGACCCCCATTTGAGAGCTGGAAAGAGTCAGAAGAAGAAGGCAAATAATTTAAAAAATATAAATAAAATAATGAAGACCAATTGAAGAGTTGCTTAGAATTGACCATTCTATAACATGCTAAAAGTTAACTTAAAGGTGAACCATCCCTTTAATTCTGTGATGTTTAACATTCTTTAGTAATTTTCTCTCTTTCTCAGCATTTTAGACATTTAAAGGGATAGATCTGTTTTTTACTAGATAAAGCTAAAAGATCTTCTCATTCCTTTTATCCAGGTCACAAAGATTTGTGTCTTTTCTGGAGTCCTGTTTGAAGAAGGATCCTTCTGAGAGAGGGAGTGCCGAAGAACTCCTGCAGCACCCATTCATCAAAGAACTGCCCCCTAAGAAGATCATCAGAGCTGAGATTGAAGAACATCTCCGGGCTCTGCAGAACCGGCCGGCCAAGAAAGGTGAGGGAATCCATTATATCTGATACAACTGCACCATCACAGAGTGTAAATCAACACTGAAATGAGACACTGCAAAATGAAAGTGGTGCTGGGAATAATAAAATGTATTTTTTTTTTAAATGTTTTATTGCATTTTACTTTTGATCAGAGATGCATTTCTTATCACAATATGAATAATGAAAATATTTAAGGGCTTAATATTAAATTTTAGTACGTTATTGACAATGAGATTCTAAGAATTTGCATTTGGTCTTCAGTTTATATTTCATAATTCTGCCATCACATCAAAGTTGAGGGTTGGAAAGAAAACCTCTTTGCCAATGACCTTGTGCGTGGGGCCCCACTATGGACCGCTACCCGGGAAGGAATTTCTCTGTAGGGTGTCTGTCCATGTTTATTTAAAATGATCATCTATCTTATCATTTCCAAATAATTAGACAAAACAGGAATTTAATGTTGGTTATTTCCTCACTTTGCTTTTTTTAATCTATACAGGATTGAAGGGAAAAGCTATGAAACAGCTGCGTCGCGCTTGTGACTTCTACGCACGCAACACAGCAGAGGAACAAAAAGTGGCTCTGCAAATGGCCCTGGAGGGCTTTCCCTGTAACTGATCTTGTGGCCAGTAACAGCAACAGCCCAGAATGAATCTCCTGTGTAAAATCCTAGGTGAAAGAAACATCCACAGAGAAAGGTACCGTCTCCATTCAATATCGCTATTCATTGGTTCTACAAAGCATTAGACCAACATTCTCTGCATTTACTGCTTGAAATCTTTCCCACATGCAAAGAGACAAGCAGATAAGTGCACACCCTGAGATGTTATGGGCTAAATCAGGGTTTTCTCTGCTCACAGACAGTAGCTTTATTGCATCATACTGAAAAAGAACCTTTCTAAATACAATCAATGAAATATTCTGTTTCTGAAGTAATCAAGTTTATCTTCAGTATCCCTCTCTCAGCATCTGTTTATCTTCATTCTCTCTTCATGCAGCAGTTGGGTGTCAGATATTCATTGACAGTTAGATCCAATATATCTTATAGGGGGGCTTCCTTTCCTAGCAGATGTATTAGAGCTCACTCAAATAACTGATTCCAGTACAAACAAAATCTAACAAAATAACTGCCTTTTGCACAAATCCTGCATGTAGAGAGACATGATGTGATGTGACTTTAATAGAGTGAGCTCTAATATATTTTCTAGGCAAAAGGAGCCCCTCTATAATATATATTGGATCTAACTGTCAATGATTATCTGAAACCCAACTCCCATGAAGAGAGAATGAAGAGAAACAGATGCTGAGAGAGGCATAGTGAAGATAAACTTGAATATTTCAGACACTGTACAGAATATTTAATTTATTGTATTTGGAAAGTTTCTTATTTCTTATATATCCATCTAAGGCTGATTATCCAAGAGCTGCCACCACAAGGGGATTTTTAAAATGTATTTGGCCTATAAAGGCTGAATCTGTAATTCTAATTCTCTGTTTTCCTACTAGTGCCCATTACTGTTAATGAAGCCTATGCCAAAGAGAATTCTGTCTGAGCATAAAATTCTTTCTAATGCCATGCTTCTTAATGAATATTCATAATGATAGATTACTAATTGAATTTTATTTTATATTACAGGTGAAGCAGCTCAACCAGTGGTGACTTTGAGATTAGTGCAGCTCCACCAGCAGTGTCTGCTCCTCCCCCTGAAGCGCCAGGACCATCTATCTTGAGATCATGCAACACCACCAGCAGTCTCACATTCAAGGTTCACATCTCCACCAGTGGTACCTTACATTTCAACTACTGTACCATTATTCTACCCACTGCTTCTATATTTCACACAACTTTGTGCAACACCACCAGCCTCTTCTTCTTCTACTGCTCCTCCTCCACCAGACTCTATCATGCCAACACACCTCCAGAATTTCACAGACTTAGCAGTAGCATTTAGCATTAGCAGTAGCATTTAGCATTAGCAGTAGCATTTTTCTAAGACATTAGACATTAGTTTTTTTAATTACCCTACCTCCACCCATGGCCTCTTCTTTTCATTCACCTTTAGCTCCATTATCAGCCTCTTCCCCTTATTCTTCTGAACCTATACCAACAGGCTCAGTCATCATATCAACACACTTCCACCATCACCTTCCTATTTTCAATGCAACACCAGTAGTAGTGATTACTGTCAACTACCATATCTGCAATTGCTGGGCCCCCTATTGTATATTTGTTAATAGCTTTAAAAATTCATCTGATCCACCAGTAGCTGTTGTCTTCACATAGCCCCAATAAACCTTCTCCTTGAATCTAAATTCTCATCTACATTTTTTATTGCTCCCTTAGTTCAGATTTTTTTAAAAAAGTTATCTTTAAAATACCATTGCTCCTAATTTCACATCTCTTGCCTTCAAACATCCACTTCTCCTACAGCAGAGTAAAAATTATGCCCATATATTAAATAGTTTTAAGGGTTACATGCATTTTTAGGAAGGGAAAAACACAGGGATACTGACATGAAATCTTAGTAGAAGTTGATCCAGGGACTTGTCCGATTGCCCTTTGGGAGTCAGGAAGGAATTTTTCCCCCTCTGAGGCAAATTGGCTCTCGCTTCAGATGGGGGTTTTCGCCTTTCTCTGGATCAACTATTAAATAGGTCCCATTTACACTACAATTTTAACTTAATTGACGTGAGTTCTTTCCATTTTAAATTAATATGAATAAATCTGCAGTATATAAATACATTATATCATTGTGTTCTTGCATTTTTATTGTACCCTAATATTGTTAGGAATAGGAATATTAAGGGGAAGGAGAGCTGTAGTGCAAGGGAAATGGATCATTAAAAGACAAGGTGGAATCAAGGGGAAGGAGAAATGGGTGAAAAAGATGAAGAAATATAAGAAGGGAATAAGCAATGTCTGGATCCAGCCCTACTGGTCTGCACTGAGGCCAGAATTATTGTCATTGTACTTGAAGGAAAATATTTTAACTTTACACATATGATATAAAGCGTACAGAAGCACATAACTCAGATAAGTACATCTTCAGATTGGGTTAAGCCGGTTCTGGTTTATTAACATGTTATTACCCTTACTAAATTTTGGGCCTAGCAGGGACTATCCCATAAACATATCACATATATTAGTAGCCTTTGGGACTATGGGTCAGTGACCAAACATGTTTCTGTGATCCATACAATTTGGGACTAGGAAAGATTGACCCATAAACATGTCACTGACATTAGAAGACGTTTTCCCTAGATGAGACCGGCTCATAGACATGACATTGCCATTAGTATTATTTTGGCATCTGCACAAATCTAAATTGCTGCACGCCGAACCAGTAGTAGTGAAAAAAGGTGACAGAGGGTATTTTTATGCAGGTTTCCTACATGCAATGATTTCAATTAACACAGATGGAAAATTATTTTGGGCCCTTTGTTGCCCTAAGAAGAGGTGATTTTTACGTGGTTGACAAGACACCTAATCTGTCTTCAGCCTTAGGAAAAGCTCTAGGATCCCTGGGCTAAATGAAGAAGGGTATAATTGAATCTACATATATTGATACCCATTTATAGCATAATGTATATATCACCCTAGAACCCTGCTCCCCAGGGGTGCAAATCTGCCTCCCTCTGAAGAGGATCCCACCCCACCAGAGTTCCCAGGAAGGATTTTTCTTCTAAATGTGGGATGTAACTTTACCAATGACAATGATGTTGGATATGTGAAACAGCCCTGTCCCAAACATGACACCATATAGTCTATGATGATTTCAGGTTTTTACTTACCCTTTAAAGAGAGGTTATTGTATTTAAATGCAGGCTGTGTCTGTATCAGCTTGTCAGTTCTCTTTGGCCCACACTTTGATATTAGTCCCATCTCCCCCTGCATGACGCTGCTTTCCCACATGTTAGGATAAAGTAGAATGACATTGGGCAGGCTGCCATGTTTCACATAAGGTTGAATAACAAATCCTTCTCATCCATGCCCACTGATATTCATGAACATGGGAAACATGACACTGCTTCTGAGATTTGGTACCACACCACCATGTTTTCACTGGGGCCAGGTGTCCCTTGCACTGATTTAAGCTGGGCGCAGTTACATTATAGTAAGCTCCCAAGAAGTAATACACCGATTCTTGGCACCGCTGGGTTTTCCCTTTCCAGTATAAATGTTGTTGCATGACTTTGTAAGCACTTTAGGCAACAGCACTGATGGGGTTGAAGGTCCTGCAGCATGCATAGGGTTAAAGGACCAGTATCATCAAATAATTTTTTTAAAAAAATTTGTTAGTATACATCGAAAAATAAGCACCAACACAAATTAAACTTTTAAATTGCAAAGCCTTTATTAAAAAATAACTCACTGAACCTCCACTTCCATTCTTCTTGAGAAAAGGCGACAGGGCGACCATCCATTCTGCAGCAGTTTTAGTAAATCGGTTTTACTTTGGATGTGTCCAGCGCGGACACAGAAATAGCATTATAAACTGGAGCAGCACTGAAACAGAAGAAGGGAATAAGATTTTGTTTGGTGGAGGAGGGGTGCGGGGGCTGGGGGGGTGCAGGCAGAAAAAAACATGTCAGGGAGAGATGGAGGAGCAATGCTAGGAAGTGGGGAGCAACTGGCAGGCAATGGCGGCATCCATGGGCTGGGGGATACGACATGTGCATTGCTTAGAAGTGCTGCCCCATCTTGCCGGCAGAGCAGAGCGGCCAGGAGAGATAGTCAAGGAGGAGAAATCAACTGCTGCAGAATGAAAGAAAAGCGGAAGTGGAGTTTCAGTGAGTTATTTTTTAATAAAGGCTTTGCAATTTAAAAGTTTAATTTGTGTTGGTGTTTATTTTTCGATGTATACTAACGAGTTTTTAAAAAAAATTATATGATGTTACTGGTCCTTTAAATGAGTCTACATTTTGTGGTACATATACATATATATTTATATGTGCCAGTGCAGGGCATGAGTGGGTATGTGCAGGGTGCCAGTGTACATATTGGTAGAATGGACTGGTCTCTTATATGGTGAGAATATCTGTCCCTATTCTGTATATATGGGGGGGCTATTCACACCCCTGTGCTCAATGGGACGTTCCATGCTGAAACCGCTCTGTAGCATCATCTTATATTAAAGGCAAACCACATTTAAGTTCAGTATATAAAATATGGCATTTTTAGCCATATTCATTTTTAGGTATAGTTCTCCTTTAAGCTGGCCATTTTAACTACTGCATGGTGCATCAACAGATGCAGAAGTGAAGAGAAGCCACAGTTCCTGATTGTTTTGGCCATTGGCTGAAATGAACATATCAAAGAAAAGTGACCGTACCATGCAAGACCCCTTGGACACTAACAATCAGTTTGGCGCATGGGCACATTGCTTGAATACCACAGGATCAGACAGTGTTTATTTTAAGTCTTTAGATTACAAACAGAATTGTGTGTTAATGAACCATAACTGTTTCTTAAATTCAGATTTTTTTTTATTTGTCTTTAAAATACTTACAAAAACACAGTAGCAAAATTTTTATATACATATTACATCATATCTGTTATTGTATATCTGTAACGAGAAAAAGAAGTGTGTCAGCATTTGGTTGGCAAATTTATTATCTTAACACTGGCAAGTAAGTGTTCCAATTACACCAGCAACAGTTGGTCTAAAAACAATTTTAAAAAAAAATACTACCGATGGCACTGGTTGCTATAAATAGGTATTACTCTTCACATTGTTCAATTAATAATCACATATTGCAGTCATCCGGTTGCCTATCCAAGACAAGTATCCATATACTTCACCAGAGAGGTCAATTGCACATACACTTAGGGGCCCATTTACTTAGCTCGAGTGAAGGAATAGCGGAAAAAAACTTTGAATTTCGAATGTTTTTTTTGGATACTTTGACCATCGAATGGGCTACTTCGACCTTCGACTACGACTTTGAGTCGAACGATTCGAACTAAAAATCGTTCGACTATTCGATAGTCGAAGTACTGTCTCTTTAAGAAAAAACTTAGACCCCCTAGTTCGCCACCTAAAAGCTACCGAAGTCAATGTTAGCCTATGGGGAAGGTCACATGAGCCCTTTTACATCTCTTGCCTTGAGCCACCATTTCGTGATGGTCTCTGTGCTGCCTCAGAGATCACCTGACCAGAAATACTACAACTTTAACTGTAACAGGAAGTGTAGAAGCAAAAGACAGAACTCTGTCTGTTAATTGGCTCATGTGACCTAACATGTATGATTTGTTGGTATGTTTCTGAGTACAGTGAATCCTACGATCTCAGGGGGCGGCCCTTATTTTTTAAAATGGCAATTTTCTATTTATGATTACCCAATGGCACATACTACTAGCAAAGTATATTATTATGAAAATGGTTTATTTACATGAAGCAGGATTTTACATATGAGCTGTTTTATGCAATATATTTTTATAGAGACCTACATTGTTTGGGGGGTATAGTTTTAATGGTTTCGTTCGATCGAATAGCGATATTCGAAGTCGAAGGATTTAACTTCGATGGCCGAATATCGAGGGTTAATTAACCCTCGATATTCGACCCTATGTAAATCTGCCCCTTAGTCTAAGGCTAAGGCCACACTAGGCGATAGCGCCGCGATTTGACTCGCGGCGACTTTTCGCCGCGACTTTTAAGCCGCAATCGCTGGGGAAACTTTTGCGCTGGCGTCTATGGGGAATCGCGAAAAATCGCCAGCGTAAAAACACACGCGGCGATCTTTTTTCTATTGTCGCTCGAAATCGCCTAGCGAGGCAATTTCGAGCGACAGTAGAGAAAAGATCGCCGCGTGTGTTTTTACGCTGGCGATTTTTCGCGATTCCCCATAGACGCCAGCGCAAAAGTTTCCCCAGCGATTGCGGCTTAAAAGTCGCGGCGAAAAGTCGCCGCGAGTCAAATCGCGGCGCTATCGCCTAGTGTGGCCTTAGCCTAAAGCTGGCCTTAGATGTTGAGATTTTTAAAGATCCTATCCTCATCGTGAGACCACGATTTTCTCGGAAAGATCGTACGAATTTACCATCAACTAAAAAGACCAATTTGCCAGTAAAACAAAGGGGAGCTGCCTGCTTGGCTCTGCAAACATAGATAGATTGCACTGGGACTGACAAAGATTTTTTGACCTGGCCGATCAATTTCCTGACATATATTGGCCGAAAAATCGTAAGATGTACGAAGGTCTAATCCCACTAACCGCACGATAATTTTCGAAGGATTGGTCGGACTTCCCTAAAATCGGTCGTTTGGCAAGAAGAATCATGCGTCTATGGGAGCTTAACACTCCTTGTTTATATGTGATATTAGTGATTTTCTGTTTCTGAATAGCAGAACAGCACCATGAGAGCTCAAAATCCCTCCCCATTTGAATGGCAATCAGCTGAGGGGTTAAAGATTGCTGCTTGCTTTTCATAATAAACGGACAAGAATGTTCCTTGGCTTACATAAATGTCTGATGATCTGTGATAAATACAGTTAGTTCCGTAAATCTTTGGACAGAGACAGCTTTTTTCTAATTTTGGTGCTGTACATTACCACTATGACTTTTAAATGAAACAACTCAGATGCAGTTGAACTGCAGACTTTCAGCTTTAATTCAGTGGGTTGAACAAAACGATTGCATAAAAATGTGAGGAACTAAAGCCTTTTTTTAACACAATCACTTCATTTCAGGGGCTCAAAAATAATTGGACAATTGACTGAAAGGCTATTTCATGGGCAGGTGTGGGCAATTCCTTCATTATCCGTGAAAGATACCAGACACACGATGACAAGTGTAGTGGGGGTGACCCCTGCACATTTATTATGTCAGATGTAACGTTTCGGGGGCGTGCCCCTTCGTCAGACATGTCTGAGTAAGGTATAAACATACATATTACATAATAACCATATTATTTAAATTAAGACTTTCGGCCCAAATATAATAATGACACTAAAAAGTGATTTTTTTGGGGGGGGGGGGTGTGATGTTACCATAAAAATAAACATGGATTTATTAAGTACTATTTCATAACCCAAAAACGTACGTAATATTTATATCAACGCTAACTCCAGGAGCACCTCTTTCTGTATCGACTAGAGTAGCAGTTAATCCCCCATGTAAAGTGCCTCCTCTGTTTGTATGCAATTCTTGTATGCATGCAGATCCCCGTTTGCAGATCCCCGGGGCATGACGTGGCTGACCAGGTTGCTTCTCTTGAGATGATTAAGCTGGCCATAGACTCAAAGATTCGCTCGTTTGGCGACATCGCCAAATGAGCGGATCTTTCCCAGATATGCCACTAACGGCATGGCTATATCGGGGGTAATTCGAACGTTCGGCCGTATGGCCAAGGGGGCTCCGACGGGTCGGTTAAAAATCAAACCTTCCCGATCGATATCGTGGCCAGCTATCGATCGGGAAGACCCGTCGGAAGCCCCCATACACGGGCAGATAAGCTGTCAAATCGGTCCAAACGACTGATATCGGCAGCTTTATCTGCCCGTGTATGGCCACCATTACACTGCCTCTAGCTGGTGATTTGAGGGAACCACTAGATGCAGTTTTGCCTAAAAATGTTTCTCACTCAGAGTTATACAAAAAAAACGACATGCCTCGAAAAACAAACAAACAAATGAATTAGAAACAAATATTAGAAATGAAGTATGGAATCTTATGGCATCCAATTTGACCGCTAGAATTGAATTTGTCAAGTACCGGATTGGGGACACCCAGATTTTACACTTCTTGGTTACTCTTTGCCATTCTGGGAGCATGTCCTGCAGCAATATCAATGAGCCCTGATAGGTACATAGTTATACCGGAGCCAAATACTACCATAATGCCTCTGGTTTCTTTCACATTGAACCTGAGAACATACCACATGATTTGTTAGAAGCCAATGTATTTTCGCAGCATGTATTTGTGTTGATTATGAATTAACCGTGCAGCAAGTGACTTTTTTTTGTCACCATTTGCCATAGAGGTGTATTATTCATTTGCATTTCTGAACTGCAGTCGGTCTGTCACCACCAGGTCTACCATAGGCCCTTACTTCTATATGGGAAGCATTAACAGGCAGGCAGAAGCATTTTGACATCATGGAGAGACACCATTTTTGGAAACTTCAAAATCCCATACATTCTGGAGGTTAGGTCCTATACCTATAGGAGAAATAAACATACAAAGGCCTCTGGAAAATGTTACCGTGACCCAAAGTATAACCAAAGCACACACCTGGCATGCTGCAGCGACCCGAGTGCTTCACTTCTACGTATATATTGGTTCTTTAAAAACGAGTCAAGCTTTTACCCGCTGAACATATTCAAGGCTATTGATCAAGTGAGGAATCGGACTGCCGTGTTGGCTGCTAAGGTTTTGCATCTATATTGTAATTGTTGTTTGACTTTATCTTGATACGTATTATTATAAATATGTTCAGTTATGTCATTTACTTTTTTACTCACTTTTCAGCTACTATATTCTGAAGTCGGAGGTCTGTCAGTGTTTCAATAACCCTACCCATAAACTACACTGTCTTTTTTTTAAATAAGTGTTTTTCATTTTCTGCTTAGCTGAACCTGGTGTCTGCCGCTCCGGGAAATTTTGTCTGTGAACTACAAGTTGAAGAAGAGCATACGAACAGAGGAGGCACCTTACATGGGGGATTGACTGCTACTCTAGTCCATACAGTTGCGCTTATGCGCACAGAAAGAGGTGCTCCTGGAGTTAGCGTTGATATGAATATTACGTAAGTTTTAGTACTTAATAAATCAGTGTTTATTTCTATGGTAACATCAAACCCCAAATTATAACTTTTTAGTGTCATTGTTATGTTTGATCTCTTGGGCAATAACCTTCTGGGTATGGCTTTACGTTCTGCAAGTCTCTGGCCACCAACTAGTGTGTCCCTTTACACTTCATCACTTCCATGTTCACAGTTTCACATATAATGTTCTGCAGTGGAATAGCATTTCTCGCAAATTGCTTATAATAATAATAATAATGTTGATTTGCTACAAGTAGAATCTCGGAGACACCCTTTTTGCCATATCCATATAGACCACTTCCCACGCATTTGGTAAACACTAGTGTAACCCTCCAAAAATTGGGGACTCTGTACTTATCACAGCTCAAGTTTTTGTAGATGTGACTAATAAAGTTTCAGGAAAACTCATTGCACAAGGGCGACACACAAAACATCTTGGGAACTGATGCAAGCTGCCATATATCAGGACAAATAAACCTCCAAATATCCATAGTGGAATAACTGCAGTAGTAGTGCCGAACAAGCATGAACATTGTATTACTAAGCTATTATTTTGCTGCACTAAGGAAAATATATAAATGTTAACCCCCAAAGAGGATTGTGTGTTTTTATTTCCAGTAATAAGCAACATACGAAAAAGCCATTTTTAAGTAGCAGTTTGACACTTTCTATAAATGAATTCATCTTACACTTGCAGGGGCGTGTTTAGGTGAAGCCCTTGTGATATATACATGGACAAGCACATTATTGCCTCATCAGTGTGTTTCTAGACAGTTGTGATGATTTTCTGAAAGCAAATTCTGTATTCATCATTTGCTAAATATGCAGCTACTCAAGTGCTTAGAAAGCTGTGAAAATGCAACCTGGCCAATTGTAGTATGTGTTTACTCCTCAATAAATATGCCCCCTAGTGGTGTTTTGACTGCCGCTGCAAGCAGCTGAGGTCAAAATTACAAGTGCACTGAATGATGATGGAGAGTACAATATAAATATAAGGAAAACCACCAGCACACCCTGGCTTCTCGAAAAATATAGGTCCGGTGTTCAGTAAGAAAGGTCGGCACCCTCCAATGAACGTAGACAAAGGAAAAATACCAGCACTCAGGACTCAATGCAAGCGGGCCAGGCCCTGCGTTTTTATTGCAAAATAGTAACGTTTCAGTCTCGATGGAGAGTGCAACCTACAGTAAAGCTTACACTCGTGCACGTGTTGGGTTCTTTACCAGAACACCCTTCTCTTGCAACAGGGTCAATATATCAATAGAGGAAAATCCAGAAGCACACCAATAATTTTGAGCTGTGTAAAAGATGATTTATTTAGCCTATTTACATCTGCATCAAGGACAATGTTTCAGGCCTCTCTGGACCAATTATCAAGGCTTGGTTTAATCTTCTTTTCAACAATAGTAATAATGGAGACGTAACAAATATCATGTATTTGCATATTTCACGCGTGAAAACAGTAAGAACAGTAGATTTATCACTAGCTCAAATATCTAAAATAAGAATCAGAAGCATCAGATAACATACAAATTATTAAAACATCAGTTTAGATAGGATTTTGGGGCAACCTGTATAATATCTTAGACATATTGACGTTGGTTTTCTCTTTGTTGTTGGTATCACCATGCCTAGAGTGAAAGAGCCTTTAGGAAAGAAGGTTATAGATGCCTATGAGTCTGGGAAGAGACTCATTCTACTGTCCAGGATATCATCTACAAGTGGAGAAGATTTGAAACGACTGCCAACTTGCCCATGCTATCCCAGCAGATTCAGCCCCAGAATTTCATCACAAGACCTATAAGTAGCTCTTACTACTACTGATGTTAAAGTGCATGGGTCTACCATTAGAGAGAGGCTGCACTACATACTATGTAGTACGTGAAAGAAGATCAAATATTGATATGTCCACATATGTTAAAAAAAGAAAAGACTTTACAGGGGGTTACTTACGTATTTATATTACTGTACGTATACAAAATGAACCGTAGACCTGTACATTGCTATAGCCCTATTGTGCTTGTCCAAGATTTCATTTGAGGTAATAATGGAAGCCTTCACTATATCATCTGCCAGGGCATTCTTAAGCCTCATTGCCCTTACTGTAAAGAATCATTTGTATTGCTTCTGTTCTTCATGTCTAAATAGATGGCTTCTTGTGCTCGTCTCCTTTCTATGTTGCTATTTGTATAGAATGTCCTCCAACGTTTTCTCATTGACACGTCAACATCTCTCTTCATTGGTAAAGTTCCTGAAGGCTTCTCAATGGATGCAGTCTTGGCCTGGGGAAGTGCTCTCTGGTTAACTATTTCTTTTTTTATCACTGCAAGGGTGATGCAGCAAAAGCAATTTCAGAGCACATCTTAAAGCCGTCCATCCCCATGAGACTCCAGAAATGTAGACATCATTAGTAATGAGACTAATGGATAGAGTCTAAGGCAGTCATCTCATGGACAGGTCACAGAATGCACAGCTTAGTTGTTAAAGAGAATACCCTTACTGGAATAAAAAAAAGTTACACCACTGAGTACTTCACCACCCAAAAACTGAAGTCACTGAAAAGCCTCCAGGAATATCACCAATGAAGTCAATATTTTGCAAATACAAAACTGAAGACTATCAGGACAAAGGCACATGATGTGTTCCATTCATCACTACATGTAACAGCAAATAAAACCCTGTTACTTAGTTTCCATTGGCAGTAACAGAAAGTTAGACCTTTACTAGCAATCGTCATTTTTTAATCCATTGCAGCCAAATGATGTCCATAGTTTTTTTTAGCACAGGTAGAAGGCATTTTACTTGTTGTTAAAAGAAAAATACATTTTGCATAGAATTTGCAACACTGCATGAAAATATCTATATTACAGTAATACAAATTAATAATAAAAGTTTCAAAAAATTTGCTTTTTGAATTACTAGGACAAATGCTTCATGATATGAAGCTGGAAGACGCGAACGTGCAGCATTGCTCCAACAGCTTGGATCTGCTTCATATGCCACCTACTTATTAGTTATGGAGACTGTATCAGCTGCCGCTGGTAAAAAAGTCATCAGTCTTAAATACACTTGGTGGTTCGTATCTTGATGGTTGTGATCTTGCAGGTGTTTGTTTCTTGGAACAATAAAAAGAAAAATAAGTCTATTATGACAGACTGATCTGACAGAATAGGTAAGCTCTCAAGAGATCCTTGTTAAAGGAGAACTAAACCCTAAAAATTAATATGGCCAAAAATGCCATATTTTATAAACTGAACTTAAGAGTTTCAGCTTCTCAATAGCAGCAATGATCCAGGACTGCAAACTTGTCGCAGGGGGTCACCATCTTGGAAAGTGTCTGCGACATGCTCAGTGGGTTCTGATCAGCTGTTGAGAAGCTAAACTTAGGGGTCGTCACAAATTATCAAGCACAAAATGATGTTTGTCTGTAATATAAGCTGGTACTAAAGGGCTGGTTATTAAATTATGATGCCTATTGCACTGGTTTCTGAGCTGCTATGTAGTAATTATCTGTATTAATTACTAATCAGCCTTATACTGTGACTGATATTCCATGTGTACTGTATATTTTGAGCTGGTCCCTAAGCTCAGTAAATGACAGCAGCACAGAGCAGGTGCAGAGAATCAGCAGAAAAGAAGATGGGGAGCTACTGGGGTATCTTTGGAGATCTTTACTGCTAAATGGCTGTGGTTGCCTTGGGCTGGTACAGAAGCACAAAACAATGTATAACATTTCTAGCTACTTCTTTAGTTAGGCTTTAGTTGAGCATTGCAAAAAACAAAAACAGTTTTCCCAATATATGTCTTTAAAATACTCCCTTTCCATGCTATTTCAGTTACAGTGAAGAAAAAAAATGTAATGTATAAAGGCTGGAGTGACTGGATGTCTAACATTATAGCCAGAACACTACTTTTCAGCTCTATAACTCTGAGCTAGTCAGCGGCTTGAAGGGGAGCCACATGGTACATTTCTGTTCAGTGAGTTTACAAATGATCCTCAGCATTCAGCTCAGATTCAAAAGCAACAGATATGACCCATGTGGCCCCCCTCAAGTCTCTGATTGGTTACTGCCTGGTACCCAGTCAATGTAAACCAAGAGAGCTGAAAATCAGGAAGTAGTGTTCTGGCTATTATGTTAGACATCCAGTCACTCCAGCCTTTATACATTACATTTTTGGCTAACTAACTATATTAAAAACATTTTTTATTTTGCACAGCCTATCTATTTACCCAGTTTTTATTTTTACACTGAACAATTCTTTTAAAGGGTTGGTTCACCTTTAAGGTTAACTTTTAACATGTTGAATTATAATGACTAATTCTAAGTAACTTTATTTTTTATAGTTTGTGAATTATTTGCCTTCTTCTCACTGCTTCCAGCATTCAAATGCTCTGTAAGGCTACAAATTTATTGTTCCTGCTACTTTTTTCTATTTTTTGTCTTTCTATTTGGGCCCTCTCCTGTTCATATTCGTCTCCTCTTTAAGTCAGTGTATGGTTTCTAGGGTAATTTGGACCCTAGCAACCAGATTTCTGAAATTATAAACATTAGCTGCTGAATAAAAACCTAAATACCTCAGAAACTACATATAATAAAAAGTTGTCTCAGACTATCACTCTCTACATCATATTAAAAGTTAACTCAAAGATGAACAAACCCTTTAACCGTGCTTATACCTTTGACTTGTATAATGCTACAGAACAGGCTGTTTCATCCAGTGAACAGATCTGTGGTATATATTAGGGGTCCTCCATCCAAAAACTGTTTTTGTAACTCTCAGCAAATTTGTTATAACTGTAAAACTTTTAAGCATTTTTAATGAATGTATATTTTGAATTGCTATTGAAAACAGTATGTATAGTATAGTATGTATAGTTTATTAAAAAATACCATAATAAAAGTATACTTCTGGTTGTGCAGTCTCTTCTCGAAAAAGGTGATATGGTGACATAGCCTCAGCTGCAGACTACATGCTCGTCCACATCTCTTAGCCCGCTATCTTCTAAAACCGGACGTCAGTGGCTGCAGAGCTAGAAGCAATCTTTAGCCCGCTTTGTTTATTTTTCTGCCCTTTTAAATTAATTTCATCTAGGTTTGGGAGAGAGGAGGTGTGTGGGCAGTGTTATCTTCATGCGAGGCATGAGAGCGAGATAATGGGGGTCTTCTGTGACTCTTAGAAGATTTATTGCTGACCTGATGCTGCCTTCGCTGCTGACAGAACAAATCTGACTAAAGTATAATACAGGCAGGCTGAAAAAAATCCTCTCTAGCATTGCAGCAACTGACTTCCGTTTTTTAGAAGAAGTCAAGTATGCGGATGTGGATATGTCGTCATATCCCTACAATCAGAAGCAGATATTTATGGTATTTTTAAATAAAGCATTAAAAAAAAGTTAACTATGTGCTTTATGGAGGGGGGCTATACTGGTTTTTTTACTTAAAAAGTTTTAGTGTTACTATTCCTTTAAACATGAAAGTACAAAAAATGCATTAAGCAAAACTTCACTCTTTTACTTTGTATTAAATACTGTTTTTAGGCACAAGTATGAGATCAGTTATCCAGAAAGCACAGAATTTCGGGAAGGCCATAAAATCTATTTTATCCCAGATAACTTTTTGGTAGAACACACACACACACACACACGTACTTACATTTGGAGGTGAAAAGAATGAAGCTGAACTGATATTTTGGAACATTTTCTTGAAAGGATTAGAAAATGACCCAACACTAGTTTCTCCTTGTGCGATGTGCTCTTCCATTGAAGCAACATTGCTTCCCACCATCTTTACAAAAGCCTAGTTACAAACAAGTTAAAAAAAAAGAAATTTTCTTTAAGACAAAAATACTGAGTATTTCTAAACAGTGTTATCGTCAAAGCATGGGCAAGGTCAAGGAAAGGCTTAAAGTGTGAGTCAAGCACATAATAAAAACTTGCCTAATAAAAGAAAACATAATGCTAACCAACTTTCCAATACGTAGTTATTAAACATTTTCAGTGCTTTTTATTTGTAAAATCGATTTCTATTGAAAGCAGGATTTGCTTAACTCCTGGTTATTAGTTTTTAAACAATACTGCAAAAGTCTTAGTTCCCCAGCAAAGACAGGTCTGTTAATCAGCTGCCTTGTCTTACATTGTATCAACAGTCTGAGCCACCAGTGCAGAGAATAGAAAGGGACAAAGAAATACTGCTTTCAATAGCAATGCATCCACAAATAGTTTAAAACCATAGAAAATTTGCATACATACAAATATTGCAAACAGTGACATAACTAGATATTACTGGGCCCCACAGCAAATTGTATTTCAGGCGCCCAAATGTCTAACGGTTGACTATGTACCTCCTGGGTTCCCTTCAGCAGCAGGGTCTGCTTCCTCTGTAGGTATTCGACTGATTGTAAACTTGCTTAGAATTTTGTTTTCTTTTATTAGGCACAAAATTATATTTTGGGTTGACATTCCCTTTAATCACTGGGAGAGCATTTTGTTATGCTCCTGTTCCAGCAGCCTGTTGGCAGCCCTGGGACATAGCCACTATAAAATAGCAATAGAAGTTGTACAAATTGCACATATGTACCAGTGAGTTCTCCGAGATCATGGCTGGGTGATGCTACATGCAGCAAATGGGCCACTGGTCAACCTGAATACTTGGCAGGGGGTCCCACAGATGGTGGTATATTTATTAAAGGTTAAAATAATAAAATAGTTTGAGTGACTGCTGTACTATTGTACAACCTTAATAGGAAAAGAAGAAAAAAGAGCTCACCCATATAGTTGCACCTCCCCATCAAAATACAAACTCCAGTGAAGCAAATTATTAAAACTTAACCTTTAATAAATTCATCAAAACCAGGTCTAGAAAGCACAATTAAAAATATGGTTAGGTATAGGGGGCTGATTGACACGGCAACAGCGGGTTTAAAAAGACATGTGCTGATCTCACTCACTTTTTAGTTTTGGTTAGGCAGGCGTCTGATAGGGACATAGAATTGGCTCCATAGGGTAAAAACGGATCGGGAGGGGATCTCTGTGGGTGAAGGGGTTGGATATTGGAATGATACGCGGTTCTGACACTTTGCTCGATACAACATATCTAGAAGCAACTAAATACTTTAGTGTTTGTTATCTGGTTTCCGCTTATCCTGCCTAATACCACAAGGGAGGGATTCTCAAGTGGGTGAAGGGGAGGCTTGGTGTGGTGAAACCATTGATCCGTGTGTTTAACACTAATAATGCCCCAGCGTTTGTACCATCTGGGCTTTTGCTTCCAATCCTAAAATCTAATACCACAAGGGAGGGATCCTTAAGTGGGTGAAGGGGTTGGTGTGGTGTGGTCCACTTTTTGGCAAATAATTTTTTGGCCGTGTTTGTTAGAATTATACTTGGCTCGAGTGCTGAGAATTTACCACTCAGATTCCCAACCGCAACCGCAATTGATTTAAGTGAGATCAGCACATGTCTTTTTAAACCCGCTGTTGCCGTGTCAATCAGCCCCCTATACCTAACCATATTTTTAATTGTGCTTTCTAGACCTGGTTTTAATGAATTTATTAAAGGTTAAGTTTTAATAATTTGCTTCACTGGAGTTTGTATTTTGATGGGGAGGTGCAACTATATGGGTCAGCTCTTTTTTCTTCTTTTCCTATTATAATCATTATTTGAACCTGCACACCATTTTCTGCGTTTGATGGACGGTGCTCCCAACCACCAACTTTCTACTATTGTACAACCTTGCTTGAACTTTGAGACTGCTAAACCACTTCACTGTGGACTCTATCTTGCTCAAAACTGCTTTTGCCTTGTTTTCTTTATTTAGCCTTTCTAACAACATGCCTTATTATCCCCCTGTGCTGCAATAATGGTTTATTTTAGTTTTAAAACATCAGTGTTGCCTCATTATCAGCTTTGGCTCTTTCTTCCTTCTCTACTTCAAGCACTATGACTAAGGACCTCTGAAACTCCATAGTAGACCCTGATCTTTACAGGGTGAAGGGATATTTCATAGTTCAGTTTAACATGGTATAGTTTATAACTCAAGAACACTATGCCACCCAGTGTTATATAGTTACACACTTACCTCTAGCATGTCAATTTTCTGATACAATTGTCTCATTTCAGCAGCTTTTGTATGAATTTGAGGTATTTTTTCATTAACTACTTGCGATGTATCATTCCGAATCTGCATAAGAAAGAAAATTGATTCAAAATGAATCAGAGCATTCTGAAATTCTCTTTTCTTTGTCATTATTAGCACCATTTGGTAGGTATATCTCAAGGAATTTCTAGGAAGCAAGTCTGGCACACTGTTTAACAAAGAAACAGGGTTTATTTTTTTCTTTATTTCTGCAGTTACTAGCATTTTATTTAATTGGCAACTGCAATCAAAACATATGTTTAACATTGTCCAAGCCTTCTAGGGATGCAGAACCTAAGATCCACAAAGGCTTGACTGATGTGAAGTACTGAATATGTAGTAGGTTATAGGCCATGTTATTTCTTTAGTTATTTCCAGTAGACTCATCAGTGTTGATACAGATGAGTCCACTTTTCTGGAACCGTGAATGTTCTTTCCAGTGAGATCAAATGAATGTTAACAAAATTCAGTTCATCCGATTCATTATTCAAGGGTAATAACTACTAATATTCATTATGGAAAAATTGATTTCAATTTATCTATAACGACCAATAGTAAATAAGCCTAAAGGTATTTTAATTGCTGCTACTTGAACTGCATGTCCATATTATTATTATAATAAGCATGTATTTTAAGAGCGCCAACATATTTTGCAGCGCTTTAAAAAAAAATGTGCTTATACAAGAAATCACATGAATTACATACATAGAACATACATACAACCAGTATATAGAGTTACATACATAACAACCAGTGCCAGTACAAAAGGTGATGAAGGCCCTGTGCAAAAGAGCTTGCAATCTAAAGGGGAAGGGAATGAGACACAAGGTGCGGAAGTGGGCAAGATCAAAAATAAGCAGCTGAGAGATGTAACATGTGGTCTTGCATTTGGTAGCTAAAGAGAGTGAGGGTAGGCTTCTCTTGAAAGCAGAAAGGTTCGGAGAAAATCGGACAGACTGTGGGAGAGAATTTCAGAGGAGGGGTGCAGCCCTTGCAAAGTGTTGAATGCGGGCGTGTGAGGAGATAATGAGAGAAGAGTTGAGAAGCAGGTCAGTAAAGGAGCGCAGTAAGCGGTTGGGTGAGTATATAGAGATTAGTTCTGAGCTGTAGTGAGGGGCAGAGTTATGAAGTGCTTTGAATGTCATTAGTTTGAATGTTATTCTGAAAGGTAGCAGAAGCCAGTGCAGGAATTGACAGAGCGGCAGGGCAGAGGAGGAGCGGTTGCTGAGGTGTATAAGCCTAGCAGCAGTGTTCGTTATTGACTGGAGAGATGACAGTCTCTGGCAAGGAAAGCCAATTAAAAGTGAGTTACAGTAGTCTAGATGTGATAGAGTGAATAAGAATTTTAGCGGCATCTTGGGTGATAAACTATCGTATTTTGAATATGTTCCTTAGGTGAAATTGACATGATTTAATAAGTGGATATGAGGAGTGAAGACAGGGTTGAATCTAGGATAAGCCAAGGCACAGGGCCTGGGGTGATTGGGTGATAGTGAAACGGCAAAAAGAGGTAAGGGAGAAGATGATACTCGATTGTAGGAGACCCTGAAGGAACGATTAGTGTGGTAAGAAGAGAACCAGGACAGGGCCGTGTCATGAAGGCCATTACTTATCATGGGTTGCTTGCCACTGATAACTATGGCGTTGCACTGGTGTTTAATGCTAAACAGCTGACTTCTTGAAGCTTCCTACTAGTTTACATACAAAAGCATAAAAAGATGCAATGCCCCTCACATCACAATATATCAAGGTTATCAAAATAAATATTGTGTGTTCATTTTTAAGTGCCCTTACCAATGAGAAGTGTTTTGATCAGTTTTTTATGGTTGGTTGGTACTATGTACTGCATTTCCACAATTATGCACATATGTTCATAAACTAGCTAGCTCCAGCCTATAGAGTTTACCTGTAGATATTAGTTGAGAATGTCAGAATTCAGAAAGACATGTTTCTCAAATACCTACCATATCCAACATCCCTACAAACTCATCAACTCTGATCAGCAGATCTTCCAAGCTTTTGTCCAAAGCTTGAATCTAAAAGAAAGTAAAAAATTGGCAGTGAGTGAGGCAGGACCAAAACAATTACGGTCAAATGCATATTTAAAGCTTCCGTATGCTCCCCCCAAAAATGTTCCAGGCTGAAAATATCACGAGTACTGAGAGGAAGCTGGGAAACTCTGCAACCCCTTGGGTGGACAAGTGACACAGTGGAGGTTGGAGTAAGACTGGCTGGCTAAAAGCAATTGGGGAAAACATCAAAATATTGGTGGCATGTTGAGACAGTGGTTGTGACAAAGGAGTTTTGATCCTTTCATGAACATCATTCATTGTACTTTCCCAACTTGTCAAAGCTAGTTAACCAGAATGATTTTTAGGTGGTAGAAAAAATGTAATTAAAACCCTTAGGGGTGACTAAAATAACAAAGAACAGGGAGCTGGGTGTAGCCAGAGGGGGAAGCTTTCTCACAGGAAGATACTCTTGGATTAAGTAGTCTGTGAGTCCTAGAGAGCTGGAGTAAGCACTGATTGCTTTAAAATGTAATAATATGGTGGAAAACACTGGAAGTTGTGGTCCAACAACATTTGAGTGACCATTTGTTAATGAAATGAACATTGTTATAGAAGGATGACATTTGCTTAACATTGGCCAGACGGTTTAGATTTAGGCACAAGTTTCAGGCCATGGTACTGTATTTTATATGTGTATAAAAAAAAATGACCCCAAAATGCAGAAAACTGTCTTGTTACTAATACCCAGGTAATATGTTATATTTTGTTTAATATATTACTCCATTTTATTACAGTTATGGTACATTTTTTTATCAATATGTTGGTTGATTTCCACTAGGTATGCACCAAATCTAGGATTCGGTTTGGAAAAATGTTTCTAATATAGTTAGCCAGCCAAAAATGTAATATATAAATGCTGGAGTGACTGCTTTTCAGCTCTCTAACTCTGAGTAGAGGTGGCCATAGACGTAACAATTACGATCTTTCTTGGAAAGGATCTTTCCAAGAAAGATTATTCATTTCAATACAAACGTGTAGAGCTGAATTGTCAGATATACAGGTAGAAACAACAGAATTCTACCTGTATCTGATGATTCAGCACTAACAATGGACGATGCAATCAAAGGCACCCAATCAAAATTTTCCATCCAGCCCGATCGACGAGCTGATTGATTTTCTGCCAATATCGTTCAGCTCTTTTCCCACCATACACGCACTGAATATCTTACATAAATTAGTTTTGTACAATATTATCTGTGCGTCTATGGCCACCTTTTGTCAGCAACTTAACGGAGGGCCACATGGGACATAACTGTTCAGTGAGTTTGCAATTGATCCTCAGCATGCTCATCAGAATCAAAAGCAACAGTTATGGCCCAGGTGCCCCCCTCAAGTTACTGATTGGTTACTGCCTGGTAACCAATCAGTGGAAACCAAAAGAGCTGCAAAGCAGGAAGTAGTGTTGTGGTTATTATGTTAGACATCCAATTCCAGTCACTAGGGTTGCCACCTTTTCCGGAAAAAAATACCGGCCTTCCTATATATTTATACTTTTTCTCTATTAACATTGGGATCAACCATCATTTTTTACCTGCCAGGCCGGTAAAATACTGGCCAGGTTGCAACCCTACCAGTCACTCCAGCCTTTATAGATTACATTTTTGCCTAACTAACTATATTAGAATCATTATTTATTTTGCACAGCCTATTTACCCAATTTTTATTTTTATACTGAACATTTCCTTTAAAATCACGTGCCTTTTCGAAAGGAAGTCAAAAAAAATAATTGATAATTGTGAGCTGTGCACAGTTCTCTTGCACTCTTCCTTTGCATATGTAAAATAGGGTTCTGATTTGGCGGAATCTCAAAACAGTGTATTCGGTGCATACAGGAGCGCTCCGCCAATGAGGCGAGTTGAGGCACTCGGCTTAGGTGGCAGCGCCCCCCCCCCCTGGCAAAAAATGCCGCTCCTGGTAACTAAGAGCCAAATTTTCACTAATTGCGCTCTCTGCACTAGCAACGTGGACCCTCGTGGACAAAAACTAAGGCTGCCTCGCAAATTGGGCAGGATCGCCCCTGGGTGTATCCCTAATTCCCACTGACAACTATTGTGCCATGAGTTGCATCTAGTCTATAATATTTACTGACAAAGGACATACATACGTATGCTAGCCATACAAGGAGAAAGGCTCATTCCACCATATTGCCATCCAGGTGGTGCCCAAACTGTGCTGATCTAGTTGGTCATAGAGTGAAGAATTACACAGGTATGAACACACAGGCCACAGTTTCTTCCCTGGTACCTGCATGATTTTGGTCTTTACTTTAGTGGTATTAAAGAACAATAGTTTCCATTGGGAATTCAGTTCTCCTTATATACATGGCCACATTTACACACAGCACTGCTGCTGCTTTTTTTATGACTGCAAAAATATGACAAGTAAATGACTTATACACAGCTTTGCTTGGGGCAGATTTGATCAGCTAAGAGATGATGGCTACACACACACACACAGCTTTGATCACCCGAATGGAAGCCCCGCCCTACCTCTGCGCTTCCGCTGTGCTCTGGGAGGAGATAGCTAGAAAACTTGGCGGATGTGCTTTTTATGAGTTGGTCTAAATCAGGCTGTTCCTCACTGAGGAGACCGGCGAATGCTCCGCTGTAGGCACTATGACTTTGGGACACGCAGCCGCTGTCAATGGGACTGTGGGAAGAAACAGCCGCCAAGTCCTCTTCCTCTGTCGCTTCCCATTGCCCCGAGCCTCCTACTGCCGCCGCTACTTCCACCTCCATGGTGAACGGGTGCCGCCCGCCAAGCACTCGTGACAACCGTGGGATGGCTTTCTTTAGACTGGTGCCGGGAAGGGTCAAATTTAGAGCTGTTCTTGTGAGCGCAGTTTTAACCCACAGAGCCCTGGAATCGGAGCGTTCGCTTTATTTATGTGCACCCCTATTTTAATGGGAAGAGCTTTAAATAATATATATACACGTCGGCTCTTAGCAAGCATCAGTAAAGAATATCATGTTAGCGTTTAAGCAGCCTGCTTCTGGACACCGTCAAAAAAAAACGCGGCATATTTTTGTCGCAAAGGGGACTAGAGTAAAACTATCAGACTGTTTCAGAGAAGCAGTCAAGCTGGCAAATTAAATGCACACAGTCAAACTATAACACTATCTTTTTCCTGTCCACTTAGTTTAGTGCAATTTCACTGTTGAAATTTACACCTATTTCACCTCTTCATGTGCCAAGTTCTGTTACCAATAGCAACACACATTTCCTGTGCATTCCACTGATAGTGCCATGAAGGTGACCGCCACCTGACTCCGTCCACTTACATTGCTGCAATTTCACTGTCAAAACTTACAGTAACACTGCTCCATATATTGTAAGTCGCACTCATTTCTCTTCCTTATGTGCCAAATTCTGTTACCCATAACCACAGCAAAACACATTTTCCAAGCATTTCACCACTAGTTCCGTGAAGTTCTCCACCACTGAAGTCAAGCCACTTAGTTTGGAGCAATTTCATTGTCAAAATTTACCGTAACATGTAAAACTAAGTGGACTGAGTCAGGTGCTGGTTAACTTCATGGCACTATCGGTGGAATGCATGGGAAATGTGTTTTGCTGTTGCTATGGGTACCAGAAGTTGGCACATGAATAGGTTAAATATGTGCAATTTGGCATACAGTATTTGGTGCAGTGTTACAATAAATTTCGACAGTGAAATTGCACCAAACTAAGTGGACTGACTCTCGTGGGGATCAACTTAATGGCACTAGTGGTAGAATGTATGGGAAATATGTTATGCTTTTGCTATGGGTAACAATTTGGCACATAAAGAAGAGAAATTAGTGCAACTTGCAATATTTGGTGCAGTGTTACTGTAAATTGTGACAGTGAAATTGCACCAAAATTAGTGGACTGAGTCAGGTGGGGGTCAACTTTATGGCACTAGTGGTGGAATGCACAGAAAATGTGTTTTGCGGTTATTATGGGTACCAGAAGTTGGCACATGAAGATATTAAATATGTGCAATTTGGCATACTGTATTTGGTGCAGTATTACAATAAATTTCGACAGTGAAATTGCACCAAAATAAGTGGACTGACTCTCATGGGGGTCAACTTGATAGCACTAGTTGTAGAATGTACGGGGTAATGTGTTTTGCTTTTGCTACGGGTAACAGAATTTGGCACATAAGGAAGAGAAATTAGTGCGACTCACAATATTTGGCAGTGTTATTTTACAATAAAGAGTCAGGTGGGGGTCAACTTGATGGCACTAGTGGTGGATTGCACGGGAAAAGGATAGTCTGATAGTTTGACTGTGTGCATTAAAATAAATGGTCTGATAGCTTGACTGATATTCTGAAACAGTCTGATAGATCTACTCTAGTCAAGAGGGGGGGGGGGGTTCTAGACACACGCGTGTATATCGTAGCATGGCCATGTACATTAACAGTACTTGTTATCCAGAATGATTAGGACCTGGGATTTTCCAGATTCTTTCTATAATTTGGATCTACATACCTTAAGACTACTAGAAAATCATTTAAACATTAAATAAACCCATAGCCTGGTTTTGCTTCCCATAAGGATTATTTAGATCTTAGCTTGGGTCAAGTAAAAAGTACTTTATCATCACAGAGAAAAAGGAAATCATTCCTAAACATTTAAATGTGGATAAAATGGAGTCTATGGAGAAAACAGCCTGTACTTTTCAAAGTAAACATATATGCGCATGTCCTGCTATTCTATGCAAATTTCTAAGAAGCCAATATATCTGTGCCAGATCTGTGTCAAAGCTCGGTGATGGTGCATTGTTGTGAACAGAGCTACATATAATCAGTAGCCATATAAGAGGAAAATAGCAATTCAAGCTGTACAACTATAAGAACAATATAATATAAATAATCGTAGCTTTTTTTCCTGTTGTCCGGTATATACTCATTCTATATTGTAAGGCTCCAGTAGTATAAACAAAATCTAAAAGATCCCCATACTAAATCAGGTAAAGAGGTTATAAATGAACTTAATCAATATCAGCAGTACAGTCATACATTAGGGCTTTACATTTAGTGCAGACTGCAAATCCTAGAAGATCCTTGTACTAAATTGTAGTTGGCCTCTTAAAGGGGACCCGTCACCCAAACATTTTTTTTTTCCAAATCCTATGTTATCATGTTAGTCAAGCAAATTACACTGTAAAAATTATTTGAATCTTATTTCCATCAGTCTGGGAACTCATAATTATAGCAAGCAGGCAGGAGCCATTTTGTGGACACTGTTATTAAAGCAAGCCTTTCATCGTCTCAGAATCTTATTTGTGCAACAGAATGGGGTACCTGATGTCCATCCCCATGCACTGGCTACACAATTAAATGGAGAAGAGAACTGGGGGAATGTGGGGAGTGCATTAATATCTAGGAAGTGCTGAATGGAAAGTGAAAGTAATTCCTTGCCCAGCCTCTATGCCTAAGGCATAGAGGAGGGGCAGGCAATATTTGATTGACAGCGAGATTTTTAAATGAGTACAACAGCTATGAAGACTTTAATAAAAAAAAGAATTTGGATTTCATGTTTAATTTGAAAAAGGCTTTTATTATACAGCTTTTTATGTCTGGGTGACAAGTCCATTTTAAACTAATGAATACCATTCTTTATCCTTTTGTAGTGCAGTGATTTCCATTTTTTTTCCACAATATTTTATGTCAAGAAAAGAAAGGATTGCAAAATAACTGCCTTTTGCACAAATCCTGCATGTAGAGAGACATGATGTCTGGGGATTTTAATAGAGTGTGCTGAAGCTTATATTAAATTTCCATGTTCGCAATAGATCCCCTTTAATTAAGGCAGGGGAAGAGTTTTACATAGGGCATGAAACTTGTATTGAAATATGGCGTTAAATAAAATCCATTACAAATGGTTCGCCTGCTTGCATAGTTCAATTACAACCATATACTTGTGTCAGTAGGCACAGTTTGCTCACTATTCACCAGAACAGGATATTGGCACTCAGTTGTGTGGCAATGCTTTGTAACCAGGTGCCTTAAAAATGTAATAACTTACAACCTACCTGCAACCATTGTCAAGTCTCATGTTCCATCTTGGGTTAGGTGTTACCTACTACCTTTACAGTTTGTGGGCTCTGCTCCTAAGAATGCACCCTGATTTTGGTAATAATGGGTCAATGAGATAATTAATATATTGGGGGTGGGCATGGTAAACAATGTATCAGGGTATGCCGATGACCATAAACTATTCAGAATTAAGGCCATACGGGATGGATGTCATCATTGCAGGGGGATTGGCACAAACTGGCATTCTGGGCTAGAAAGGGGCACGTGACAAATGTAAGGTTATGCACCTAGGATTTAAAAGTATACAGGAGATTAATAGGACCTAGGGATATTTTTTGAATAATAAACTTAGCTGTAGCAAGAAACAGCAATCATCATCAGGAAGAGCCAACAAGTCTATTGTCTTATACTGAAAGGGCTATTGAATACAGAAGTAATAATGATTCTTTATAAATTTAGGAATGGTAAGGCCCATATAGACTCTGCAGTGCAGTGTGGTCATCTGTTCAAACAGGATATTATTGAAAGTGAAAGCAGGGAAGTTGTGGAACTCTATCACTAAAACAGGATCAGGGCTCCAGCATGTGAACAGTATACATTTCAACAAAAATCCTAAACTGCATTTTCATGCCAAAATCTGTCCCATGCATGCCTGTGAGTGTGCACACAAGATGGATGGACAGGAACATATAAGCCTATGCCAGCTGATGAAAACAGTTTGGCCTCAGTTTAGTTTCAAGAAAGTGTTGGATAGTTCATTAGTAAGGCAGAAAATACAGTGTTTCTGAAATGAACTACAAATTTTATTCATGATGTTATATATAATTCCTCCTAGCTGTTACCACAGAGTTGCGGTGCAGAACTCTTCTTTGGTTTTCATGGAATCAGTCGTTTTCAGTCTTCAGTTTAACTTCACCCCTTTAAGGCCCAACATTTGGTCAGGGACCCTTTGCTTATAATAAGGTTACAAATTCAGCCATTTTACTAAAAGAATTCCTAACAGAATTTCTAGGAGAGGTAATATGTGTTCTCATAAGTGACCTTCTTGCGGGCCTTGAAGGAGTATTTAAAAGAACAAATAAGTATTGCACCCATATCTCACACTGAATGTTCTTTTTTTTGTTGGGGGGGGGGAGTACTTCATTCTTCCTGTTTTTAAGTCCAATATATTTTAACACAAGGCAATAAATGTTATACTTTTTAAGAACAGTGTTATTCAGTTTTTGATGTGACCTATTCCTTTTATCATATAATTGTTGTATAATAATAATAATGAATTTCTGCTTCTTCAGAAATAATACATTTCAGGGGGAAAAAAATCATCATATTGATTAAAATTGGCATTATTTTCTTCATCAGGCAATGCCCTGCAGGAGTGTATCTGCTTTACATTTTGTATTTCCCTATCCCGTGTGTTCCTTTCTCATTTGTCCATAGATTTAATCCACAGAATGAGTGGTACAATTAATATTTGGTAAAAGTTTAGGGGAAGTTGCCTTGATACATTTGTTTAGCTACCTATACTGTGTATTTATTATAACAAGCAGGGGTGTCACCTCTAAGCTCTGTAACTGGGCAGTTCTAGAAAGCACAGGCATTTATAATTCAATACAGGTATGGGACCTGTTATCCAGAATACTCGGGCCCAGGGGTTTTCCGGATAACGGATCTTTCCATAATTTGGATCTTCATACCTTAAGTTTTCAAAAAATGTAAACATTAAACAACAATGTAAACATTAAATAAACCCAAGACTGGTTTTGCCTCCAATAAGAATGAATTATATCTTAGTTTGGATCAAGTACAAGGTACTGTTTTATTATTACAGAGAAAAAGGAAATTATTTTAAAACATTTGAATTATTTGGAGAAAACTGTGGGAGACAGCTTTTACTGTAATTCTGAGCTTTCTGAATAATGGGTTTCCGAATAACGGATCCTATACCTGTACTTGCATGAACCAAACAAATAACCATGCCCTTAGTTATAGTATAGTTTACAAAAGATCATCTCAGTGGCCAAATGTACATTTAAAAAAAAAAAAAGTGGAATGTGTGCTTGTCTTTAACACTCAATACATTAAATTAAATTAATTTTCTTATAGGGTAGCAAAAAAAAACGTAGCACCCAATCTGTTTTTAACTGGGCTTTCTTGTTAGACCCAAGGGATTTTCATGGCCTCCAGTGTGTTCAAGGGCTACAAAGACTTCATTACAGGACACTATTGTTTTAATATAACCTGGGCCTCTGAAATGCAGCATGAGAAATAATCAGCCCAGTAAAATGTTGAAAAGTGTCTGTTTACAATATTTGTTTGTCCCATAACCTCCATTTGCAGTGCCAACAGTTGACTATTCCTTACAAGTATGTTCTTCCTATAATACGTCAGGAGTATTGTTGTGGAATCTTTCAGATACATTTGTTAGGGCTTCAGAAATACAGTTTTAGAACATCCCAGCTTGTGTTTGATTTGTAGCTTGCCCTGGAGCTATTTTTAATAAGATGGGGGGGGGGGTGCGGAGTACTGAGCTTAAAGGATTTATTCACCTTTGAAATAACTTTTAGTATGACGTAGAGAGTGATATTCTGAGACAATTTGCAATTGGTTTTCATTTTTTATTTAAAGTTTTTCAGTTATTTAGCTTTTTATTCAGCAACTTTTCAATTTGCATTTTAAGCGATCTGGTTGCTAGGGTGCACATTCTCCTAGCAACCATGCACTGATTTAAATAAGAGACTGGAATATGAATAGGAGAGGATCTTACTAGAAAGTCGTGAAATAGATATTAGCAATAACAATACATTTGTAGCCTTACAGAGCATTTGCTTTTTAGAAGGGGTCAGCGAAGCCCATTTGAAAGCAGCAAAAAGTCAGAAGAAAAGGGCCAATAACTATAAAACTATACAAAATAAATAACGAAAACCAATTGAAAAGTTGCTTAGAATTGACCATCCTATAACATACAAAAAGTTAAAGGTGAACTACCTCACCCTGGGGCCTTGTAGCTTATAGTTATGTCGTGACTAGGGTACAAACTTCAAAACACGCAAACTTGCTAGGTTTTACTTTATTAAGCCTGTTTCTTTTAAAAGTACAAATGTATAAAATCAAATAGATGGAAAGCACTGTCATTTCAGGTTTTTAAATTAGAAAAATAAAGTGGAATGTGTTTAAGTAACATTTGAACTACTGTAGTTCCTTCTCCCAGAACGTAAAAAAAAACCTTAAATCCATAAAAAATATTTAATAAACACTAAATCAGGAATGCAACATCTTTAGCTTTCCAGTTGCTAGTTAAACTGTACCTCTCAGCATTCACAGACAGCATGTTTTTGTATTTTGTTTTTTTTTCAGATCCGAGAGTTGCAGTTCAACTACACTGAAAGGCTGCAGGAGAGGCATCCCTGTATTACACAAGTTGAACAATGGCACAGACAATAATGAAAACAGAACACATTTTTTTTGATTTGTTCCAACAAGAAGTAGTGGTATATTTTGCCTCTTTTTAGTGGCCAATTTCTACATCCTTGTTTATCAGATTATCCCTATGGGTCCATAATGCAAACAGTTCAGTGGGTTAAAATGCTTTGCATTCAACATTTAGGTTCACATCCAGGTACCTTTAACCTTCATGATTCTACTGCACTATTTGCTATGGAATTTGTCATTCATGATCTCCGCATGCAGCTAAGGGGTAAAATTGAGCACATTCTTCACTAACAGACAAAAGAGTTAATCGGCAATGGTATTATCTAGATCAGTGATCCCCAACCAGTATCTCGTGAGCAACATGTTACTCTCCAACCCCATGGATGTTGCTCCCAGTGGCCTCAAAGCAGGCGTTTATTTTTGAATTCCAAGTATGAAAGCAAGTTTTAATTGCATAAAACAAAGTACAGTGTCAAGCAGAGCCTCTTGTAGGCTGACAGTCCACATAGGGGTTACCAAAAAGCCAATCATAGCCCATTTTTGGCACCTCAAGGGACTTTTTCATGCTTGTGTTGCTCCCCAACTCTGTTTACATTTGAATGTGGCTCATGGGTTGAAAACGTTGGAGACCCCTGATCTAGATGTTTCTTACAGTGAAATAATAAGGGGGATAATACTGACAAAAATCAGAAGAATACCCCAGCAACCAATTCAGTTCATTACAGTACATTGCAGACAGTTTTACTGTGCAAGTTAGAACTGTGGGCACACAGGCTGCTTTATCAGTTCCACTGTGTCTGTGCTGTCACCAAGTCCCACAATCCCACATAGTGTAACAGTCACAAATAGGTAGCATTCAGACAAATATACTTTACAAGGATATATCATTTAGGATGCAGACAACATGTAACAATTAGGCCGTTAAATTCACAGGAGGAAAAAAACAAACAAAAAAACCAAAATCCTTAGAGGTGCCACGAGAACTTTGTCCGTCACCAGGAAAACATAAGGTATTTCACCACAGTTGACCAGCAAGTGGTGCTGTTAAACAGAGAAATTCTGACAATCGGCATCGGCTGTCACAAAAATAGAGCACTCTTACTGGGCCAGCTATATACTTTGAATACAGAGTTGTAGAAAAATGCACTACTGCTGTGCTTCCATCATTCCCTTTCCTGGACCCTATTCTGTCTTTCTTATGGTAAAATGAAAAACCTACCAGAGGTACGTGATTAAATCAAGCAATATCCACATTTAGAACAGCTTGCCTAAAATCAATTTTGGCAGTTCAGGACTTGAGCAACAGAAACAGCCTGGAAGTAATACATGAGCATACATAGCTTTATTCCAAGCTTGTACCATTCTTCTGACTCTGACGTGTTCATTATGTGACCATGTGGCAATATTTCTTGCATGTTCAAATCTCTGCAAATTGAAGACAAGGTTATAATGTAATACCAGGCATCGCTTGGCAGTACCTAAAGTACAGGTGTCAAATTCCACATCTCTTTGCTATAAACAACGCCAAGCATCCTTATCCAACTGTTGGTTTGCTGTGAGTTTTACTGCACACCAGCATGATGGGTAGGATTTTTACATCCACAAATTAAAGTGTAATAACAGTACCGTCCTCCTCGATTCCTCCCTTTGGAATTACTAAACTATTTCTAGGATCAGCTTTTAAGCTACTTAATATTTTGTGAATACTTCCATTGCTCTCCCTTCCAGAATGATTGAGGCCCAAGTCTCTTTCTAACCTGTGGCTCAGGCTGCTGCCATTGATTCGCGACAAGCTTCCCGAAGGAAGGCTGTGAGATTTGGGAATGTTGCGGGGTTCAATGCCCTCAATAACAATGTCGGCATCGTCGTCACTCTCCATCTCGTCAGGATGGAAGTTCTGGAGAAGGTGAGCAGGAGGTAAACTGTGATGGCTTGCAGTGCTGTCGGTGGATTGGCCAGAGCTTCCAGACATCCGGCTGCTCCGTATAATATTGTTCCTTTGGTTTGCAGGTTTAACGGTGATAATAAGGTTGTGGCTGTTTGCTATCATCATATCAGTAACTTGGTCAAGAGTCTTCCCAGCTACTTCAATGCCATTCACTTCCAGAACCTCGTCATTTACAGCAAGCAAACCAGTGCTTTCTGCCAACCCCCCAGGAACCATTCTAGAAATGAATATACCTGGCACTTTCTCCAGGCCATGAGGCGTCACCCTCACACTAGTACCATCTCGAATATAGAAACCCAAGGGCTTTTCACATCCATGCCGGTACAGCCTAACTCGTCTGTGTGTCTCAGGAAGTATGTCCACATCGATGATGGAGGAGACTGGTCTAAAGTCATGGGGCATGCTGATGTTTATGTGAGGTTTCCTATGCCTGAGGCTGTCATTGCGAAGTGCCACCAGAGCATTTCTTTTCTTTCGGGTTAATGTAGCTGATCCAAAGGTGCTGTAGTCTACTTCTTCTGCAAAAAAGGGAAGAAAACAGGAAAAAAAGTTTAATTGCTGTAGAAGCACAATGCTGACCCTATTCATTGGTACAGGATATATCTGCAATATATATCTAAGACAGAGGTTGGTTTTCAGGCAGTTCTCTCCTAACTGCTACTAAATCTAATATGAGAATATTCTCACTATGATGCATTTGCAATATCCATTACCAAAAGCATTATAAACCAAATGTACTGTACAAAAATAGATGCATTAATGGTAGTTATTTCACTTCCCGTATGGAATTAAACCTGCATCAAAGTATCAGTTTACAGATATCATAGAATTACAAGATACAAAAAAATACATATGGTATAATCTAACCCGATTATTAAATACAATAATATTCGAAATTGCCAAGGACTTCCCATGAATATATGAAGGCATATTGTAGGGAAATTTGTAGTGTGCATACATCTGGGTCCTGGCTTTCAGGAGGTTGAAGGAAAAGACATTGGCCAAGCATGGTGGCTGCACATCTTTGCATTAGATCTGTATGAGACCAGGCTGAGATGGGGCTGGCCTGTACAAAGGCCCCAATGCGTTTAAAAGGCATTACTTTCCCTTTAATTCATATAAGAGTAGAAGAACACATGTCCATCAAGTTAACATTTTGTTAAAGTGAATCCTGCCTCACAGTATGCTATAAAAAATTGCTATTATGCTTATAAAACACGGTAAATTTGTTGATGTGTCTGCAGCTAGTGGTGAATTTCTGGCCTTTGCTGGCTGAATCTGTCCCGCTGACTTCAATGGGTCATACCAGGTCTGAAGTGGTGTAAAAATAATGGTGAATTTTGTATCCTAATTAAAAACATCACAGTCAGCTCTTTGACAGATTATTTTGACAATCTTGATACATGCCATTAATTTACAAGTAAGGACAGCAACAGCGCTTTATAGATTTGCCATTTATTTTACATAATTTTAACACCATGAAGGACAGGACCCTGTGTTCCGAAGGTTTATTTACACATATTACTGCTAGCTTCCCTTTTATTGTACGAGGATGCCTGCTTGAAAATCCTTTATTTGTTTTATATACATGAAAACATACAAAAGTATCAAAGGATGATGTGAAAACAGTTTGTTCTATTGCCAAAAACCCTTGAGAGTAGCAATAACAGACCAAATTCATATAAATAGGTCTGATAACTATTGCATGCCCTGTTTCCATTTCATAATATAGAGGAAAAAGCATTGCTATACCACAAAGACTGCAAATGCATAAACAAAATTTGAAGCCTGTGGTTATCAAACAATAATGAATCTTCCAGTCACAGCAGGAATGAGGCTGTATGCAGGTGAGTGTCCCTATTGTGAATATAAATAGTAAAGCAAGTTGCTGCCAAAGACGCTAGCCTGACTCATGAAAAAAATGTATGGAGTCCATTGGTATATACAGCACAATTACACGGACACCCAGCTTGCAGTGAGCAGTTCAGTATCCTCATTTGGTTTTATTTTACAGAATGTAACTCCTGGAGCCTATGGCACATGGACAATGTAGCAAATGGACCAGGCCATAAAGCTAAATCAGCCCCCCCCCACATGAAAGTCTGCCTGTTGTGTCTGCTATATGTAAGCTTTAAAAGGTATCACTACAGAGATTAACTGGACCCTGCATTGTTTACACCTCAAATTCAGACTATAAACTTCTGCTTTATTCACACATGTAATCCCCCCCCCTGCATTGTTCGATGATGGAGGAGACTGGTCTGTGTGTGCCATACTCTGCCTGCTCTATGCTTCATGTGTGCGATACCGTCTGCTCTATGCTCCCTGTGTGTGTGCCATACTTTCCCTTCCCTATGCTCGCTGTGTGTGCCATACTCTGCCTGCCCTATATGCTCCCTGTGTGTGCCATAATCTCCCTTCCCTGTGCTTCCTGTGTGTGCGCCATACTTTCCCTTCCCTATGCTCCCTGTGTGTGCCTTACTCTGCCTGCCCTATGCTCCGTGTGTGAGATACTCTGTCTGTCCTATGCTCCCTGTGTGTGTGCATACTTTCCCTTCCCTATGCTCACTGGGTGTGCCATACTCTGCCTGCCCTATGCTCCCTGTGTGTGCCATACTCTCCCTTCCCTATGCTCCCTGTGTGTGCCATACTCTCCCTTCCCTATGCTCCCTGTGTGTGCCTTACTCCGCCTGCCCTATGCTCCGTGTGTGCGATACTCTGTCTGTCCTATGCTCCCTGTGTGTGCCATACTCTGCCTGCCCTATGCTTCCTGTGTGTGTGCATACTTTCCCTTTCCTATGCTCCCTGTATGTGCCTTACTCTCCCTTCCCTATGCTCCCTGGGTGTGCCATACTCTGTCTGCCCTATGCTCTCTGTGTGTGCCTTACTTTGCCTGTCCTATGCTCCCTGTGTGTGCCATACTCTGCCTGCCCTATGCTCCCTGTGTGTGCTTTACTCTGCCTGCCCTATGCTCCCTGTGTGTGCCATACTCTGCCTGCCCTATGCTCCCTGTGTGTGACATACTCTTCCTGCCCTATGCTCCTTGTGTGTGTCATACTCTGCCTGCCCTATACTCCTTGGGTGTGCCATACTCTGCCTGCCCTATGCTCCCTGTGTGTGCTGTACTTTCCCTGCCCTACTCTCCTCGGGTGTGCCATACTTTGTCTGCCCTATTCTCCTTGGGTGTGCCATACTCTTCCTGCCCTATGCTCCTTGTGTGTGTCATACTCTGCCTGCCCTATACTCCTTGGGTGTGCCATACTCTGCCTGCCCTATGCTCCCTGTGTGTGCTGTACTTTCCCTGCCCTACTCTCCTCGGGTGTGCCATACTTTGCCTGCCCAATTCTCCTTGGGTGTGCCATACTCTGCCCTCCCTATGCTCCCTGTGTGTGCCATACTCTGCCTTTCCTATGCTCCCTGTGTGTGCTATACTCTGCCTGCCCTATGCTCCATGTGTGTGCGCCATACTTTGCCTGCCCTATTCTCCTTGGGTGTGCCATACTCTTCCTGCCCTATGCTCCTTGTGTGTGTCATACTCTGCCTGCCCAATGCTCCCTGTGTGTGCTGTACTTTCCCTGCCCTACTCTCCTCTGGTGTGCCATACTTTGCCTGCCCTATTCTCCTTGGGTGTGCCATACTCTGCCTTCCCTATTCTCACTGTATGTGCCATACTCTGCCTTCCCTATGCTCCGTGTGTGTGCCATACTCTGCCTGTGTGTGTCATACTCACAAAAGTTGGACTGCACTGGTCTAAAGTACTACACATGCACAGGTAATGAAATAAGCATTTGTTTTACAATTGCATTCTCCCCTGTCATCATCAGAGCTGAAAGACAATACACTCTAGGTTCTGAAATATTTCCTGGCGTAATCCCCTAACGAAACAGCAGCACAAGCAAAGGAAATAAAAGAATGATTCCTACTAATGACAGGAAACTGAAAAGGCTCTTTGCACCTCATGCGCGCTTCCAAATCATTTGTGTCCTGAGCCAACTGCGCAGAAACAATGTTTGCTTTTCTGATGGTCACTTGGATAAACACCTTGGAGCAATGGCAAGCAAAGACTAGTGCTAGTTCAGCTCTCAAAACACACAAAAATAACATTGAAAAGGAACTAGAAAAAGGCCAAACTGTGGCTGGAATTGTCCAGCAAATCCCTTTTGGATGTATTTAACTGCATAAAAATATTATATTTGATCATATTCTTTTTTACTTAACTTTTGTAAATAGCATTACTCCCACTTGCATATAAATTTTAAGCACAGCCTCAACATTGCTATAAATCATCTATCTTATCAAGTGGCCTATAAATGTGTAGGAGTAATTCCACTTTATTGTTCTCAGTCTAAAATCAGGAACATTTATTTTATGCACAATTGTACAGCTGACTTGGAAAGCCCCATGTCTCTCAAACACGCCAATACCAAACATGTAAAGTTTTATGGAGATTGCTGACTTCTATAGGTCAAAAACTCCCAGCAGTTCACCACATCCCCAAAGCACTGCATTCAAAATTCTGCATTCTTTAGATTTCAAGGCCAAAAATTCCACTAACAGTAGGATTACCCTAGGGAACCATATCGTTTTGGTGAAGTGCATATTCTGACAAATCCAATTTTCTATTAGCAAATGTTATCAGGTTTTATAAAAAACTTACAAAATGTAAAAAAAATAACTTAAAGTTAGCAAGTTACAGGGTTGAAAAACATGGTGCATTACGCCAGTTTATTTACACTTTTCCCGTTGCCTTCCGCTTAGCAAATGACCCCTTGTGTATCCTAATTCACTATGATTGGTTTGAAGGGCAATAAAACTCTTGCCATTATTAACCTATATTAATACAGCACTAACGTATTTGCATACTGCTTTATAGAGATTTTTCATCATTCACATCTCTCGCTGGTGCTAACAATGTAACGTCCCTCAAACTCATACACACACACTGGCCAATTTCATTATAAGCCCTTTAATCTGCTAGTATGTTTTTTTTGGGGAGTTGAGGGAACCAGAGGACCTGCCAATGTTTCATTTTTAGGCTGAGGAACTGTATTATAGACTGACTGAGGGGGAAGAGGTTTACTCTAAACCAGTCAACTCTAGCCTGTACTATTATTAATCTTAGCTGTCCCTTAACTGGGTGGGATGCACATAGTTGAAATAGATGACATTCGTTTTAGGCATTAGAGGCACCAAACATGCCAAGCATTTCAGGGATGCCCATACCGTCTGCACAAGTTTAGCATCAAATAATTAGTGTGGGTACATATATACTCCATAAAAGTGCTTGGTTTTTAGGTTGAGTTCAACTGCATGATGGCTAGTTCCCCTGGCTGCCTCTCCAACTCTAACAGTTTGCCTTCAGCAAGGATTGGGAGTTATAGTTTTATAACAGCTGGAGAGTCACGTGTTGAAGAACCAAGCAGTACTGCAAAAATGAAAGACCATTTACCTACTTGTGGCAACGTTCTATGCTTTAAAAATAAAACGAGTTAGGTTTTCCATCAAAACATAGCTGGGAGCAGAACTGGCTCTGGTTACACAGCTGTTTCAGTGCAAGGATGCCTGTCAGATTAAGAAATACCAATGCTTAGCTAAATACATCATATAAACACATGGCATTCCAAAGCCTACCAGCATCGGAGAGGGGAAGGGGTTGGCTGGATTCAGCCTCTGTGCTGTGTGCCATCTCCTCTCCTCTCCTCTGGGAACCAAAAAACACAAACTGACAGCTCTAAAAAGGGAAGAAAAACTTCAAAGTCAGAATTATTTCCGCCGAGGAGAAAATGACTCCAGGCAGCTTTGGCAGTCCAGCTAATAAGCTGTAAATACATACGTCATGTTTTTAGACTTAAAACTACTGGACAAGGTCTAGACTACACAGAGCACTTTCCTGTAGTTACTGTAAATAGAGGACTCAATACTTCTTTGCAGAGTCATTGGTGTATAAATAGTATGGGCAGAGCAAGGAAATCACTCAGTGAGCTTGTGACATGACGGTGACCAGCTCGTATCATATTATTAGGAATGCTCTAGAAACTTTGGGAATCCATCTGTTTTGCTGCAAGTCACTTATTGCACACCTGTTATGTACATCTCTATTCCCTTGTAAGTCCTCAGACACCCAGCAGAAAATGATAGTGATGTAAACTTCTCCGAGAACTTTCACCGTTTTTCCTTAGGTTTCTATCCTTAGTGGTTTCTGAGATAGCAGCAGTTTTAGACTGCTAATGCAAAGCTTTAGGCACAATAGCATGCTTTCAAAGTCAGATCCTAACTGATGTATTGATTATATACTACCTGCATAGCCAGTTGACCCTTGGGTGCTGGCACAGAGTTGTTGCGTAAAAAGCCTGGTGTTTACACACTAAATGGTTTACATCCAAGGAAAAATATAAAATTGACCTGGAAACATGTACAAAGAGTACTAGAAGTAGGTTTACATTATTAATTAGATTTAGATCCCATTAGACATACAGACCCTATCTGAAGCACTGTGTTTCTTCTAGTATTTATGGCAAAGCTTGCAATGTAAAGAAAGATGCGGAATGACCAGTCAAAGAAATGCTGTCAAAGGGCATCTGTCACCTACAAATTGCTTCCTTTACTGGAGGTGCGGGCTTCCAGAGCCATATCAACGCATCCCCTGATTCTACAGAACACCCATAATGGGACACTCACTCATTATGCACATGCATGTACAGTGCAGACTCTGTTAGACTGCACTTCTGGAAACTAATTTAATGTGATAGTTACCCCTTAAGCCAGTGATCCCCAACCAGTAACTCGCGAGCAACAGGTTGCTCACCAGCACCTTGGATGTTGCTCCCAGTGGCCTCAAAGCAGTTGCTTATTTTGGAATTCCAGGCTTGGAGGAAAGTTTTGGTTGCATGAAAACCAGGTGCACTGTCAACTAGAGCCTCCTATAGTCTGCCAGTCCACACAGGGGCCACCAAATAGTCAATTACAGCCCTTATTTGGCACCTCAGGAAGTTTTTGCATGCCTGTGTTGCTCCCCAACTCCTTTTTTTTAACGTGCCTCATGGGGTAAAAAAAGGTTAGGGACTCCTGCCTTAAGCCCCACTGCAGAAATTAATCATCTTCCTTACACTGGTCATTGGGAATGAAGCAGAGCCCCAGTTAACATCAAGGATTGCAAGTATCAGGCTCATAAATAACATTTTTACTTCTCCAAAAGTTTTCCAGTCTTTGCTAGTTTGGTTTGTGTATGCAGGGAAGAAGAACTCCCAGCTGTCTTATTCATTCGTACAGGGTTGCCCAATCCCTTTTCTTGTATAGCTCCCTAGCTGCTCCAACCTGAGTGGCGGAGTACATGCACTGAATGCTGGCATCTTTCCATGCAGCTTTCTGAACCTTATGAGCCACTTCCTCTCCTGTTGCTGACTTGTTAATATTTTCTTATGCTTCTTTTTTTCTTATGTGTTCATTTATAACTGAAATTCATGCAAACATGGCTAAAGAACATAGACGATGCACCAGGAATCCTGAGAGCAACAAGTATCCCTGATTAACCCATATAGCGTATCTACAGAGGAAACAGTCCCTGCAGTAGTGTAAAGCAGCATAAATAATCACAAGCAGTTAATCTGCGTTTGAGTGCTCTCCTCTCTTTCAGTTATAAGTGGATATCCTGCAGTAGTGATGTATGGGTTGACCTGAAACCTGAAGTGACCTGTGGGCAAGGACCACGGGGTGGGGTCGGCAGCAAATTTGGACGTGCCGGCGTCCAATTCGGCACCCCTCATTTTTGCGCACTGGGCTCAATGGCCCAGTGCAGGAGTGTCCACAGGCCCGGCGGTTGGGGACCTCTGCTCTAGAGGGTCCAGTGAGACCCTAATGAATGAGCAATTTCAATATCTTGGTAAAACATCTCCATTGCTCAGGGCCCATTAACATCTAGTTACAAGAGCCTGTGCATGTTTTCTGCAAGGTGGTGTTCTTCTACTTTGAAATCTGTATAAGTTTCTACACTGTACGTGTTTTTATATTTCCTTTAAATGTGATGGCACTTGCAAAAGTTGCACTGTAATTTACTGGCAGCTTTCATGTGAGTAATGGAGCAGATATACAGAGGCTTTTGCCCACGCACATCGTTTGATCTCTTGCACCACTTACAGACAATGAAAATTGAAAGCAGCTCTACTTAATAATTAATGTATGCATTCTACAGCCTGCTCTGGCAAAACACAATAATCTGGCCATTGTTGAGAAATTTCACCAACAGGGTATACAGGCTTGACCCACCCAATAAGTTTAGCATCTGCAGGCCAGCTCCATGGCCGTCCTTGGTTTCCCTATCATCTAGCGATTCTGCTCAGAGTTTAAACAGGTACAGAAATTATTTTCAGTTAGAGAAAAAAGGAGGGGGGAATTGTGCAATACTGTGTGCCAGATCAATTGGTTTCCCACACTCCAGTGCACCGTGCAAGCACCTGACCGACCTAGGGAGATGGGCAGCCATCCAGATGGCTTTGTATACACACACATCTGGAATGTGCCGCAGCCCCCAGTACACTTGCCTGGAGCGATGGATAAGCATATGGCTCACTTGTGTGGGAAGAAACATGCCTTTCTCTCTGCGTTTTATAGTCTGAGAACAATTAAAGCTCCGATCAGAATAAAATAAATATCTGGTTCTAAGCGGCAAGTCTGCAGACTTGCAAATTCCTGCCTGGCTGTTGGGCAGCTTATCTTCTGGCACACACAGTGTTTACAATAAAATATTAACCCCCTGCAAACGGCAGTTTAATAAGCACCAGCAATACATTTACTAACTTAAAGGAGTGGATCACCTTTAAAACTTTAGTATGATGTAGAGAGTGATATTCTAAGACAATTTGCAATTTGTTTCCATTTTTTATTATTGAAGGTTTTTGAGTTATTTTACTTTTTATTCAGCAGCTCTTCAATTTGCATCTTAACCAATCTGGTAACTAGGGTCCAAATTACCCTAGCAACCATGCATTGATTTGAATAAGAGACTGGAATATGAATAGGAGAGGGCCTGAATAGAAAGATGAGTAATAAAAAGTAACAATAGCAATACATTTGTAGCCTTACAGAGCATTTGTTTTTTAGAAGGGAGTCAGCGACCCCCCCATTTGAAAGCTGCACAAGAAAAAGGCAAAAAAACTATAAAAATAAATAAATAATGAAAACCAATTGAAAAGTTGCTTAGAATTGCCCGTTCTAGAACATAATAAAAGTTACCTTAAAGGTGAACCATCCCCTTTAATGGGCCACTATAGCTTCATCTTGTGTTTTCTGTTTGCTTTTATTTAAAAGGGGTTCTTGGCCCTTCTTTTAGCATGGTGTACAGAGTGATATTAGGAGCCAATTTGCAATTGGTTTTCATTATTATTTAGCTTGTTTTTTCAGCAACTCCAGTTTGCAATTTTAGCAATATGGTTGCTTAGGGTCCAAAATACCCTAGCAACCATGCATTGACGAGAGGCTGGAATATGAACAGGAGAGGGTGTGAATAGAAACACGAGTAATACAAAGTAGCAATAATAATAAATTTGAGCCTTACAGAGAATTTGTTTTTTAGATGGGGTCAGTGACCCCCATATGAAAGTCGGAAAGGGTCAGAAGAAGGCAAATAATTAAAAACTATAGAAAATAAAAACCAATTGAAAAGTTGCTTAGAATAAGCCATTCTAGAACATACTAAAAGTTAAATTAAAGTGATCCACCCCTTTAAAGGAAACATGAGGTGAATGTTTTGGCCCCACTGGGGACCATGTACTTAATCAAGCGCAGGGTGGAAAGTATGGTATGTTCATACTTTGCCATGTTATCTGCACTTTGCAGTTGTGGAGATCTGCAATCCCCCAAACGAAAACAGCGCTGCCTGCCCTTAGCTGCACTGTGTAGGCTAGGCATGTACTGTAGGCTAGGCGATTCTCTGCTCCTTGCCACTGCTGCCCCCCCCCCCTTACTCCTTAGCATTTACCGTTCTTGCGCAAAAGCTTGTCCGGTACATTGCATCTCTTATTGCGCTCTCTGCACTGGTAGAGCCGAATTTCTGGTTTAATAAATTTAATTAACATTACCAGGCACAGCTTTTTGCAGACCCTCTGGTAACTTGGGGGCAGCTGATGCCTAAGGCAGTGCCCCTGCATGTAGGCAACCCGTTGCTTAACTTGCATGTCTGAATGATGTCCAAGTATTGCCTGATATGGCCACCCATGCGCTTGGCCATACTGGACTGATCCAATTGCAAGGCTCTATGGAAAATGATTAGATCACAATGGAAGCCAACGCAGGTTGTCAGGAGAATCCTGCATTAGAGAGCCAATGTGGTCCATAGTGTTGCGTGGGCCGACTCAAACATCACCCCAACAGGAGTTCTGCCAGAGAGGAAGTCGGGGAGAGCCCACCGTGCAGATAAGCTGCCGACTGAAGGGGCAGAATCATCATCTTAAATCTGCCTGTGTATGGACATCTTAAGGGTAATTGCACAAAGGAAGTGGATATATCTCCTTTTCTGTGGCGACTAATCCCCTACATTTTTGATGGTCACCATCAATAATGTAAATCGCCAGTGGTAAAACAGAAGGGGCAGGTGCTTTGCAAGGAAACTTTTGGCGATTTTGGAAAAACGATGTGCCAGATATGTTTTACCACCTGCAAATTATATTTATCATGGGGGCCATTGTTGGGACTGGTAGGCATCAGAATGAGTCCCTAATTTGCTAAGTACAGGGCTCTGTTTCGGCTTGTGGCTAACAGCCAGACCACTGACACAAATACTATTGCAAAAAGTGCAAATGTTATTCAAATTTCATAATTATGCATGACCTAGTACAGTTACGTCACAACAATGTAAATTATACTTGCTTTTTTTTCTTGCACCTTTATAAATAGACCCTCAGTATACAAAACATTCCTCCTTGTCCGAGTGAGATGATAAATTACTTGCCACAGCAGAGATCGAGTGGAACCCTTACAGATTATGCTACCGCTGTGCAATATTTTCAGATTCAGCTCAGTAGTAGCAAGCAAATATGACATTTTCCTTTCATGTGGACTGATAAATATGCAGAAAACGAATATTCTGAGAGCATAGTCCATATACTGTATACATAAATTGAAATATCAATGTGAAATAAGCTAGTACCTTGGGACACCAAGCAGGAAGAAGCTGGAACATTAAGAGGAATCATGACTACAAATATATATATATTTCTGGCAACAAATTGTTTTTCCTATAAGTCAGTAGCAATTATTTGTTGCTTCTATGGGATATAAGGCTGGGAGGGTTATGTTACATGTCTGTACAGGAAGATCCACCCCAAGAAAAAATAAATATATGCTTATGCAGCCCACACACACCTCACAGAATAGGTCAGCCCTGCCCTTCAGCCACTCCATACACAACTTGTACATTACAATGCATAGTTTTTATATGGGATGAGGCTAGGTACATGCTTTTCTTGTTACTGAAATGTAGCTGCTTTTGGGGGGGGAATGCTAGGGGGGGAATGCTAGGAAATGTAGTACATTGGCAGCAGCTGATGACTGGGAATATGCAAGAAAGTATAAAGGGGCACTGGGTGTAACACACAACAAGCAGTACTTATTCAATCTTTTCACCAGTTTATTCCACCCACACCATGAGTTTTTCCCATCATCAGATTTCTGCACTACATACGCAGATTTGAAACCCACCATTATGCAGGCTAGGGTGTGTACTACTTTGAAAACTGTAGGTTCCAGCAGGATTTATCAGTCATTAAGCAGATACATTATGATCAAAGTCAACATCTCATTAAACAAAAAAAAGAAAGAAAAAAAGGGGGGGACGGACATTACAATGGTACACTAATGCTAATAAAACTTATAAATATTACTTTAAACAATATTGGAAATGTGTCAAAAACTGAATTCTTAATGGCGATAACGCTGGTTAATGAGGGAAAGCAGCAAAAATTGAAGGATGAAGAATGTCAGCAGTATCCAACCAAATGGTATACATTTAAGTAGCCACACCATCAGAATGTTTCAGGATTATAGTATAGTGTGGATTTGAGATTATATTATTATATATATACTTTTATTAATTATTTGAAGTTGAAATACAGTTAGTGACACTAGTGATGATGAGAGTTCACCTTCGAAATGATTTTTTTTCAGTTCAGTTTTTCTTTCAGATTGTTCACCAGAAATAAAGCCTTTTTTTCAGTTGCTTTTCTTTGTAATTTTTGACCATTTTTCCAAAATTAAAATTTAAAGTTTTATGTTCCTGTCTCTGGTGTTTCAGTCTGACAGCTTGGTGATCCAGGAGCAGATTCTGTAACAATTTGCTACATTAGTTGATACATTTCTCTGCAGCATCTGTGGAATATTAGCAACTATTCTATCAATTATAACAGTTGCCTTTAATGAAACTCAGGGATTCTGCTCAGCAGGGCCAAAGATAACAAATATCAACTAACGTATAATTTATACCAGATTACAGTCAGTGATCCCCCCTCCCAATGCTTCTTTAGACATAAGAAAGTGAAAAATTAAATTTTAAACGTCAATATTAGGAAAAAGGTCACCACTAAATCATAGAAAACAATTTAAAAAAGTATTTCTTTCTAGTGAAAACAACTGAACTATAAAAAGTTCAAGTGGAAGGTGAACAACCCCATTATATAATTTGTTATTTGGTTTTATTATTGTAATTAACTTAAATCAATTTGCTGAGATGTTTTCACACTGACATGAGTTAATTTCTGTTGATCACAGTCAAAAAACAAAATAAAATCCCACTTGATTCCATGTTCTATAACAAAAAAACTTGAAAACTTCCAAAGGGTGAGTACTCCTTATAGGCACTGTAGAAAAGCATTCAGTTTCACCCTTACTTGATTTCATGTTGCACTTCTTACATCAACTGCTATACAAGAATGTATCCTATGAAACAGAAATGCAAGAATTGGATATCCCTACATGTATCTGAAACAGTGTGGGCTATGTGGGTTGCAAATGTGCAGCCATCACATGGACTGCAATCAGTCACTTCAACTGTTGTTACTTGCAGCAGTCACAGTCTACTGCTCTACTCGCAGTCAATTCTTCTATGCTTCATTTAGAAGAGCAATGAGGGCTAACTCAGGGAAGGCAATACAATTAAGAAAGAACTGTTACTCTGATTATACTATTTCTAGACTTGAAAGGTACAGCATACGGAAATTAAAAATTCCACAGTTGTAGTCTTGATTGGTACCGTCCTACTATGGAAGCTACCTTTCTTGCACGTCTTTACAAGTGCAATATAAAAAAAGCTGCACATTTTATGTATGGCTAAAAAGTTGTCCTTTCCTTTAAAGCTGCAACTGTTCAGAAATCATCCAGAAAAAAAGACACAAAAGGAAGTGCCATCCTATCATCTCCCTCCACCTCTGTGTAATCTGAAATGATCAGTACAACAATAGAATATATATTACAAGAGCAATTAGAGACAATGATTTTACATAGTCATACCTTATATTACTGAAGGCCAAAAGGAAAGGGTTTACAGTTCTTAAATGAAAGTTCCACTGGTGTTTCACTTTTTAAGTGACAAGAAAAAGCTGTAAGTGATTGTGTGTTTGGGTGACTGTCACTGACAGTATTATGTATGAAAACAACCCATTTGAATAGCGAACAGGCAGCGGAAGATAAAATGAAAAATATATGTTATTTATAGGTGGCATTTATATCTCAATTAAGATTTGACATATGCTAACAGGTCATACAGAGCATATATGTTCTATATATGTGCCCTAGAAAAAAATATTTTTAATTGATAGGAGAGTAGCACCCCAAGTGTCCAAAGACTTAATTTTTGACAGGTCAAGCAGATTCCAGCCCCACTTATTCCCAACTATAGTCAGGTGATACCACTGTTGTCTAATAAAAGGGCAGCCACGTTTGGGAGTTTTACTTTGAAAGCAGCAAGTAAGGTGCAGGTAAAACTTATTCCCTTTGTAAAATGTATATAATGAAGCAATAGAATTCTTAATGAATCAGATAAAATTGAGCATAGGACTGGCCAGATATGGGATGACTTTGACGTAGTTGGCCAGCTTAAATATATTGCAATATATGGACAAACAATCCCTGTTTTGTTTAAAGGGGAAGGCATTTTTTAGTAGCAGTATGCACAAAATGTCTCTGTCTTAAATATATTGATAATGGGTTGTGTGCAGAGGACCCTTGTATTTGTGTGTGTGTGTGTATATATATATGTAATACACAAAAGCCATGAATATCTTGTAAATTATATCCTTATAAACGGTGAGTTCTGATGTCATCAATTATAAACGGTGAGTTCTGATGTCATTTCTGTCACATGACTCCCTAAACCTTGTGTATTATAATAAATAAAGTACCCCCAGTTGCAAAATATGAGGATATTAGAAGTTACCTCGGAGTTCCATGACCTGTATAAAAACACTTGGCCTTCGGCCTCGTGTTTTTATATGGTCATGAAACTCCTCGGTAACTTATAATATCCTTATATTTTACAAGAGGGGATACTTTATTCACTATATATATATATATATATATATATATATATATATATATATATATATATATATATATATATATATATATATATAAATATAAAAGCCGTGGGGTCGGTGCACACAGAACACAAAATGGATGCCTAGGTGCTGGAACAAGTCACTTCCTGAAGACGGCTCATGTGACTGGGCCGAAACGTTGAATAAACGACAAATTTATTTTCTCATTCAAGTCCTGTGTGTGCGGACCCTTTTTGCTATTTTTATATATATATATATATATATATATATATATATATATATATATATATATACATATATACATATATACATATATACATATATATATACACATACATATATATATATACACATATATATATATATATATATATATATATATATACACACATATACTGTGTATATAAAGTTCCAAAACACTTACATATATTTAGCGGCCTGTATTTAAAAAACAAAGTAGTCTTATCACATAAGCAACTTTTATGATATTACCCAGAAAGTGCAACAAAATATCTGTTCTCTGGTGTTCAGCATCACCATTACTGTGCATAATTGAGCGTTTGGAAATAAAAGCCTATCTGCCCTCTAATAATTTTGGAAATAAGAGGCCCCTGAAATTTGTTAAATAGAAGACACAACTTCAAGATTGGCAGGGCGGCTTCAGCCAAGTGTAACTACCAGACAGCACATTTATAATAAGCCGCATGCAACTAACCTCTAGTAAATACGTGGAACTGCTGATTAGAAACTACTGTGCCAAAAATCCACTGGCTCGTGTCCACTAGACTTCCACCTTTTAAAATAGAGTTTGTAAGATGAACTGTTTATCAGAAAAAAAAAAACATAGATGCTACTTGGGGGTTTGTGATACAAGTTATTTTATAGGTTACTAGTAAGAAATTAATCTCAACTTTTATTTTAGTTTTTTTGTGGTTTTTGGCAAAGCATGAGCCATCAGACGTGATGATTCATTCCACGCCTGTCCATACATGTTTGCACAAAGACATCATACTCTTTGAATGTGCCACATGCTATATTTAACTTTCCCAACAAGAACATTGGAACAAATGAAGCCACACCAATGCCCAGATCTACAGAAACTATGGTAAGTCCTTCCTCTTTTGGGTTCTACAAATCAGCGTTGTTACACTGCAATCAAGACCCAACAAGCTCCAGGATTTGCTTAGTTTGATGAGGATATCTTTATGTGTTATGCAAACACCATGAACCGTAACAGGACATCAGACAGTCTGCAGGGTGATTGCCCCAAGTAACGTTGAGCATCCCAATTGCATGTTGTTTAGACACACTGGGTCAATTTGCCACCTGTTGCAGATAAGAAAATCACTTGATAAAACATTGAGATGCTTTGAACTGGCTGCAATCTGGAAAGCCATCAGAATTGTTTTTTTTGCAGAAGCTTCCATGATTTTTCGGATGATCGGGTAACCTACCATGATAGATCTGTATGCTAAAGCAAAAAGGCTGGAAATTGTCAAGAGGAAAGCCCTGTGGACATGCACAGACAACTTCTTTGTTCAGGAGGACGTTGATTAAAGTGACATGAATACCTAACGAGACTAAAATAGATTTTAACAAAGGAAACAACACCCCCCTTAATAGAAAAATATGGAATATATAAAATAGCATTTTAAAGAGACAATACAACTTGCTTTCGCATGGCAGGCAGACCTGGAACAAACTGACTTCTCAGGTCATTTAATTACAGGTTTGGGATAGATTATCCACAATGCTTGGGACCTGGGGTTGTCCAGATATAAGGTCTTGCTCTTATTTGTATTACAGTACCATAAATCTTGTCAGGCAACTTTGGGTGACTTCGGAAAACAAATCGCGTTCCCTTCCTAAAATGTAAATCGCTGGCGGTAAGGCAGGTTCGGGGAGATTAGTCGGCCGGCGACAAATCTCCTCTTTTTCGGGGCGACTAATCTTCCCAAGCCTGCTTTTTGAATAATTTGCTTAAAATGAAACTTATTGGAGATTGACCAGTATTTTAGAGATTTCTGGTTAATGAGTTTCTAGATAATAGATCCAATACCTGTAGCTGCTGGGAAGTTGGGAAGTACTATTCCTATGGCCCCACAGTGAAAGCAGCAACCTGGTACTTATACAGTTATACCCACATAACCCCCTGGATTGTTGCCAACACAACAGGAAACTATAAATAAAATATCTCATAAATTAAAGAGCATTAAAAAAATTATATGATTTGGATGCTAAACAACAACTAATAAAATAGAAATTTTATGGAATATTTAAATTATACATGGTAGGCAATTTTATTTACTTTAAAATTAAAAGGGCCATTTAAGAAGATCCTGGATGCACATTCTAGTATAAGGGGTGCAAAACCATGCCCCTTGGTACTCATTCAAAAGTACTTAGCTCCAGGGTTTTGCGGGCAAGGCACCACACGTCAGATTAAAAAGATGGTGCAAGGTGTAGAGAGCAGCGTAAGCAGGACTATAAGCTTGCACTTCCTGACCAGTGTGTCTGAATGGCACGAAAGTTACAGAAGGGGTAGGGGCAAAAGTCGGGATGTTAATGTGCTATTCTGGAGCATAAGGACCTCTGCCCAAAACTTGTTATGGGTAGGGTGCAAAGAGTTAAATGCACTTTTCACTTTTTCCCCTTAACTTTGCACTAACCATCAGTAAATGAGCTCTAAAATATCTGATATCATGGGCAAATGTACTATGTATTTATGGACTAAAGAAATTAATTTACATTCATTCACATATCATTATCTAGTTATTATCGCCCATCACCGTGAAATGTATTTACTCTCAGGGCCTTTTAAAGTCCCCCACAGGCTCGTGCCAACCTGGACGGGAGCCCAAGGCAACGCGGCTGGCCACTCCACCCCCTCCCCGGCGCGCCAGAGAATACTTATAGAGGAAAGTGCCATGGGGAAACAAAGGTCCGGACCAGGGGTAGGCAAAATAAAAGGTACATGCTTGGCGCCCCCACTTCGATGCACCCTAGGCACGTGCCTCTTCTGCCTAAATCTAGTTCCGCCCATGGTCCCCCAGGGCCTCTCTGTAGCATTTTCCTAAAATGCAAAGGAATGGCTAGACGGATTTATGAAAAATTTTCTAAACTAAATACAAAACTAAGAATAACGGGGGGGGGGGTAACAAATGAAAATATCTTGCATTCCTCCAGGCCTTTTTGGCCAATTCATACATAGTTCTTATGCCATGATGCCGGCTACAGGTGCCTGAACTTCAGCTGTTCTTGGAAGGGGTATGATCCGAACAGCCCAAATTGTCCTGTAAGCCCCCTGCATTCCTTAGGAAGGTAAAGGGGGTAGGGATATTCATAATGGAAGCCACCTGCAGATCTTTTTTTTGTAGATATAGTACAGATGTTCTTAGTTTATTTTAGTGTATTTGGAAATTGTTCCTATTGCTGATTTTTATTAAAATGGCATTGCAGCATCTTGTTCCCATGGATGATTTTCCCTCCCTGAGTACATTCAGGTGGGAGTAAGGCCTATAGTGTGAGAAGGAGAACAGGACTGACAGGAAGAAACTGGAGATAAGGGAAGAGTCAGGGTGTGTCAAAGGACCTGCTAAATAAACTTTTAACATTGCACTTCTAGAGCCAATTACACAGCCACCATTTTTTTTTTTAGCATACAAGCTTTTCTTTCATTGCTTCTATATGACATTCAGGATGTTATTACAGGGAATTTAAAAAACATTTAAAAATTTCAGCTGTCAATCAAGTATTGTCTGCCCCTCCTCTATGCCATGGGCATAGAGGCGGGCAAACAATTACTTTCACTTTCCATTCAGCACTTCCTAGATGTCACTGCTCTCCACACATTCCCCCGTTCTCTTTACCATTTACTTGTGTAGCCAGGGCATGGGGATGGACATCGGGTCCCCTATTCTGGTGCACAAACAAGATTCAGAGATGATGCAAGGCTTGTCTTAATAACAGTGTCCACAAAATGGCTGCTGCCTGCTTGCTATCATTTTGAATTCCCAGACTGAAGAAAACAAGATTCAAACAATTTATATAGTGTAATTAAAGTTCATTTTGCTTGACTAATGCGATAAAATAGGATAATAATAATAATTTTTTTGGGTGATGGGTCCCCTTTAAATATTGAGTTAGTCTCCTGATGCTCCAGGTTATTAATATTGCTATTATTTATTTATAAAGCAACAATCATATTGTGCAGAGTTGTACAATAAATTGGTTTATGTGTTGAACGTATAGCATTACATACAAAGCAAGTAATATAAGAGGTTGTCATGATACAGGCCTGTAATAGTTAATAAAACAGGCCAAGGTATCATGAGAAATATTTCTGCCAACATCTAAATCAGACACATAACAGGCCTCTTTTCACTATGGTCAGAGGGGTCAGAGCTGTAATTCCCTCCTCCATACCCTGGCTGATAAGAGCCATTCCATGGGGAGGGGGGAAGCCCAAGGAGTGAGAACTTAAAGTTCCCAGCAAGACCCTCAAAGGTGAAGTAAAGGTTACATATAATGTATACTACAATATATTTATCCTTACAGAACCCATACCTGTTGTACCAACAGTATAAAAAACTGATGATGGGTTCAAGGCAATTTCATCTTTCCAACGAGTCCAAACATGACTAGGTTTGGTACTCTGTGTATTAGATATGGATATCTGGGCAGGGGCAGGTCACACAGTATTGATGTTTAGTATCTATGGAATCCCTGAGAGAATTAATAACCAATGAATATAATATCATCTCTCTCCTATGTTCCAATAAGGAGTTATGGTCATTATATTCTTGGTCCAGTTCCTACTCACAGGAGGTCATAAAAACTCAATCTGTGTCCTGCTAGGCCACACCCCCTTACATTCCTGAGGGAGGGGGGAGTGTGCAGTTACCTGATGCCCTGAAATCACTAATAAATAGTCAGCTCTTCTGACTAAACTTTGGATTTACTTTGGAGGACCAATTGCGATTGGAAGTTATCCCGTTTGTTTCCCCTTGCCTCCAGGACCAGGAATTCTATATCTTTGAAGTTAAGTATAGGTTTTCCATGTTTTCCCTTTTATTTTACAACTGTTTGTAATTGTATTATTGAATGTATGTCTCTTTTTGTAACATCTTTTTGTATATTGCACTGTTATACCTTTTATAATATTAAAGAGAATTTAATAAGATTGTCTTTGATGCTCTAAACGAACCTAGCCTGAAAGAGTTGAGCCTTAACCCTCTGCATACTGAAGTACTTGTTGAGTCAGTAGGAACTAACTGACTATAGGGAGAGAGTGTTAATGCATTGGTGTATTGTGAATTATTACCTGTTAGAGAGAACAGGGGAATAGTCACATTAGGTTTCTATCGCCTGTGAATGATAGATGGTGGCAGCGAATGAGTTTTGTGGGTGTTGGTTGGTGTTTGGGGTGCTTTTGTGTTAGTCTAACCTGTGTGCAAGGTGGGTGAGAGACTGAGTGAGTGACCCCTGATAGCCACACCTAAAGTCACGTGCGGTTGGAGGTACCGTGTTCGTGACAGAGGTGAAGAGCGGCCTGCCCAAAAGAGGTTGCAATCTAAAAGACATACAAGAGGGAGATTATGCTTTTCCTCTGGATCAGGGTTATTAAGCAGAAACTCAACCTGCTAGTTCATTCTGTGGGTGCATGAGCAAGGCTATAGGCTGGACCAGAACTTACAAGGTTTGTACCTTCCTCGTGCTGCCATTCAGATCAATGAAAGTTGGTAAAAATATTTATGTTCCATTTTTCTTTATCTCTATTACAGCAAAATACAATGTATCTGTCTACAAAATCACCCTGCAGTGGTCAAACATACAAAATCAGGCATTTATTTTCATTGAAATAACTGTGAAAAGCTTTGCTTATAGCAGACATAGGCAGTAAAAGCTTTGTGTCTTCCATAGTTGGATCATATATAAACACATATGGGCAAATGCACTAACCTACGGAAATTCGCCAGCGACGGCTTCACTCACATCGCCACACTTCGCCAGGCGAAAATTCAGCAGGACAAAGCTAATTCACTAAAATGCGAAGTTGCATCTAGGCCGCCGAACGATGGAGAAGTTTCGCTATCGTTAATTCTGCAAGCAAAGCGAAGTTGCGATAGCATTGGCTAATTTGCATATGGCGGGAAATTAAATTTCAATGGATGGAAATGTTGCAGTTCATATAGACCTATATTCATACACAAAAATTCTAGCTATTGCAAAATTCAGTTTTTCCATACATGCCAAAATAATTAAAATAATTAAAATGACAATAGCCCAATTAGTATTTATATTCACTTCACTTTCCTATGAGTTGGAACAACCATGTTAACTCATCACCTTGCCATATGCAATAACACTGCTTGCATGACAACTATATTTACTTGTCAAAGATGCCACATGTAACGCTTTGCAAGTCATTTTTATTGCAGAGACAGAAAAGCATAAATATCTTCCAAGCAAACCTCAAGTGCCACATTTATGAAACTTTAAGAATTGAGGAGCAATATATACAAAGTGTGTTTACTTCAATCTAAGAAAAAACAAAAGTAGTCAAGGCACCCAAACACCAGCAACAAGTCCTGTCTTTGCAGCCAATTGTTACTGTATGTAACCAAAACAACTACCTTCCTATTAGTTATGGGATTTTCTGTCTTGCACAAGGACTGCATTGAGCTGTGAATGTGATCTGAAGCCCAAGATTCCCCCCTCTCCCATAGAATCTTATTTTGGCCAACCAAAATGCTGGGGAAGAAGAGGATCTGTGCAACCAACTTTACACAACACATATATTTGATTGTAATATTATCCTTTATATTTTTTCATAATTTATAACAGTAATTTCCATAAAGTAACTAAAAAAAGGATGAGAATACAATAAGGGAAAACAGGCAAAGGCAGGGAGAGGGCTGGAGAGTGGAGACCATCACAATGTAGAATATTGGAAGGAACTGGATTCATCACTAGTATATATTGCAGCTTACTTAGATTTATGTTCCTCCAAGAGAAAAAGTAATAAAGAACAAACCACTCAAGAGGAATGCGATATGGTCTGTTCAAGTTTACAGGAATGTGGAAGATTGCACATAAGACATACTGTGGGAGCTGTGGCTGGATTCTTACAGGAATATGGTCTGTCTGTGCAGAACTTCAATTATCTAAAAATATACTAGCACTGAAGCAGAATGACAAAGTTCAACCATTTCAAAAGGAATACTTGATATTTTTAATTGTATTTTTAAATTTAAATATATGGTTAAACTCTGTATTTTGTTTAGTTACTGTATTGTATCACTTTGTATGTTATCTTAAGATCCAAATGAGCCAGGAATGATTAGTAAAATGTATTTTTTCAAACACTGCCTAGTGTTTAAGGGAACAAATCCAAAACAAAATGAACTGGTGTAATCTTACACAAAGTAGTTCTCTGAACACTTTTGCATTTTATATTAACTTTCTATTTGAAGCGGTTTCCCCAGATCTTGGCAGTTTTACAGTTTTATACTTCTAGACAGGCTTTTGCCCAAAATATCAGCGACCCTGTCTGTTTATGCATTTTCTGTATATAAATGTACCCTCAGGTTGCTTACTATCATAATGTAAATTGCATAAGTTCTAAGAAAAGCACCCTGAGTACATTTACATCACATTTATTATTTTTGCTTTAGATCCCCTTTAAAGCAGAAGGAATACCATTTTACAATTGGGGTCCCAAAAGTTAGGCACTACTTACTACTTTTACTTACTTGACACCTCGGGCCTGTGTTCCTATCAGCAGAAAACCGCACCGGCCTGGGGATCTTCAATTGAGCACCACGGAGTGATCCTCTTTCTGGTTCTTCGGTTTTCAAACTTCCTGGGCCAGACTCATGTGCGGTAGAGAGAAATAGCCGGCATTTTGGTCTACTGTGCATGCGCAGCTGCAAGAAGACCCGAAGAAGCAGGAAGAGGATCTCTCTGTGGTGCTCACTATAAGAACCCCTGGCCGGTGCAGTTTTCTGCGGATAGGAACACCAGCCCTGGGTGTCAGGTAAGTAAAAAAAGTCACTTGGGGGTACCTAACTTTTGGCACCTCCAAGGGTAAAATGGTATTCCTTCTCCTTTAAAACAAGATCATGTAAAAAGAGGTTCAAAGTTTGCCAAACAATAAAATGTTGTTTAAATAGCGGAACGGTGGTAAATGCTACCTACTGGTTAGCTGCAATGGGATATTATCCACTAGGCTGGTGCAGTTTTTAGCTTTCAGGAACACCAGTCTGGGGTCTCAGAAAATTGATTATGTTCACTGAGGGGGTGCCAAAATGGTAGGCACCCCTCAATGATTATAACTACTTCCTAGGACTACATCTCCATGTTTGTGTTAGCTAAAAACTGCCCAGGTCCTTTTGCAGGAGTTATAAATTTCCTACACCTTTAGGCACAAACAACCAGGCAGGAGACAATGTCAAGTGCAGAACAAGTAAATAATTTGAAAAACACAAAAAGTAAAATAAAAATGGTCACTAAATCATGCTAAAAGCTAATTTTTGGACAACTGCCAATTTAAGATATGCATTTACATAATATATTATTAACATATAATAAACAAAGGCCATGCATATCTTGGTAATGATATCCTTATAAACAGTGAGTACTGATGTCATCAGTTATAAACAGTGAGTAGTGATGTAATTTCTGTCACATGACTCACTGAAACTTGTGTATTATAATAAATAAAATATCCCCTGTTGCAAAATATTTGATTTAATTCCATGATCTGTATAAAAACACAAGAGGCTCAGCCTACGAGCAAGTGTCCTTGGTAGATAAGAAACGCATCAGGCCTGGTTCTTAATTGTGGAAAATAAATGTAAGCTTTTTTAACTTTTTTACAACCTGACTCCGGCTTTACTATCTTCGTGTGTCCAGGCTTGTGCCAGCCTCTTTTGAAGTTTTCTGGTGTTTGGCTTCCCTTGTGGAAGGTCTGGGGCGTGTGCACCCGTTCCTAACGTTTACAGCGGTAAGCTCATATAAAACGCTTCTAAACGTAGCACATACTGGTTAAACAATTTGTTCAGTTTGAAAGGAGACATGAACAAGACACAAGTGGGGATACTTTTTTTCTTTTTCTATTACAGGAGACCAGAATAAAAAAAAAAAATAAAAAAAAAAAAAAGCTTTTTTCTGCATTCTGGCATAATCGCATTTGTCAAGGATAGGCATCTTTAATTTTTTTCTATGCAAAGGTTATTTTTAATGTCTTGTATGCAATCACCCCTTAAAGGGAAGCTGACACCAAAAAAACTTCTTTTAAAAAATGATTCTTCATTTGAAGTTACCTATATGTCATGCTGACTGTTTTCTCCTTAAAGCTTTCTTTCACTTAATAAACCCAGTTCTGCATCCGACTGTGGCAGCCAGACTCCTGCTTCCTGTCAGAATGTGAGCTCGATGATGTCACAAAGGGGGCGGAGCTTCCTCCTCCTCTCCGCTATATCTCTCTGGCGTCTGTGAACCACGTGTGCTTTAGTAACTGACTTGCTAAGTACTGTAACTTGGTCATCATTTATATAGTTTCTTTATTATTATATAATGAAGTATAAATGCATATTCATTCTCTTTCTCACAGTGTCACACTGTTTCGGTGACTTGCGGCTGCCGCTGCGGAACTGTTATGTCCTCCTCCTCCTGGGGCTTCTCCGATCCAGCCGGCAAGACTGTGGCAGCAGCTGAGGCCAAACACAGGCCCCTGTCCTGGAGTCGGAAGGGCTCTCCTCCTGACAGGCGAGTGTTGGCGCAGAGAAGATGCGCACGGAACTAGCACGTCTCTTAGCGCCGAAGACAGTCTGCTCGCCGGGCCTTGATACATCACGCGGTGCACTGGGTGGAGGGCGGATAGATTTGGTGAAGTCATTTGCGCGCTGATGTAACAGCCGGTATGAGAAGAGAAGTCCCACATCTGTAGTTCGCACACTATTTCCATCTCGGGCTGTTTGCTGTCCTTATCATTTGAACACAGTATTCTTAGATCCTCTACCCAGTGCACTGCGGGATGTATCAAGGCCCAGCGAGCAGACTGTCTTCGGCGCTAAGAGACGTGCTAGTTCCGTGCGCATCTTCTCTGCGCCAACACTCGCCCGTCAGGAGGAGAGCCCTTCCGACTCCAGGACAGGGGCCTGTGTTTGGCCTCAGCTGCTGCCACAGTCTTGCCGGCTGGATCGGAGAAGCCCCAGGAGGAGGAGGACATAACAGTTCCGCAGCGGCAGCCGCAAGTCACCGAAACAGTGTGACACTGTGAGAAAGAGAATGAATATGCATTTATACTTCATTATATAATAATAAAGAAACTATATAAATGATGACCAAGTTACAGTACTTAGCAAATCAGTTACTAAAGCACACGTGGTTCACAGACGCCAGAGAGATATAGCGGAGAGGAGGGGGAAGCTCCGCCCCCTTTGTGACATCATCGAGCTCACATTCTGACAGGAAGCAGGAGTCTGGCTGCCACAGTCGGATGCAGAACTGGGTTTATTTAGTAAAGCTTTAAGGAGAAAACAGTCAGCATGACATATAGGTAACTTCAAATGAAGAATCATTTTTTTAAAAGAAATTTTTTTGGTGTCAGCTTCCCTTTAAGCAAAACTCAAGAGTTTTTGTTGTATTAAATATACAGTCAGCTCTGCCATGTTGGGCTACCGTCTGTTGATTAAACAAAGTCCTACTTAAAGGAACAGTAACATCAGAAAATGAAAGTGTTTTACAGTAATGAAAATATATCTACATTAAATGTCTGCCCCCATTGCTACACAGCAGCTTATTTATATAAACAATAGTGGTGTTTTTGAAGCAACCACAACAGTTTTACCAGTGCAGGGCAGCAGTGAATTATATTTTTATTACTTTAAAACACAAATTTTTTGTTCCTTTAATCTATGTGTTTGGTGGAACCCTACAAAACACATTCACTAAACGCCCCAAAAGCTCTGCATAAGGAAACTACGTAAAGTACTTTTATATTTAAATATAAGGCCTTATGAGGATTTTTAGATGTGCAAAACCAAGTGAAAATTACGTCTATATAGGTTTTAAGGCATTTCCATTTTTCTGTTTAACTGGTCATTTATCCCTTTCCGTTCCATAATTCAAAATGTCAGCAAGGGCGATGAAGGTGGTGCATTAGGGGTTAAGGGCTTAAAAGGAAACTTTATATAAAGCCCCCCTTAAAAAAAAAACTGTTCCACCAAACACGCACTTACAAAAATAACACACTCCTTGAACAGCATGCATTGGAAGTTTTTAAAAAAAATTAAAAATCTCTTACCACAGAAACTTTTGAGACCAAATCCCCTCGCTGCTCACTGAACTGATGTGGTTCTGCCTAACCACAGTCAAACAAACAATGCCAGCAAACAGTGCAGCCTAAAAATTGTTCAAAACAGAAGGCAAAACTAACCCTTTCCAGGCAGCACTAGGTTCGCTAGACTTTAAAAGTCTATGTGAATGCACTAAAAACTGGGGTTCCCCCCCCCAGACACACAGAAACTACACTTTCCTACACTGTCTTTTAAGTACCCAACAGAGCTCAGTGACCTATATAAAAGCAATGGACCTGTGGCCTTATGCTTTTATATGACCACAGAACTCCCTGATGCCTTCTAATATGGTTAAATAACCGTATATTCTTATAGTATCCAATACTCCTATATTAAAAGAAATAAAAATATACTAACTGCTATATTATATAAGGATATTTTAATCCTGCAGCTTTATCTTAGTAGGTGAGTATGGGCACAAAACTCCAACTTGACTTAGGAGGGTGTTTATGACAGAGACTGGTGGAAAGGAACTCTGATTTGCTTTTTTAAATTAAGAGAAAACAATACATCATTGTGAATGTGAAAGTAAAACAGTCAGTGCAGAATGAGCCTGCCTTGATTCCATTAGTGGCTTTGAACTAACATGCTTTCAAGGCACACACCTCAACATTTTTTTTAAATAATGCTAAAATTCAAGCCAAGACAAGTTTCATTAAAATGATTCTGTCATGATTTTTATGATGTAGTTTTAATTTCTAAATTACACTGTTTACACTGCAAATCATTTCATTCCTGAACCAGCAAGTGTATTTTTTTAGTTGTAATATTGGTGTGTAGGCAGCCATCTCAGGTAATTTTGCCTGGTCATGTGCTTTCAGAAACAGCCAGCACTTTACGATGGAACTGCTTTCTGGCAGGCTGTTGTTTCTCCTACTCAATGTAACTGAATGTGTTGCAATGGGACCTAGATTTTACTATTGAGTGCTGATCTTAGACCTAACAGACAGCTGTTATTTTGTGTTAGGGAGCTGCTATCTGGTTACCTTTCCCATTGTCCTGTTGTTAGGCTGCTGGGGGGAGGGAGGGGGTGACATCACTCCAACTTGCAGTACAGCCGTAAACAGTGACTGTTTATCAGAGCACAAGTCACATGACTGGGGGCGCTGGGAAACTGACAATATGTCTGGTCCCATGTCAGACCAAATCCGTTTGGTCTTTTGAGGAACTGATTCCAGTGCAGAATTCTGCTGGAGGAGCACTATTAACTGAAGTGTTTTGAAAACATTTTTTTCCCATGACAGTATCCCAGTCAGAATAGCTGGGATCAGTTTTCCTGGGGTAACACAGCCCACGGCACAAGCACCACTCATGAGAGTATAGTCTCTTTTTGGCAGTTTGTCTCTTGCAGCAAAAATAAACAAAACAAACAATTCAAAATAAAATCCTTGCTTCTAACTAATACAGGTCAGTTTTCCTAACTAACCATGAGAAGGCCAACCGCTTTCCTGTGTATTTTTCCCAGCCAGGAACTCCCCACTCTGGCTTGAGTTGCCTTTTTAATTAACCACCTGAGATACCTCAGTACAACTCAAAACACACGGGCTGGACTAGCAGTCCCATAACCACTCTGTTAGGAACCTGGGGCATAAATAAGCTCTGTCCTGGACTTTCCCAGGTATCCTAGAAGTGACCTCACCACAATATAAGGTAAAGCCTCCTTAATACATTTTTAGTCTGGCACCAGTGCAAAGTCCCACCTGGCCCCCTCCTCAACCATGTCATGTGGCCTTACACATATTTTGTGCCTAAAACAGGCAAAAACAACATAACATTTTTTAGACTACCTGTTCAGTAATAAGTTTCCAAAACACAAGTATCAGAAGAGCCAAGAACAGGATTTTAGTAGTTTAAGGAGCAGTGGTCGGAAGAATATAAAATTCAAAATACCAGCAAGCATCCTCTGGGGTAGCACAAATTAAAATGGGGGAAAAAAAAAAAAAGTTTTTTTTGGAGGGAAAATGATTATTCCTAATAAAATATTTGCAATGGCAAGCAGCTTCTTCAGTGTTTAAAAACACTTAGCATTTCCTTTCCTCCACTACATCCAGAATTCTTTTTTTTACCCTGGCAGAGGTGCAGAGTAATAGAGTCCGCACTCCAGCTGCAGGATAAAAGGCTTTTTTTCAAAAAAATGTCCCGCTCCAGCAATACATTATCTGTGCCGGGAGGAAGCTCCGGTGTGGACTGCCTTCTTGCATAGTGCACATGCGCATAATAAGCAAGCCTCACCAGCTGAAGGCATGTGCATAATGAGCGAGTTGTGGCACTTGCTCATTGAGCGCATGCGTGTGCCTCAGCATGGCCATCCACGTACCTCCTGGTATGGGCTGCCTAGCACTAGCGAGAGCAATTTTTTCAAAAAACTATTGTATTCCCCAACCAAATTGTGGCCTCTATTATCCCACACCTCTAAAAAACAAAAAGAATTAAAATAAAAGGTGAGGGGCGCCCCTTAATGTTAGTAATAGCTACACTTAAATATATACTTCTAATAAAGCTCTTCACTATAGGAGTCATTGGACCTATATACATTGCAAATTTTCATCCTACTCCAATCCCCATGGTTGGGTAGCAGTTGAGACCTCAGCATGCAGCCAATCCCCTAGCAGACACCATATGAACAAATGCTGGCAACAAGGCCTCTATGAGCTACCCAGAAACATTACATAGACAAGGAAATAAAACTAGAAATATGAGTGTATATACCATCTGTGGGAGGGCAGCTTTATCTGAAGGTTCATCAACCAAAAATTAATTCCAATATGACTCTTTTCTATAAACTTAGTGCAGATTAAACATCCTCTTCTAGCATTGTCTGAGCATATGGCACAGTGTTTAGCACTGCAGGGGTCCTAGGTTCAAAACTAGCCAGAGCTTAAAGGGATCGATCAGCTTTCTGTTTATATGATGATGTACAAGAGTGATATTCTCAGGCAATTTGCAAATGGTTTTCAATTTTTATTTAGTTGTGGTTTTTTAACTATTTAGCTTTCTATTCAGTAGCTCTTTGGTATGTTATCCAGTTGCTAAGATCCAAATTACCCTTGCAACCATGCACTGATTTGAATAAAAGACTGGAATATGAACAGGAATAGAATAGAAAGATGAGTAATTAAAAATAGCAGCGTCGGACTGGGCCGGCGGGACACCGGGAGAAAACCCAATGGGCCTTGCCCTCGTGGGCCCCTGCCGACCCACGTCCGATGCTGGAAACCTCCACTTATGGGCCCCGGCTGACCCAGGTCTGATGCTGGAAACCTCCACTTGTGGGCCGCCAGCTGACCCAGGTTCGATGCTGGAATCCTCTGCCTACAGGAGCTGGCGGCGGCGCTCCACCCCCACCCCCCGCGCATGTACGAACAAACAAACTAACAATCTCATCGCGCATAAGGTAAGGGGGAGGTTGGCAAGTAGCAATAACAATAAATGTTTAGTTTTACAAAGCATTTGTTTTTTTAGATGGGGTCAGTGACCCCCATTTGAAAGCTGTTAAGTCAGAAGGAGAAGGCAATTAATTAAAAAAAAAACTATAAAAGAGAAAAAATTAAGGCCAATTGAAAAGTTGGTTAGAATTAGCCATTATATAGCATAAAGGTGAGCCACCCCTTTAATCCCCACTGGGGCAGGGACTGATGTGAATGAGGTATGATCTCTGTACAGTGCTGCGGTAAATGTTGGCACTATATAAACTAGCATTGGGGCTTGTATATAGCATTTAATCAATTGATCAAATATAGCATCTGATCTGAGGTAAGGCTGCATAGTTTGCTTTTCTGCATTCTACAAAGCTTTTTGTGGAAAATTGAGAATTCCTGCTTTAAATTTAATGAAGGAATCTTTAAGGTCAGTTGTGTATATTTCCCCAAATCCAGACAACCAATCCCAGTCCTGAAACCAGCCGTTCCATTAATTATTGAAAACATGCACACCAGTGACCTGCTGTCAGCAGGGGAGCTTAAAAAAGATTACAAGATTATTAAGTATAAGGAGTTGACCTTTGGGTCAGGACCTTAAAAGGGCTGATGTATTGGCAGCAACAGTGGAATAATGAGAGGAAAGAAAAAGAAAAACAAAGTGACACTAATGTGAAATTCCAAAATTGTTAGAGGCAAGTTAATTGCAGAGGAACTTTACTGGGAAACAGGAGCCTATGTAAAATTAAATGTTTGTACCATTTATTTTAGTAGTAATGATAATAATAATAATGGGAGCATGAACATAAATACATTCGAAATTTTAGTGTAAGTGCTGGAGTATGCAGATCTGAAAGGCAAACCTCTTGTTCCCTCCAACAATTTGGTTTTTGTTAGGCTGTGGCAGAAATGAGGTGAAACAAACTATTCTTTGTTATTACAGATGTTCACTTGCACACAAGGTCTGGAAAAAGAAAGCACCTCTTTCCAACAATCAGAGCTTCTTCACCCTTTGTTAGGCAATTAAAGCAGGAGAGCAATAAATTGGGATCGAAATTGTTACAGTTACGTTTACCCCAAATATTCTATGGAATATAGTCAGTTAAAGGCCAGTCAGAGATGCCAAGTATTTTTCTAAACATTACATTAGCTGTAGCACATTATTATAAAATAGAACCATCTATAAAAAGCTATAAACATGGAAAATGTACATTCAGTAACACTGCACGTCATTACATCCAATAAAGCTGCAGCTCATCACTAGACTAGGTGTCGAGGAATGGCAAACGGATGCAATAAACTAATATAAGCATAACGCAGCACCCTATTAAGTCAAAATGTACAGAACTACAGATTGTATATTGTAACAGTACATGCCACGAGCCACGAGCACCACAAAGTGTGGGATTAATGTCTAAAGCACAAATCAGGTATTATTGGACTCAATGAATAATGTGTGCTGCACAGTATTCTGGGAGGCAATGAACAATATAAAGTGTTCTGTTCGAGGAATATCTGTGATGCTCTAAGAGACTCATCTCTTACATATCACATTATATTTAGCACAATTCAGAACAGTCTCATTCTGGTCAGCCACTATGTCCAAACAAGTTGCAACATACCTCATTTTTAGGAGGATTCAAAGAAAGAATGACATCCCCTTTTAGCTCTATGGAGTTAACTTAGCCAATATGATGGGATTTTTACATCTGAAAATGTCTCTTTTTTAAAAACGTGATCCAACTACATTGCATGAAAATGATATGAATTCTATGAATTACACTGGCAGTCAAAGGAAAGTTGCATTGCACTTTTTTTTGTCTAATAGTTGCATTATCAAACTTGCATTCACCATACTAATATCTTAGAAAACACTACAGTTAGAAAAGTAAATTAAACTGCAAAAGTGCTCAAAGGTCCATTCTAAGTAAGTTTACATCCATTCATTTTTTTGGCTTTAGTTTGATAAAATACTGTACAAACAATCTTCAAAGGTGTTACTGAAAAAAGTGCCAGATTACCATGCTCATGCATGCCATACAAATTACAGAAAGGGCAATGAAGCATACCCTATATATAAAGAAAAAAAAAAGAGGGATTGGGTCAATAGGCCCTGTTCTAAATGTTATGCAGCATAAAAAATGTCAGATATTCTATGTTTATATGGAGCCCACAGACATACAAAGTATCCGGAGTATTATTTACTCAAAAAGAGAAATAAGAGAACAGGGTGTTGCATTTAAGAGATGTGTGTCTGCCTGCTCTTCTTATTTATTAATGTTGGGGAATGTAATAGGGCTGTTGGCCCAGAGCCTGTGTTTGTGGCCAACTACAGATGTCATTTTTGTGCCTTTCTAAGATAGCAACATTGAGATGGCATGCAAGAAGGCAACTGTACCAAAACATGTGGCATCTTCCATCTTAAAAGTAGTTTCCAAGCAGCATGAAGTATGAGCAAGGGTTAATAAGTACTGCTTATACTACTGATAACTGATCTGAAATGAGAAAGCAAAAAAAAAGAAGCTATTGCCAAGATGGGAAGTAAAGGTAAAGCTGCTTGTTGACCTGTGACTGTTGAGTAAGTGTAGCCATAAAAAGCCAATGAATATGGGAACCATGGTACAATGCCCAGTCACAGATATGTCATAGCTCCCACTCACTGCCAGGGTTTCACAGAGGGGTGATCTCTATTAACTTCCACCCGTCATTTCTCTTTTGGCACACAATATATAGCAGTAATTGAAAGGCGATAAGTTACATACCAACAACTAAATACACTTTACCCTGCGCAGGAGGATGAGAAAAGAGTTGGCAAGTTTACAGGACTTTGCAGAGCATTTGCTAACTCTTGGCAAGCTACAGAGGATATGCCATTACAGATCTAGTTAAGTATTATATGCAAAAAAAACACTTTACAGATAATGTACTTTATATCTTTGTATTATTTTGCACGAAAAGGTTGTACACATTTACTGAAAGACAGAGCAAAGATGTAAGGACCAGATGTAGCAGCAGTATTTTATCTGATCTAAGGTTGAAAAGTGCCCAACATTTCAAGCTGATTTTGGGCTAAAAAGTTCCTGCAATAGCAGTTTCATGTGCTTCCTATTCAGATCACTGGGGGCAACAATTTTGTATGTTTTTAAATTGGCTTTAAGTTCCCTAATAAAGTGCTATAGTGGTAAAGTCAGAGAAAAGAGATTTGGGGTAATGTAGGGGTGGGGATTTTAGACACACAGATGAAAATAAAGAAGGCAGATTGCAAGTGTTTCTTACATATGGCACACTGTGTAACAGAAGTTCACAAGCATCATATTTTCTTTGGGCACTGTGTAACAAAATGCATAAACAGAATGTAAATTTGCAAAAATAAGAATGAACACTCGCATTCTGCAATGCAATAATGTTCACTAAGCATCTTTACATTGCAAACTTTATGTTGTATGCTTGTAAGACCATCAAGCAAGATCATGCAAAAGAATGGCTTTTTTTACTCAAGTAATTTTTATTACATTCCCTCTGCGCTGTTGTACACATCAAATCTTTTTTCTGCTGTCAGTTGAGTTGCACAGGTGTTTGCAAAGTATAGCTTGCACGAATGAAAGATCATTCTGATAATCACATAGCCACTGTTTTCTACATAGGGAGATCTGCTTTTAAATATCCTAAATGGGTGTCACAGGGACTATGAGGGTAATAGTTTATCAACATTTAGAAGGTTGTGGATTGTCCACATAAATACCTGCCTTTCCCATTTTCAGCCTTGTTTATAAACAACACAATATAAAAAGCAATGGTGCTAAACTATGGAGTCAGTTTGATAACAAGTGCAGTTTCTTCCAAGTCCAGTCACCCACATCAGACAATTGGGCACTTGCTTTCAGACAGAAATCTGGCAAATTGTAATTGGTTGTTAATAGTGTTGCCACCTGGCCGGTATTTTACCGGCCTAGCCGGTAAAACACCAGCCAAGGCCGGGGCCGGTATTACAAATTTACCAGCAATGTAGCTGCCGGTAAATTTGTAATACATCAAACAAATGTCCGTGGCCTGCACCCAGCCTAGTAAAAACTTACCTTTTTGCTGCTGGCTTGAGTCCAAATGTGTGCTGTGGCCCCGCCCCCTTTGACGGCACAACTGGCCCAGCCAATCACGCGCCATGGATCCACCCCCTTAATTGTCACGACCCGCCCCTTTGCATCCAGGGCCCGCCCTTTTATTCCCGCCCCCTCCACCAGCTGGTAGAGATTTTTTTTTTTTTTTAAAAGGTGGCAACCCTAGTTGTTAATAGGTAAAAACAAATTGAAGAAAACTTTGCACCAGTTGTTACACCCCCCCCCCCTCCAATGCAAACATTTACAGCTGGGTATGAAAATTAACAAACTATTTTCATATTGGTGTATCAAAATGTAATAAACAAGGGTTGCACTTAATAGGTGTGTGTCTTTTTTAACCTCAGCTATTAAACACCTATAAAACCTTATATTTACAAACCAGAAATAAGCTTAGCCCTCACAACAGAAATGTGTCTCTCAACAACATGTACTGCAATTTCCAGTCTATCTCTGCAGATCCCTTTATAAAACAGGGACTTTTTTCAGGGAACAAACAAAGGGATTAAAAGATAAAAAAGAAACAATGGCAAAATTCATGGGAAATGGCTTTCGTCTAGAGGAGTATAAAGCTGATATTAATCATTAAAAGCAATTAACGTAAAAAAGAAAATAAATAAAACATGAATGTGTGTGTATATGTGTGTTTATATATTCTGATTCTGAAATCAATCTTCTGTACAGCTGCCAGTGGAACTAGCCAGCCAGAACTCATAATATCCACAGCCAGGGAGGAATCAGCACCAATAGTATAAAAAAAGTATTATACAACTAGAAGTGGATTACACACTATACAAAACTAGTACAGTTTTGGGTGAGCACAATATAAGCACTGAACAAAATGACTAAAGGTGGCCATAGACTCAAAGATCCGCTCGTTTGGCAACATCAATATGATTGATCAGTTAAAAAACATTAACATGGTAAAATATATCAAACATGCCATTGGCATGAGGATCCCCTTTAAGTGATTTTCTAACACAGGCATCCTCATCCTTTGGCTCACCTGTAGTATCTTAAGCACTACTCAAATTATCCCTTTTCTGACAATTCAGCATCTACAGGTTAAATGTAGTTTAAAACTCCCCTTACTTCTTCCTAAACCATAGGTAAGATGAAATATCCAGAGATTATATTTAAAACCATTTTAGGAACAAAATTATAAGTAATCACTACTTTACCTTGCTTTTGAATAAATACTCTGAGAAGTGGGTTTGCACTAGAAACGGCTTTGAAGAAATTGTCATCGTTGTTAATAGGGAGAAGGTCTCCATGGACATCCGCATACCCAAGCATGACGTCCATACTGGAAATGTTATGAATGTGAAGAATAAGGTTGTAGAACTCATCAAACGTTCCTGGTTTGTAGCGGTTAAGTGAGAACCTTCTAAACTCAGCCCCATACTGCAATAAAACAACAGAAGTGTATCAGTACAGAATCGCTAATTAGAAACAATTTTTTTTATTAAACATTGAAGTTAAAACATTGCAAAATTAAAAAGTAAAATTACAAAAACAACCAGAATGCTGTTTATAATGCTAGTCAACTACAAGAGGTCCTCTGCACTCAACCCATTATCAATATATTATATATATATATATATATATATATATATATATATATATATATATATATTGATAATGGGTTGAGTGCAGAGGACCTCTTGTAGTTGACTATATGTATTTTGTGGTCACACCCTCATTGCACCCCCGCCTAATGGTTTTAAAAAATAGTGGTGAGCACAACTTTCCCTTGTTTGTTCATAATGCTAGGTCAGTGTTGACCAAGTGGGACCAGATGGAGCCTTATGTGGATCTGGAAGAGAAACACATCAAACTTGGACAGTGGACAATAGGACAGTTCTCACTAACCAGTGATTTTTCAATACAACAGTTTTCCCATGACCTTAAATTTAGTTTAGATTCTTTTGTCTTTGCATGGCATTTCTGTACAGCAACAAGGTCATCAAAAAGAGAACTGCAAAAGGGCAGTTGTTTCTGGTTATCACCAAGAACTGGGGATGTAAAATCAGCATGCAGTTAAACCTCAAATTTATGTCCCCCGTTTTTAAGTTTACTCTCATTTTACATTGTTTGTGGTCCCACTAATATAAAATGCATGCTGTATTTCCCTCATTTTTCATTTTCTTTGATTTCTCAACATTTCTTTCTGGCTCATAAATGTTTGAAAGGGGGCAAAATATAGAAGTAAAGCCAATAAACAGAGCTGGTATCAATGTTTCTTCTAATTTTTAATAGCTAATAACGCAGGTCTGTCTACATGTGATTGTTTATACCCTTACTACCACCACCTCCTTTTCCATGACAGATAAAGATCATTCCCTTATCCTAATTGCTGCCTGCATCAGGTTTAAGGTGGCCATACATTCCCGGATTTGGTTTGGCAATTTGGCAGATTTTTTAACATACTCCTGGTACGGTCTCCAAACTAAATTTCATCTGACATTGAGCTCTCTCTACATGCACGGGGCATTAGCAGATATGGAAACGAGTGCTGCCTCTGATCATCAAAAATTACCTCGTTGGATTACATAAGCAACAGTCAATAACTTAGAGGATGAAGCCAGAAGCTACAGCTGCTGCGGACACTCGATCATATGTTTAATTGTGACAGGAAAGCTGTTCCATGTGGCTCAGCCCTAAAACAGCTCAATTAAAGAAGCAACAGATACAAATATGTAGTGGAAATTCTATCATAACAGTCTGAGTGGAAACTACAAAAGCCTTGACTGAATGCAAGACATCCTTGTCCCTGATACAGCTGTGTAGTTAACAGCTGCCTTTAATGACATTTAGAGATTATGCTCATTAGGGCCCAAGAAAAGAAATGTATCAATTTATGTATCGATCTAGAACAGTCAGTGAACCCCCCCCCCAGAGCTGCTTCAGAAAGACATAAGGCGAAAAATTAAACTTCACGATTATAAAAACAGTCACAAATAGAAATGTGAAATCAACTGTACTGAAAAAAGTGATGCAAATAATCCCTTTAAAAGGGTCAATACATGACTCTCTCAGTAAAGCACAGGTGCATTATATTTTACCCAGCACAAGGAGCACATAGCAGGTATTATTCCCCTGGGCAGAAGTGCTTCTCTAATGAGCTGCTGCCTGAGGAAAGAGTCTCACCTTGCTTCATGGCAGGAGAACTGCGTAAATAACCCATTACTTTTTCAGGGCTGGATTTACATAGTGCGCCCCTAGGCCGGGAGTACTCATTGCCCCCCCTTTTCTGCCTTACCCCTTCATATGCACGCAGAAGCATGCGCAAGTTTTATCTCATCAGGTCCGAAGCACGAGGATTTGCATGCGGGAGATTTAAAGAGCTAGCAACTTTCCCATATGTCTCCAGTGCTTCCAAAAGATAAAGAAGCAGGGCTGACCGGCACTCAAACGGATCAACAAGACCAGAGATATTCAGTTTAAAGATAAAAATTATAGCTTCATCTCCATGGAGCTACAATTCCTCTCCATGAAGCTATAATTTTAAATTTTTCTACAAATAAATCTTTTAACTGAATATCTCTGGTCTTGTGGATCCGTTTGAGTGCCGGTCAGCCCTGCTTCTTTATCTTCTGCTGTACCGCTCCCCGAAGCTGGGGGTCTGGGGCTGGTGCACCCGGACCACTTTCACTGTTTGGTGAGTAACTTTACAACTAATTCTGGAGCACCTTGTCGTTCTCTATCCAGTGCTTCCAAACCAATTGCAATGTGGGTAAAATTCTGCTTTCCTTTCCACAAATCTGGGCCTGACATTTATGAGTACTTTGTGATGCAATCACTTTTTTCCCAATTGTTTTTTTTTTTGGGGGGGGGGGGGGGGGAGTTGGAAAAAACAGTTAATAATAAAATAAGAAGGATGCACCAAATCCAAGATTTACCAAATTCGAGGTCCTTTTCATCAGAATTCAGATTTGGATAAATCCAAGGGCCTAGCCGAAGCTGAACCTTGCAAAATGTAAAAAAAAAAAAAAGATTGCTGCGTGCAGTCTTCGTGTGCATTGTCAATTTCCACCTGTGGAGACGGTTCGGATTTCGGTTCAGTATTTGACCGGATCAAATAAGAAGGATATGGGATTTGCCTGAATCCAAAATGAAAGGATTCAAAGCATATCTATAAAATAATGCATTCATACTACATGCAAGTCGTTTCTTAGTTCTCTCTGAAGCAGTTGCAGGCAGATGCTAGAACTATATGTGCTATTATTATTTTCACAGTATTACATGTAGAGCATGTTCTTATCAAAACCTGGCATACTCAATTTCCACCCATCCCTGCAGATGCTTCAGCCAGTTTCCGGAAATGAATTGCAAACTGAGCTTTAATCTAGAAGAGGGTTACAAATCACATTGTGAAGCGTATAAAAATAAATAACCTTTCACAGGTAATAAAGGCTTACAATGGAGGTCCCTCCTTCAAAAACAGGATAGTATTATAGTGTTCGATAGTAATCTTTGTTTTTTTTAACTGGAAAAGGGAGGTGCCACACCGTTTTAACGAGCCTGTGTTATAAATCCTTACTTATAGGTTGTAATTTACAAGAAAATACCTATTACAAACACAAATACCGAGAAACATTCAATTATATTGCATTTTACAAATTGCTCTGATTTTTTACACTAGCTAATTAATTGAGAGCAAAATTTGCCATGGCATTTTGCTACTGAATAAAGCTGGTTTAAACTTTTTAACAAAAACTCATTCTGCCTTAATCTATACATCTTTGCATGATCTGGCCATAGAAGAACAAATGGGATCACATAAGGGACCTGGTACAGAGATGAGGGTGTGGTTAATAGAGATTTGCACACTGTCCCTCTACAACTCTTTTCTAGCTAATCATAGATTATAAATCTGACTTTTTAAATTGCAGCTCCAGCAATTGTTATTATTACCTTAATTACCTTACTTTTACTTGAGATATCTTTATAAATGGGAAATATATATATATATATATATATATATATATATATATATATATATATTATAATATAATTATATGTATAATACTCAACACGGCCTGTGAAAATAGCAAAAAGTCCTTCTTTAATACCCAACATTTAAATGGGTTGTTCATCTTCGAGTTTACTTTTAGTATGATGTAGAGAGTGATATTCTGAGACAATTTGCAATCATTTTTTTTTTTATTGTTTAAGGTTTTTGAGTTATTTAGCAGCTCTGGTTGATAGGGTCCAAATTACCCTAACAACCATGCACTGATTTGAATAAGAGACTGGAATATATAGATAGGAGAGGCCAGAATAGAAAGATGAGTAATAAAAAGTAGCAATAATTCTACATTTGTAGCCTTACAGAGCATTTGTTTTTAAGATGGGTTCAGCGACGCCTATTTGAAAGCTGGAAAGGGACTGAAGGAAAAGGCAAATAATTGTAAAACTATACAAAATAAATAATGAAAACCAATGGGAAAGTTGCTTAAAATTCACCATTTCACTACATACAAAAAGTTTACTTAAAGGTGAACCACCCCTTTAAGTCACCACTTAAGGGAAACCAAACAAGTCATGTTGACTGCAACATACATTTTTCCATATATTTCTATATTTATCAGCTTTGCATACATTAGCCTTTCTTGAGACCCAGACCGAATAAACTACCACTGGTGCAAAGAGTTAAACAATACCCAACTGGTACATAAAGTCATGACCCCTTACAAAATTTGATTTTAAAGCATAACCTTTAATCTCAAGTGGAGCAAAATAAATATGATTAGATACAGTAGATGGTTATGTGGCATCAAGAGCGTAATAAAATAAAGGGTATACAGTTTTCAAATATCTAGTAACCTATAGCAATTAATAGCTGCCTCTTGAAAGCCATCATAATATTGGCAGCTGTGGGTTACTAGACCAGAGCAAACATTGCAGAGACAGGGATGATTTTCTGGAGATATATTAAGGCCCATACATGGGCCGATAAAAGCTGCTGACAGACCAAGTCGGCAGCTTATCAGCCCGTGTGTAGAGACCCCCGATGGGCTTTCCCGATCAATATCTGGCCGAAAGTCGGCCAGATGCCAATCGGGCAGGTTAGAAAATCCTGTTGGATTGCGGCCGCATCTTTTCATTGATGTGGTCCCGCGATCGGACCTCCCGTTTGGCCAGCGTTCTAATTTCGATTGTTGGGCCCGATGGATCAGCCCGATATCACCCACTTCAATGTGGGCATATCGGGAAGAGATCTGTTCGCTTGGAGACCCAAGTGAGTGGATCTCTACGTCTATGGCCGCCTTTCCAAAACATATTGATCAACTTTCTTATGTTTCATGGAAAATGAGCTAATGTGATAAAGAAAAATACCATTTACGACTCATGCATATAAATACAGAAGTGAGCAATTAACGGGAATGTCAGACATAATGAAATAAACTGTAATTCTAAGCACATACTAACATATATTTATTAAACTTCATTTACTTATTTCTAAATAAAATTGCTATTGAAAGTATTACCTTTCTGGCTTTTTACACTTTGCTCTGCTGCTTCGTATTGATAAAACAATGTAGCAGAACTTAGTTAAAGGGCATGTAAATTCTAAAATAGAATAAGGCTAGAAATGCTGTATTTTGTATACTAAATATAAATATGAACTTACTGTACCACAAGCCTAATCAAACAAATAATTGATGTTTTCAAAGTTGGCTACAGGGGGTCACCATCTTGTAACTTTGTTAAACATCTTTGCAAGACTAAGACTGTGCACATGCTCATTGTGGTCTGGGCTGCTAAGGGATCGTCATAAACAAAGCTGCTTGAGTTCTGCATGGCTGGGAAGTAAGGCGGGGGCTCCCCCTGCTGTTCATAAGTATGATTGTTTCCCTGCTCAGCAGTTAGGGACCGTCTGATAATTCCTACCCACAGCAGTAAATGAAGGGAGAATTTCACTGCATGCAGTCAGGTTTCTTATAAAAATGGTACAAAATGTTTTAATTAAAGTATACTGGAGATAGGTTTCTTTTTCATTAAAGAAATTAAAAATGGGATTTTATTTTTTTGCCTTTACATGCCCATTAATTAACAAGGCTATAGTAGAAATGACTTCTGCTACACTGTTTCAAGAGACAGAAAGAACAAATAGGGATAAACAAATACTGCTTTTAATTGCAATTTTGTTCTGTTTCAAATTACATTTGAACCATCAAATGGAAAATTTCTAACGAATCTATTATTAAAAACTTGCTCAGTATTTCAATTTGTCATTTTGTTTTTTTTTACAGAGAGAACAATGAATTCGGATCGGATTCAGCAGTCGTGATACTGTAAAGCTAATATCTATGGTTCTGTAATTTTGGCTAATAGAAGTATACAGCATAGTTATTCAGATTAGCAAATACTATTTGTCTAAAACATATTGATGAAAGGTGAATATCTCCATTAATATGATATCTTAATCATACTTGAAATATATAGTAGACCAATTCAACTATGAATAACTAATTTCTTTGATTAATCTTTCCTATTTCAGCCACACAAACACAATAAGAAAAAAAAAAAAAAAGGTTAATTACCACTCAATCTAGAAGGTTGTTTTCAAAGGGGGCCTAAATATAATGAAGAGGAAGAGAAAAACAGATATTATGTCTAATCTATAATGAAGGCGATATATTAATTACAGAAGCAGCTTTCCTTTCCCAACCACATATGCTCTTCTGTATTTAAAGTAAATGGAGCCATAATTCTTTATGACAAGTCCCAACACAAATAGACGACAATATTACCATAGCCATTACATGTCTAATCTTAGGAAGAAAACACAGATTTTAACAGTGTATACATATATATTTAAAAAAAAGTTTTTTTATTTAATATTTTCAAACATTGCACATAATTACAGAAATGTCTGTTCTTGATTGTAAAGCACAATGGGGCATTTTTAATGACTATTAACCTGATGCCATAAATATGTCAGACGCCACCAAATTGATTACTAAACGAATGCAATTTACCTGCTTAATAACACCAAACTAACTACAAGGGATTTGAAATTGAACTATCATACATATGGGGTCTTTGCCAAGTTGGTTCAATATATCATTTGACCCATAAGTATTACAGGGCTAAGCTTCACACCGACGGACACCAAACAGTTAAAAGAAATAGTTGAAACAAGCCATCATACATATTATTAGCTGGGATGTTTATAAAAAGCCTGTGATGTTCCAGTTCTTAAGAAAACAAATAGGCCTAAGATGATAAATGTCTGTTTGCATATCCAAGTGATATTTATAGGTAGTTTATGTTTACATGACATCTATGAATATATCTTTGCTTTTGTATATGATAACTGCAGAGCAAATACTGTCTTACAACAACAGAAGGACATTCTCAAATACCCTATAGCCAGCATTCACATTATAATCAGTGATAATATGTTACACAGATTTCTGGCAATATAGGACATAGTCCATCCATAACAAATGTTTTCTTCCAAATATCTGCAGATCTATCAAAGGAGAGAAAACAACTGGACCAAACATTACGCATTTCTGTCTTTTTCATAGACTTTAGTGGATAATGTGAGGTCTAAATTGGTGCAAAATAATGGCATCAAATCTTGCGTTTCGGTAAAAATAAAGCACACAACTTGATAAATGCGCAGTTTATTTTACACAGCTTTTTACACCGTTTTTATGGTGTTAATTGTTTTACAAAGTATGATAAATAAGCCCCATAGTAGACAATGTTCTCTGGTGTACAGCAGCTTTTATATTTTTAGAAAGGCATCTGTCTCTATTCGTTTAAAGGGGATGTTCACCCTTCACACACAGACTCTTGTAAAACTTCACAAGACAAAAGTCATGAAATTTACAAGTCTGCTGGTTATTATTATTAACATGTATTTATAGAGGGCCAACATATTGTGCAGCACTGATCACTCAGACTTCTGCATAACAGCACTGGAAATTATGATCAAGTGGAGTTAACTTTATAGCACTGATGCAGGTGACCAACGGAGTATGCTCCAATGCCATGGACGTTTGCCTGAGCCCCATCCTCGCTGAAGTGTTGTACATCATTGGGTTTATGATAAGTAAAACCCTTAGAAATATGCAGTAAGCATACTGGAATTTAAGGCAATTAAGGGACTATGGGGTCAGTGCTTAAAGTGATTCAGTCATGATTTTTATGATGATGTTTTTATTTATAAATTACACTGCAAATAATTCACTCTACATTATAAAATTTCATTCCTGAACCAGCAAGTGTATTTTTTTGTTGTTGTAATATTGGTGTGTAGCCAGCCATCTCAGGTCATTTTGCCTAGTTATGTGCTTTCAGAAAGAGCCAGCACTTTAGGATGGAACTGCTTTCTGGCAGGCTGTTTCTCCCACTAAATGTAACTGAATGTGTCACAGTGGGACCTAGATTTTACTATTGAGTGCTGTTCTTAGATCTACCAGGCAGCTGTTATCTTGTGTTAGATCTGGTTACCTTCCCATTGTTCTGTTGTTAGACTGCTGGGGGAGAAAGGGAGGGGTGATATCACTCCAACTTGCAGTAAAGAGTGACTGAAGTTTATCAGAGCACAAGTCACATGACTGGGGACAGCTGGGAAACTTACAATGTGACTGGCCCCATGTCAGATTTCAAAATTAAATATAAAAAAAAATCAGTTTGCTCTTTTGAGAAACGGATTTCAGTGCAGAATTCTGCTGGAGCAGCACTATTGACTGATGCATTTTGGGGAAAAAAGTATTTCCCATGACATTATCCCTTTAAAGGAGAACTAAACCCCCAGTACCTAAAAAGCCCCCCTTAACCACCTGGCATTGCTCCACGTATTGTGCATTAGTAACAACTATATGCTACAAACATGTTGCAAATGGAAAAGGCTACTGACATTATGCTACTTTTAGAAAGGTGAACATCCCCTTTAAATAGGAGATTATACAGCAAAACCTCAATTTTACATCCCCCGATTTTCAGTTTCCCCTCATTTTACATTGTTGTTTTGTGGTCCTACCTATATATTATAATAATAAATTTCCCTGGATTTTACACCATTTTTTCTCTGGTCCCCTCAAAAATGTGAAACGGGGGTTCTACTATATCATGAATGCTCTAGTGCAGGATATTCCACACAAAAAAAGAACCACTTATCCTGCTGTTGCCATTTTAAGTTTGGATTTTACTGAATGTCCCAGAAAGAAATGTCAATTACAAACCAACCAACTGATATTAAAGTTTTCAATTACATAATAAAATCATATCACAAGAACATTGGATTTCGTTTAGGAATGGTTGACCATGCCGGCTGATTATTCTCTATCTACAGATTTTAGCCAGCAAAGTACAGTTCTACAGCAAGTGACATATAAACAGGACAACTAGATGATATACAGTTTGCTCAGGGTTAACAAATCAATGCTACCATTCAAACGCTGGTATTTAGCGCTGCTGCTGAGCAGCTGTTAGAGAGATGAAGGCAAGGAACATAATGAAATATGGCAGAAAAGAAATATTTCTCAGAGAGCAGATGTTAGATGGGGGAAAGGATCCTGCACAAGGAACTCATTTGTTAGTATATTTGTATTAATGTGCTTATGTAGGAGATGCCATACTACAAAACTACATGCAATTCCAGTTTTGAAGATTATTGTACAGGCAGAGGAGAGCATAAAGTGTTGCTTAATACAGCAATTGCAGTTTTGAAGATTACATGGGAGATTATACAGAATGTCCTTGTGTCTGTATATCTATAGATACACATAACAATGTTACATTCCAAACAATGAAAATTATTATTGTTTTCTATGCAGATACCCAGATAACAGCAATGATTGATCTATATCAAAAAGTTTAGTTCAAACTTGCACTGTCTGGTACGTTAAAAAAGTATTCAAAATCCGATTTTATCACATTAGTCAAGCAAAACTAACAATATCAATTATTTGAAACTTGTTTCCTTCAGTCTGGGAATTCATAATTACAGCAAGCAGGCAGGAGCCATTTTGTGGACACTGTTATTAAGGCAAGTCTGGTATCATCTCAGAATCTTGTTTGTGCCCCAGAATGGGGACTCGATGGCCATCCCCATGCACTGCTTACACAATTAAATGATGAACAGAACTGGGGAATGTAAATATAAATGTAAATATATATATATATATATATATATATATATATATATATATATATATATATATATATATTTTATATATATATATATTTTTTTTTTTAATGCATATTATAGAAAGATTTGCTGTCCACCACATGATTATGTTTAAGGAAAGACAATAAATCAGACTTTTATCATAATTTACATTACAACATGGAGTATCAGATTTTTTGGGACAGATAAGTCTACTTGTCCAAAGACTGCAATGTAGTAGTTTTATCAATAGACTCCAGGAAAAAAAAGTGATACCAGAGGCCAAGTAATGATCTAATTGTATGACCTTCCTTTCAAACTGGATTCTTATACTCCATTTGTATTGTGCCAATACATTCCACAGTGCATTAAATAGATTTCATCATTCACAAAAGTCCATCCAACAGCAAAGACTACACATCAAAGCTAATGTCATCATAAACCATTTCACTGGGATGTTTGGATTACCATTCTATTACAGAAGTTCAGTAGGATCTATTACCCCAGAATTCTTGGGACCAGTGGTTTTTCAGAGAGGGGATTTTTTCTATAATTTCGATCACCATAACTTAAGTCTACTAAAAATCATTAAAATATTAAGTAAACCCAATAGAACGGATGTGCCACCAATGTGGATTCATACAGCTAAGTTAGGATCAAGTACAAGGTACTGTTTTATTATCAGAGAGGAAAAGAAAATCATTTTTAAAAATGAGAATTATCTGCTTATAAGGAGTCTATGGGAGATGGCCTTTATGTACAACAGATTTACGGAGAAGGGATCCCATACCTTTAGCATGTTTTCCTAGTTGTGTAGCAAATTAAACAAATGACAAAAATCTGATGATACCTGGATTGTGCAAAATCTTATAAACTTTAGAAAAGGTTGGGCTAATGGTTCCTCTCATTTTTTAAGGTGCATGGTTGGTCTATAATGGACTCAGGACATTTTGAATAGTAATTTATGAGGGACTTTCTTTTGGTTTTTGAATTAACTTTGGTCTGCTTCAGAAGTTGTAATACAGTTGATAATAATTTGCTGAGTAGCCATAGGGGCAGCTATTCAATTCCAGAAGGGCTATAGGGCTAGAGATGTCGCGAACTGTTCGCCGGCGAACTTGTTCGCGCGAACATCGGGTGTTCGCGCTCGGCGGAAGTTCGCGAACGTCGCGCGACGTTCGCCATTTTGGGTTCGCCATTGTTGGCGCTTTTTTTTGCCCTCTCACCCCAGACCAGCAGGTACATGGCAGCCAATCAGGAAGCTCTCCCCTGGACCACTCCCCTTCCCTATAAAAACCGAAGCCCTGCAGCGTTTTTTCACTCTGCCTGTGTGTGCTGAAGAGATAGTGTAGGGAGAGAGCTGCTGCCTGTTAGTGATTTCAGGGACAGTTGAAAGTTTGCTGGCTAGTAATCGTTTTGATACTGCTCTGTTATTGGAGGGACAGAAGTCTGCAGGGGTTTGAGGGACATTTAAGCTTAGGTAGCTTTGCTGGCTAGTAATCTACCTTCTACTGCAGTGCTCTGTATGTAGCTGCAGTGGGCAGCTGTCCTGCTTCTGATCTCATCTGCTGACTGCTGCAATAACAGTAGTCCTTGTAAGGACTGCTTTTATTTATTTTTTTGTTGTTTTACTACTACTACTACTACTACTACTACTATAAGAGCCCAGTGCTATTAGTCTAGCAGTGTTGGGGAGTGGGACTGGTGTGCTAATCTGCTGCTCCTAGTAGTTCAGCAGCACCAACTTTAATTTTTTTTTTTAATATTCATTTTTTTTTTATTTTACTTTTTTTTATTTTACTACCGCTGTAGTAGTGTATAAGTTGACCTTTTAGGCATTATTTGCCCTGTAGGCATTATTTGCACACTGTTTTCTTCAACCCGCCATCGAGCTGTGTGACCTTGTTCACATTCTGTCTAAATATCCATAATATTACCGTCTCCAGAAAAAACACCGGAGTCACTTTTTTCAAGCAGCCATAATATATTTTACGTAATCCGTATCCACCGCTGTAGTAGTGTATACGTTGGCCTTGTAGGCATTATTTGCACACTGTTTTCTTCAACCCGCCATCGAGCTGTGTGACCTTGTTCCCATTCTGTCTAAATATCCATAATATTACCGTCTCCAGAAAAAACACCGGAGTCACTTTTTTCAAGCAGCATTCATATATTTTACGTAATCCGTATCCACCGCTGTAGTAGTGTATACGTTGGCCTTGTAGGCATTATTTGCACACTGTTTTCTTCAACCCGCCATCGAGCTGTGTGACCTTGTTCCCATTCTGTCTAAATATCCATAATATTACCGTCTCCAGAAAAAACACCGGAGTCACTTTTTTCAAGCAGCATTCATATATTTTACGTAATCCGTATCCACCGCTGTAGTAGTGTATACGTTGGCCTTGTAGGCATTATTTGCACACTGTTTTCTTCAACCCGCCATCGAGCTGTGTGACCTTGTTCCCATTCTGTCTAAATATCCATAATATTACCGTCTCCAGAAAAAACACCGGAGTCACTTTTTTCAAGCAGCATTCATATATTTTACGTAATCCGTATCCACCGCTGTAGTAGTGTATACGTTGGCCTTGTAGGCATTATTTGCACAGTGTTTTCTTCAACCCGCCATCGAGCTGTGTGAGCTTGTTCACATTTTGTCTAAATATTGATAATATTATCGTCTCTAGAAAAACCACTTGAGTTACTTTTTTTCAAGCAGCATTCATATATTTTACGTAATCCGTATCCACCGCTGTAGTAGTGTATACGTTGACCTTGTAGGCATTATTTGCACACTGTTTTCTTCAACCCGCCATCGAGCTGTGTGAGCTTGTTCACATTTTGTCTAAATATTGATAATATTATCGTCTCTAGAAAAACCACTTGAGTTACTTTTTTTCAAGCAGCATTCATATATTTTACGTAATCCGTATCCACCGCTGTAGTAGTGTATACGTTGACCTTGTAGGCATTATTTGCACACTGTTTTCTTCAACCCGCCATCGAGCTGTGTGAGCTTGTTCACATTTTGTCTAAATATTGATAATATTATCGTCTCTAGAAAAACCACTTGTTACTTTTTTTCAAGCAGCATTCATATATTTTACGTAATCCGTATCCACCGCTGTAGTAGTGTATACGTTGACCTTGTAGGCATTATTTGCACACTGTTTTCTTCAACCCGCCATCGAGCTGTGTGAGCTTGTTCACATTTTGTCTAAATATTGATAATATTATCGTCTCTAGAAAAACCACTTGAGTTACTTTTTTTCAAGCAGCATTCATATATTTTACGTAATCCGTATCCACCGCTGTAGTAGTGTATACGTTGACCTTGTAGGCATTATTTGCACACTGTTTTCTTCAACCCGCCATCGAGCTGTGTGACCTTGTTCACATTTTGTCTAAATATTGATAATATTATCGTCTCTAGAAAAACCACTTGAGTTACTTTTTTTCAAGCAGCATTCATATATTTTACGTAATCCGTATCCACCGCTGTAGTAGTGTATACGTTGACTTTGTAGGCATTATTTGCACAGTGTTTTCTTCAACCCGCCATCTAGCTGTGTGTATTATCGTTTCCAGAAAAACCAACTGAGTTTTTGTTGTTGTTGTTGTTTTTTTAAAAATAATGCCAGGCAAAGGCAGGCCGCCACGCAGAGGCCGTGCTAGGGGCCGTGCTGCTATGCAATCCTGTGGCCCTAGCAAATTTCCCAGTTTTAAAAAGCCAATGACCCTGAACTCCCAAAATGCTGAAGAGGTAGTTGACTGGCTTACACAGCACACCCCATCCTCTACCGTTTCTAACTTTACCACAACATCCTCCTCATCCTCCACTGCTATGGCCACCCCACGTAACACTTCCTCCACCACCGGTGCCCCTTCTTCACTGGGGTCAGAGGAGTTATTTTCCAATGAGTTTCTTGAACTGAGTAATGCGCAACCATTATTGCCAGAAGAAGATGAAGGAGATGAGGACCTTACACCAGATTTAATTCTGGCAGAGAACACGATAGAGATGGACATAATGAGTGATGAGGAGGAGGTCCCCGCTGCTGCTTCCTTCTGTGATGTGTCAGAAGAAATTGATGCATCTGAGGAGAATGATGATGAGGAGATTGATGTTTTGTGGGTGCCTAGTAGAAGAGAGCAAGAGGAGGGTAGTTCAGATGGAGAGACGGAGAGTCAGAGAGGCAGTAGGAGAATAAGACTTAGAAGAAGCAGGGAGGACAGCCCGCAGGGATCAGCAGGGCAACAACATGTATCGGCACCTGTGTTCAGCCGGCCAACGCACCCGCCATTGCCGCCAATACCGCCAACTCCGCCAACTTCTACTGTTACCGCCAGATCGCACACTTCCAAAAAGTCAGCAGTGTGGGATTTTTTTAATGTGTGTGCCTCTGACAAAAGCATTGTAATTTGCAATGAGTGCAGTCAGAAACTGAGCCTTGGTAAGCCCAACAGCCACATAGGTACAACTTCTATGCGAAGGCACATGAGCGGCAAGCACAAAGCACTTTGGGAGCAACACCTCAAAGGCAACAGGCAAACTAAAAGCCACACTCCTTCTGGTCCAGCATCTTACTGCTCTACCTCTGCTCTCCTTGACCCGTCTGAACCACCCTCCACTCCGCCTTCCACCTTGACCACCTGTTCCCATTCCCAGTCATCTGCCACCAGCCAAGTTTCTGTGAAGGCCATGTTTGAGCGTAAGAAGCCAATGTCTGACTGTCACCCCCTTGCCCGGCGTCTGACAGCTGGCTTGTCTGCACTCTTAGCCCGCCAGCTTTTACCATACCAGCTGGTGGACTCTGAGGCCTTCCGCAAATTTGTAGCAATTGGGACACCGCAGTGGAAGGTACCCAGCCGCAATTTTTTTTCTAAAAAGGGAATACCACACCTGTACCAACATGTGCAGAGCCAAGTTACCGCATCTCTGTCACTTAGTGTTGGGCCAAAGGTCCATATGACTACTGACGCATGGTCCTCCAAGCATGGTCAGGGCAGGTATGTCACCTACACTGCCCACTGGGTGAACTTGGTAATGGCTGGGAAGCAGGGAATGGGTAGCTCAACAACAACAGTGGAGTTGGTGTCACCGCCACGGATTGCACGCGGTTCTGCCACCACCTCTACTCCTCCATCGCTCTCTACCTCGTCTTCTTCTTCTTCTTACTCTGCTGCTGGGTCCTCCTTCTCCTCCTCCACACCTGTGCACCCCCAGCTCCCCCTAGGCTATTCGACGTGCCAGGTACGCCGTTGTCACGCTGTCTTGGGGATGACGTGCCTGGAAAGCAAAAACCATACCGGATCTGTACTCCTGTCATCTCTGCAGTCACAGGCCGATCGGTGGCTGACCCCACACCAACTGCAGATCGGAAAAGTGGTGTGTGACAATGGAAGCAATCTGTTGGCAGCGTTGAGACTAGGCAATTTAACACATGTGCCCTGCATGGCACATGTGTTAAATTTAATAGTCCAACGTTTTGTCTCCAAGTACCCAGGATTCCAGGACGTTCTCACCCAGTCCAGAAAGGTGTCGGCCCATTTCAGACGTTCCTACACAGCCATGGCACGCCTTGCTGACATTCAGCAGCGCTACAACATGCCAGTCAGGCGTTTGATTTCTGACAGCCAGACTCGCTGGAATTCAACGCTCCTTATGTTGGAACGTCTGCTGCAACAACAAAGGGCCGTCAACGAGTACCTTTTTGAACTGGGTGGTAGGACTGGATCTGCACAGCTGGGGATTTTTTTCCCCCGTTACTGGGTGCTTATGCGCGATGCCTGCAGGCTCATGCGACCTTTTGAAGAGGTGACAAATATGGTCAGTCGCACCGAAGGCACCATCAGCGACCTAATACCCTTCGCTTTCTTCCTGGAGCGTGCCGTGCGACGAGTGACAGATGAGGCTGTAGACCAGCGTGACGAGGAGCTGGAAGCGCACGATTTCTGGTCGGAATCACCAGAACGAACCCAGGCACCTGCTGCAACGCAGGGAGAGGTGCCAGAAGTGGAGTCAGAGGAGGAAGGTGGCTTTGTGGAGGAGGAGGAGGAGGACCAACAGGAGCAGGCTTCCCAGGGGGCTAGTGGTGACCTTTTGGGGACCCCTGGTCTTGTACGTGGCTGGGGGGAGGAGACCGTGGATGATGCAGTCCTTGATAATGAGGAAGCGGAGATGGATAGCTCTGCATCCAACCTTGTGAGAATGGGGTCTTTCATGCTGTCATGCCTGTTGAAGGACCCCCGTATCAAGAGGCTTAAGGAGAAGGACCTGTACTGGGTCGCAACGCTACTAGACCCTCGGTACAAGCATAAAGTGTCAGAAATGTTACCAACATACACAAGTCCGAAAAGATGCGGCATTTACAAACCAGCCTGCAAAACATGTTGTACAATGCTTTTAAGGGTGATGTCACTTCAGGAACTCATCAACATTCCAGGGGCAGAGGTGCCAGTAATCCTGCCACGAGCACACCTGCAAGGACAAAGCCCTTTGGCCAGTCTGTAACGTCAGACATGCAAATGTTTTTCTGTCCAAGGCAGCGCCACAACCCTTCTGGATCCACCCTCAAAGAACGCCTCGACCGGCAGGTAGCGGACTACCTGGCATTAACTGCAGATATCGACACTCTGAGGAGCGATGAACCCCTGGACTACTGGGTGCGCAGGCTTGATCTGTGGCCAGAGCTGTCACAATTTGCCATGAACCTCTTGTCTTGCCCAGCCTCAAGTGTGCTCTCAGAAAGGACCTTCAGTGCAGCAGGAGGGATTGTAACTGAGAAGAGAACTCGCCTAGGTCACAAAAGTGTCGATTACCTGACCTTTATTAAAATGAATGAGGGGTGGATCTCGGAGGGTTACTGCACGCCGGAAGACTTGTTCTGACTTCTATGCAGCTGTCCTTCTCTTCAAGCCTCATGACTCCACACACAGCTGTCCTTTAGCGTCCTCCTCCTCCCTCCGCCACCGTTACAAACTAGGGTGCAAACCCTACTGGTTTAATTTTTTCTGGCCTCTGTGCTTCAGTGGCTGCAACCAAAAAACTGGGCAAACAATGTCTACAAGGTCAACGTATGGCAAAAAATGACTATTTTCAGCATTTATATGGCATATTTTTTCTGGCAACTGTGCTTCAGTGGCTGCGTCCAAAAAAATGCATATTTTCTGCATTTATATGGCATAATTTTTCTGGCAACTGTGCTTCAGTGGCTGCGACCAAAAAAATGCATATTTTCTGCATTTATATGGCATAATTTTTCTGGCCTCTGTGCTTCAGTGGCTGCAACCAAAAAAATTTATATTTTCAGCATTTATATGGCATAATTTTTCTGGCCTCTGTGCTTCAGTGGCTGCAACCAAAAAAATTTATATTTTCAGCATTTATATGGCATAATTTTTCTGGCAACTGTGCTTCAGTGGCTGCGACCAAAAAAATTACTATTTTCAGCATTTATATGGCATATTTTTTCTGGCCTCTGTGCTTCAGTGGCTGCGGCCAAAAAAACTGGGCAAACAATGCCTACAAGGTCAACGACGTTGACCTTGTAGGCATTGTTTGCCCAGTTTTTTTGGCCGCAGCCACTGAAGCACAGAGGCCAGAAAAAATATGCCATATAAATGCTGAAAATAGTAATTTTTTGCCATACGTTGACTCAACGTATATGGCAAAAAATGACTATTTTCAGCATTTATATGGCATATTTTTTCTGGCAACTGTGCTTCAGTGGCTGCGACCAAAAAAATGCATATTTTCTGCATTTATATGGCATAATTTTTCTGGCCTCTGTGCTTCAGTGGCTGCAACCAAAAAAATTTATATTTTCAGCATTTATATGGCATAATTATTCTGGCAACTGTGCTTCAGTGGCTGCGACCAAAAAAATGCATATTTTCTGCATTTATATGGCATAATTTTTCTGGCCTCTGTGCTTCAGTGGCTGCAACCAAAAAATTTATATTTTCAGCATTTATATGGCATAATTTTTCTGGCAACTGTGCTTCAGTGGCTGCGTCCAAAAAAACTGGGCAAACAATGTCTACAAGGTCAACGTATGGCGAAAAATTACTATTTTCAGCATTTATATGGCATATTTTTTCTGGCAACTGTGCTTCAGTGGCTGCGTCCAAAAAAACTGGGCAAACAATGCCTACAAGGTCAACGTATGGCAGTTGTTTAAAGAGAACAGTAGATTACTAGCCAGCAAAGCTACCTAAGCTAAAATGTCCCTCAAATCCCTGCAGACTTCTGTCCCTCCAATACAGAGCAGTATCAAGCAGATTACTAGCCAGCAAGCTTACTATCATCTGTCCCTGAAATCACTAACAGCTCTCCCCCTACACTATCTCTTCCAAGCACACACAGGCAGATTTTTCAGATACATTTTTGCCCTTGATCCCCCTCTGGCATGCCACTGTCCAGGTCGTTGCACCCTTTAAACAACTTTAAAATCATTTTTCTGGCCAGAAATGTCTTTTCTAGATGTTAAAGTTCGCCTTCCCATTGAAGTCTATGGGGTTCGCGAACCGTTCGCGAACCGCTCGCATTTTTGCGCAAGTTCGCGAATATGTTCGCGAACTTTTTTTCCGACGTTCGCTACATCCCTATATAGGGCATATATCTGCAGAACATTTATTCCGTTTAGAATATAATGGTTTTAGCACTTAAGAGGATAAACAAGGAGCAAAATGTAATTCATTCTTTACACATCTATAGGAAAATTTTACATATGCAACAGGGCTATTGTTGCCATGGAATAGTTAATTTGCAGATGCTGAATTAACAGATATAACCTGTAAATATAATAAACCACCTGGTGGATTGTAGATTATTGTTCCTCATAGAAAACATTTGTTGAAACGGTCCATTTGGCCTATGGGGAAGCTGGGTGGCGTACTGCCCATGTACAGCCACCGATAGGATGCTTTCCATTATTCATGTTTTAAAATGGCTTGAAAAATTAATGCTTATTAAATACAAAGTGAATTTTAATCCACGTGGTAGTTTAACACATTTGAGATGGTGGTCCCTGACGAGAAGTCTTCTTTTCATGAAGTTATCACACCATGCACCCCTATTTCTTGCTCAACTAGAGCCATATAAATATACACAATATATACAATATAAAGGCATTATACTGATTAGGTTGTTTAAACTAGCAACTTCAACACCTGCAGGAATGACAGCATTCTGTAATACTGAAATAAATATAATTATTATATTCAGTGAGCGTGCAACATTTTGTTTAAGTCTGTAACAATGGTTAAACTAGGAAAAATACATGGTCTAAAATGCTTGGTCTAAAATTAGCAAAACAATCTGCAATAAAATTTGCTACCATCAAGGATACCAACACATTGTATAAAACCAGGGCCGGAACAGTACAATTCTTTGCATAGTATCATTATTATTACAATATTAAAGAGAAGCAAAACAATTGTTCAGACCGGGCTGTAGCTATTTTCACATCTATGGTCTCATCCGCCTGCATTTTAAATAGCAGAGAATAAAGTCACTGTGTTACTTTATAATTGCCCTAACTACACAGCTTCTCATAATCACCACCTAAGTTTATGGTACTGAAGCTCAAGGAACAGTTGCTTATCTTATGCAGGAAGCACATGAGTACATCTAGGCCTTCCTTTCCATTACTGAAACAAAATGGTCTCCAAAAATGGAGAGAAAGAAAATAAAATTAAAAAATTTAGATTACAGTAATAACATGCAAGCTCGTAAAATTCTTTAATATAACCCTGTAACTGTTAAAATTAAATCTTCTAAATTATCGTAATAAGCAAACAGTGCAAAACATGTTTCCTGAAACCACAAGAGATGTATTCTGTTTGATAAAACAAGACTAAAGTCCTGCAATCTCCTCTTCTGTTTTAACGTCTCATGCAAAACATTTTTACACTGAAAGACATTTTAACAGTGCTGTCCAGCTTTTACCATGGAGATAGACTACTAGTTTCCACATGATCAGGGCTGCTTCTGCCATGAGGCAAGGTGAAACCCTTGCCTCAGGCGGCAGCGAGCGGCCAGTTACAAGGGGCGGCAAAAAGCCGCCTCTTGTAACTTTAAGAGCCGAACTTCCGGGTTTTAACCCGAAAATTCGGCTCCGCTAGTGCAAAGAGCGCTCTAGCGCTCAATGCACTAGCGATACTGCGCCTTGAAACCCGCTCCGACGCAAATATTTAAGCGCGGAGTGGGAGAGGAGGGGGGCGGCATCTGGGCTGCTGCCTCAGGCGGCAGCAGCCCCAGAATCGGTGCTGCACATGATATACATGGGTGTCCAAAGAAAAATCTTCAGGGTGGGGCAAGTAGGTGAATCTCAAGTATCCCAAGCAAAATGTCTATAAATATGTTTGTGGCAAAGACATAAATCTAGGGCTGAAATTGTTAATGCACTTGAAAGAACTATTGGACAGCTAAAATGGTTGTGGGATTAAATAGCCTGATGGTAACAAGAAATGCTATGCAGAGGAAATTATATAAAAGAGTCATAACTCTGAGCCAATGTAGCCATCTTTAGGGTAAGGCCACACGCGGAGATTTTGTCGCCTGTCGACTAATCGCCTCGTCTTTTGAGTGACTATCTCCCCGAACTGCCTCAGCGTTTTTCCCCATAGGCTAGAATGAAAAGTCGTCTGCGCTAATGCACACGCGGCAATGCATTTTCAATAGTCGCCCACAGTTGAGGCAACTGAATCTCCTTGTGTGGACTAGCCCTTATCCACTTTACAAGCAAATCAATGCATTGTTTTTCTTAATTACACACTTGCATCGACTCCTAGGGGGGAATTCACAAAAGTAGGGGAACGAAAAAATGTCTTTAAAATGTCGTAGAAAGTGTCGTAGCAACAGCCGACAAATTCACAGAGCATTTCTCCGCCAATTTTCCGACATGTACGACACTTTTGAATTAGTGTCGTTAAAAGTGGGTGTGTTTTTTTCGGCGCCACTTTTCCCGTCATTTTTATGAATTACTCGTAAACTCATTTTTTTTACTGACAACTTTTCAGACACTTTAGGCTCTCCAAAACGAAAATGTCGGTCTAATTGTCTTTTGAAAAGTCTTGGTAAATGTCGTTTGTACGATGAAAAGATATACGACATTTTAGAAAATTGACGGATTTAAGAGACATTCAGAGACGGTAACATCTGCCTTTGTGAATTTGCCGTTCGTACGACATTTTACAAATTTGTCGACCGCCACTTCTGGGTTACTTATTTTACCGACACTTTTGTGAATTCCCCCCATACAGTCTCAGACTAGCGAGACATAACCAATCTGCTGGAATCCGCTCAATTTTGCCTCTTTATTGACAGGCACAGTGTCGGTCTGGGTACATACATACACACAGAGCAGATTTTGGAGTGAAAACATGCATTTCTGCTGAAACCCAGTACAAATCCAGAAATAACCTGCATTGTTCAGAGCAGACAAACAACTGATCCCTTATGTAGTAGTGGTACTGGGAGCTCCAGTAGTGGTGCAGGCACAGGCAGAGGGTGATGTTTTCGTTTGGGAACTACAGCTTTTTACTACACATTTCATAGTCAAATAGCATAATTCATGCAAGCACATACAATAAAATGCCAATTTGATGCATAAGCCTCCCGAATATAGTTTTAGTGCCAATGTCTTGTCAATTATCTCCATGTGGTAACATAAAAAAATAGGGCCCTCACAGTGTAATCATGGTCTCAACTCAATATAGAATGCCCCAGAATACAGGGGATAATAATGTTTATAACACACCAGAAAACACAACAGAATGATTACAGTGCCAATAACAATGGTGCCAGTTCCTAATTAATAATACCACTAGATGACAAGGCTGGATAGATACACAGTGCCAGTTGTAAAGCGGATAGCTCAGATCCCAGGGGAGAATAAATATTGTGCAGGTCCTGCTGGCAGTGTACATGGGCTTTACTCAATCAGGGACTCAGGCAGGTGCACAAACACACTCATACACACACATATATACACACTCACATATGTTTAGGCTTTTGAAGGCACTGCAACAGAAGCACATGTAACAGGCACAGTTGCACAAGTAGAGAAAGTGTGACAATGCTTAGCAAACACACTTATACACAATTCCTTAGGCAGCAGCACAAAGATATAAATTCCTTCCCCTTCAGAAAGCTTTGAATTGTTACAATTAAAACACATTACTAGTGACAGCACAGATTTACCAGGGGTGACAAATCTCGCCATCTGCCATTGCCTAAAGGATAAATCCTTATAACTGTACTAATTGACAATAACCATTAGAACTGCTAGGTAAGGTGGGCTTAGTCTATGGCCAGACAAAGTGGATATCAGCCATGTCTGCCTGCGTTTCTCTGCAGACCTAGGTCCGCTTGGTCTGGCCCTAGCCAGGAACAGTAACCCAAACAAATAAAAATATGTTAAAGTAATTAAAATATAATATAGAGTTGCCCTGCACTGGTAAACGGTGTGTTTGCTTCAGTAATACTACTATAGTTTATATAAACAAGCTGCTGTGTAGACATGGGGGCAGCCATTCAAGGCACAGGTTACAAAGCAGATACCAGATGCACTCTGCAGAATACCATTGTTTTTGATTATAGAGTTCTGTTATATGCTAAGTAACCTGTGCCTTTTCTTCTTTTTCAGCTTGAAGAGCTGCCCCTATGGCTTCACATATGCTTATATAAACTAAAGTAGTCTTTCCGAAGCAAACACACCAGTTTTACCAGTGCAGCAACATTACATTTTAATTGCTTCTTTTTTTTTTTTTAACTTCTCATTTAAAAGGAGAAAGAAAGTAATTTTATACTTGGGGTGCCAAAAGTTACCCCGAGTGATTGTATTTACTTACCCGACACTGCAGGCTGGTGCTCCTGTCTGCAGAAATCTGCACCAGCCCAGGGTTACTTCAGTGAGCACCATGGAGAGATCCTCTTCCAGCTTTTTCTTTCAGCTCTCAGTTGCACATGCGCAGTAGAGCATAAAGCCGCACTTTAACAAAAAGCCGGCTATTTTGTTCTACTGCGCATTCATCTTCCCGGGGGAAATTTTAAGAGCGAAGAAGCAGGAAGAAGATGGCTCAGTGGTATTCGCTGGAAGCACCGCATGTCGGTGCAGTTTTCTGCTGATAGTAGCACTAGCCGGAGTGTCAGGTAAGTAAATACAATCACTTGGGGGTGCCTAACTTATACAAAATTACTTTCCATCTCCTTTAATGCCTCTTCAGCGATCCAGTCCTTTAGTTTAATCAACTTTAATGAGGTTGTATACTTTTTTTAAATTAAAGGAACAGTAACATCAAAAAATGTAATTGTTTTAAAGTAATACAAATATAATGCAGTGTTTCCCTGCACTGGTAAAACGTCTGGGACTATTGTTTATATAAATAAGCTGCTGTGTAGCCATCGGGTCAGCTATTCAAGAAGAAAAGGCGCAGGTTACACAGCAGATAAGCTCTGTAGAACATTATGGTGTTATCTGTTATCCACTGTTCAACCTGTACCATATAGCCTTTTTTTTCAATTTCCGCCATTGCTATTCAGCAGCTTGTTTATATAACTATAGTAGTGTTTCTGAGGCAAACATATCAGTTTTACTAGTGCAGGGCAACACTACATGATATTTTTATTACTTTCATTTTTTGGTGTTACTGTTCCTATAAACACAAAACATAACTAAATTCAGTAACCTTTACTAGTTCTACAATGTTTAAGCCTTATGGCTGATCTCTGTTAAAAGGCACCAAATCCTAATATTGATTTTACAGAATTTAAGAAAACATAATTTTTAAAAATAATTTATTGGTTACAGTATTTGCAATTTTTTTTTAATATAGGAGAACTAAACCCCCCTAGTAACAATAGCCTCCATAACTACCTTCTATCACTCTCCTCACCTGTCCCTCCCCACCAGGGTCGGACTGGGCTGGTGGGACACCGGGGGAAAAAAACGGCCCGACACCCTCTCCCGATCTGCCTGTCCTACACAAAAACTATAAATAACAGTTTGGAGTTGGAGAGGTGAGGGGGTTGATGGAAAGTAGTTAAGGGGGCTATGGTTACTAGGGGGTTGTTCTATTTAAAGCTAGGGTCACACCCTACAGGGCAAGAATACGCTGCCCCACTGCTCCTCTTCTGCTGCTACATTTTTGATTTACAGATTGGAACGTTGCTTAGAAATGCATAATATTAATCCATATTTATGTGCCGACGTATTCTGCAGTGGTTAACAATATAATGGTCTCTACATCATATGTACCCACATTGATTCAGAAACACTGGGGATGTGCAGGAGATACGATAGTTTTTAAAAAAAATTCTGTGTGCCAAACCCCATTGCTCTTGTCCCGATGATGTAAATTTGAGCAAATAAAAAAGAGAGGATGGTGCACCGAACGACAGCGGGCCTAGGGGCGCCCGATATATAAATCCGGCCCTGACAACAAGGATTAATTATAGCTTAGTTTGGATCAAGTACAAGTATTATTTGGATATAATTAAGTCTATGGGAGACGGCCATCCCATAATTCAGAGCTTTCTGGATAATGGTTCCTATATCTGTACAAATATTGGGTGATAAAGGATGTAAAGAGAGCCCTGCTCATTAGAGTTTACACATTTAAAATCTATTATATGATTAACCAAAATCCCACGTATCACCTTTTTAAACATATTTCAGATGGGAGATGAAAAGACACAGAGAGGGTTAAACAGGTCTTTAACTGCTCATATCATGTTGTTTATTTAACCCCTTTCATTGCCGTCCCTGCTTTCTTTAAACCTCACAGAACCCTTGTCTCAATTGTTTTGTTAACCCACTTCTGATGTCTACATGACTTTATCACTTAGATGCCAGGAAACAATCTGCCTTTTTCAGGAATTTCAAAGTTTTTTTAATCTTTTGAATTTTGGTGTACAACAAAAAATGTAAGATGTGTTTTGCTGTTCTCTGGTGGTAGAGATAAGGAGCTTTTATCTGGTTTTATTTGAGCAGGACATAATTGCAGAAATAATTGAGTCCATCACATGGTTGACAGCAGCTATCTTAAATGTTAAATCACATGCAGGATTTTTCTACTCTGAGTGGCTGGCTTCTTAGATCACTGCAAGGATCCCAATTAGCAATTCACAAGAGACCACAATGAAGCATTCCAACACACATCACTGATTGCCACACAAGGAGAAGAGAGCAATACTGTGGGGACACAGCACTAATTTAAAACTCTAGTTAAAGGGACAGTATACCTCTTGTTCAACAACAGTTCAATGAATAAAGCTGGCCATAGATGTGCAGATTGTATTCTTTGTACGATAACAGTTCGCATTTCAATCGTTCCTTTCAGTGTAACAATCTACAACTAAACATTCAGATTAAATAAGTAGGAAAAATAAATCAGATGATCTTCTGGCCATTAACTGATGGACAGCAATCGTACGAAAGTTATGCCCGGTAAATAGTACTGACAGTTACGGATTTGTCAGGCAATATTTACAAAGATATTATCTTTAGCTGACAGAAAGTTGACACAGTCCGAAAATCATACAAACCTTTGTTTCATAAAACTATACCTTTGCATCTATGGCCATCTTAAGCTTTGTGCTTAACATAATTTTCCTATTGTTTTAATTTACAAAAAAAATCAATAGTTTTTGATTTCTTGAGCTAGACACTGAAACTGGAGCTACTACAAAATATAGATTTCTCGTGATTAAATAAAAGTATAATTAGCATAAGCCCTATTCAATAAACTCATGTTGAGCAAAGGGAGTTTATTATTTACAAAAGCCCGACAAGGAACTTAGGCACTGGCAGGGGCTGCTGACTGCATTCTTCTAAAACCTTCGCAGTCATACCTCTATTACTAACAATATGATTTGTACACACTCACATAAGACACAAGTGGTTTATCATCAGTTAAATAATAATGCAAAAGTACAAACTACTCTTCCAGAGTAAGGGCTTAACAGAGCTCATTCCAACAGAACCGAGTTGAATGCTGAACATACAATGGTCTGTTAAAGGTGGTCATACACATTACAATTACAATCTTTCTTACAACCATCGGTGTGAAACATAGATGAGTTTTGTTAATTGCACTGTAGGGGAGAACTCTTAGGAGCAGGCCCTTATGCAATGCTTTTATAGCCTTCTACCACAGAGAATACACATATACTCCCATTTAGATTATAAGGTCTATGGGGCAGGGACCTCCTTCATTTTGTCTCCTTGAAAATAAGATTTTAATCCTTATTGTTACTGTACTTTTGATTTTTTTTGCATTGCATATTGTAATTTTTATTTATTATTGTAATGACCCAATTTGTTCTACTACTTTATTTTCCTGCTATACCGTGCTTCGCTCTCAAGTAGCACTATACAAATAAAAATACACAAATATACATGGTTATGTTCATATACACCATATAACCAGTCTTGGCCCAACATTATACACGTATTGCAATTTATTGATGCAAGAGATGATTTGCCTCAGGTCAGAAAAACAAACCAGACTTTCCTGTTTGTGATTAATAATTACATTCACATGCATGGCTGCTCATACAGCACTTTCAATTTCATGGATACACAATGTGGCACATACACCTTGCAAATCAATACTCACTCACCTTCTCGATTACATAATCTCTCATTATTGTTTTGTTCTCCCACTGCAGAACACCACAATAATGCAAAATAAAAATAATTTCGCTGCCAGAGCGTGCAGAACTATGACACAGATATTCCTTCCATGATGACATGCACTCAAGTCAAAACAACCATCATTATTATATTATATATGCAAGGAAGTGGCAGCCATAACTGTATGGATAACCCATCTGTACTGAGGATTAGGGAAGAAATATTATCTCCACCTTTAAAGGAACCAGAGCACCAAAAAAGTGTTTTAAAGCAAGGAAAATGTAATGTGCGGTCGTCTTGCAATGTACAACTGGTGTGTTTGAGTCAGAAAATTTACTAGAGTTAATATAAACAAGATGCTGTGTTGCCATGGGGGCAGCCATTTACAGCTGAAAAGGCACAGGATACACAGCAGATAACAGATAAGCTCTTTGGTATACAGTGGGATTCTATAGAGCTTATCACTGTGTGGGGGGGGTACTGGGAAAATATTTCTACGATCATAGCTTGCACACAGAGATGACATAAATGATGCCAGCATATACCCCAAACCAAGCATGTTTCTGCAAGATTATCATAGGTTATAGTGTCCCATATATATCACTGGACTGGGGCCAAGAATGGGCCGCTATGTGCTTCATCAGATATAACATTTGCATATTACTACTGTTAACACAGATACATCATTATTTAGAAACCAAATTTGGACTACAAATGTGACCCCCACTCTCATCCTAGACCCCTGATAAAAAATTGATGTTACTGGTCCTTCAAAGGTGTTGTTCACCTTTGAGATCATTTTTTCAATTTTTATTTTTGAAGATTTTTGAGTTATTTAGCTTTTTATTCAGCAGCTCTCCAATTTGCATCTTAACCAATCTGGTAACTAGGGTCCAAATTACCCTAGCAACCATGAATTGATTTGAATAAGCAACTGGAATATGAAAAGGTGAGGCCTGAATAGAAGGATCAGTAATAAAAAGTAACAATACATTTGTAGCCTTACAGAGCCTTTGTATTTTAGAAGGGACTCAGTGACGCCCAAAGCTGCAAAGAGTCAGAAGAAAAAAGGAAAATAACTATAACATAATAAAAGTTACCTTAAAGGTGAACCACCCCTTAAAACATTATTGGACAAATTTGGACTACAAATGTGACCCCCACTGAAAAGTTTACACTGCTAAATGTCTTACATATGTGCATTTCACAAATTCCTAGTGACTTTTCATATTGCAGTGAACCCAACATCTGTTATAATGTAAAGGTCTGGTTTGGTCTACCCAAATGGCACTAGCAAGGTCATTTTAAAGGAGCACCTTTAAGTTAACTTTTAATTTGTTACACAATGGCTAATTCTAAGCAACTTTTCATTTTGTTTTATAGTTTGTTTGTTTTTTTATAGTTTTTGCCTACTTCTGACTTTTTCCAGCTATAAAATGGGGATCACTGATCCCATCTTAAAACAAATGCTTTGTATGGCTTCAAATTTATTAGGGATGCACAGAATTCAGGATTCGGTTCGGGATTTGGCCAGGATTCGGCCGAATCCTTCTACTTTTTATTACTCATCCTTCTATTCAGAACTTCTCCTATTCATATTCCAGTCTCTTGTTCAAATCAATTCATGGTTTCCATGTTGATTTGGACCCTAGCAACCAGATTACTGAAACTGCAAACTGGAGAGCTACAGAATAAAAAGTTAAATAACTCAAAAACCACAAATAATAAAAAATGAAAACCAACTGCAAATTGTTCTCTGAACAACCCCTTAAAATTAAAAGTATAATGAATTACATTTGTGGCCATAGATGAACAGCTATAGAAGAACCAAGTTCTGTTTGTCTCTATTTTCCTTGCTGCATACAACTTTGTATGGCAAAATGTAATAATAATAATAATATTATTCCATAGAAATCAATCTTTCAGATCATCAAAATGTAAAGAAGGAATGAGATACCTGTCTTCAGTCTGCAATAAAAGGTTCCCTAAGGAGATAAACGAAGAATTAACTACTGTAAAAAAAAAAATCAAGTTACTTGCTTGTTATCAGTACACTATGTTACTATCTGGAAATGTAAAATGACTTAGTGTCCGATAAGATCTAGAAAGTGTCTTGTACTGTGAGTCTTCATGAACCGTGTCACATCTGCCCCATCATGAAAGAATGATGAGAAACATCGCTCTGCCTTACTAATAAAGATAGCAGGAGCCCAGGACACTGCTTTGAGCAACACATGCAAGTTATAACAGGACAGCAGATGAAAGCTTTGCAGATGACTACAGGCAGGAGGGTGTGCTGACTCACAAAGAGGTGTGGAAGGCTCCTGCTAAAATCCTGTAAAATGTTGACTGAAAAAACTGAGAAAGCCAGAAACAATGTGCTTAATAGCTATATTGTTACAGGCTCCCCCAAAATCCTACCAGCTTCACCCTACTACCCACACTGAAATGCAATTTTGGAGTTTATTTTTCAGCAAAGAAAAATTCAGAATAGTTCTGTGAACTGGGAACAAAAAGAAACCCTGGATATTTTAGGCCTCTTTGCAAGGGAAAGATTAAAATAAAATGTTACCAGTAGGCTATAAAAGTATTTCCAGCTACCAGCCTGCAGGGTAACTCTCTTAGACCACAACATATGCACACAGTTAAGAATGGCTTTTCGTTGCAAGAGAATACAGATTATTAGTCTTTCATTCTTTTTTTGGTCCACTAACAAACATAGCAACAAAATATGAAATGTTCATTTTGGTTAAGTGAAAAATGCTCTTGGAATAAGAAGCTCAGAGGGGGCACAGTGAGGCACGATACCCAGATTCTACTGACAATGGAATAATAGATGTAAAAAAAGGAGATGAACATTGATGTTTAAGATAATATGGTTCATCTCAACTCAAGCTGCATGCGGCTCTTTTTATAGACTGGGAACCTATTCTCAGGATGGAAAGACTTTACAAATATTCCAAGATGCTCTCTGAATGGAAATGGCATTGGGTTTTAATAAAATGCTGTGCTAGCTTTAAAAAGATACAATCATTTGTAAAACATGCAACAGCAAACAGAATGTTGACAGTGTATTTTAATTGCCAGTGCCAGGGGAGGATTTTATCCCCGCAGCTAAATGAAGAATAAGACAAATAATTAGGTTAAGTATCTTTCAATCTGCTCTGTTCTAGAAACACTGGTAAATACTTCTATGCATGTCACAACAAAAGCCAATTTATTACTCAGTATGACTGTACCTTTAAGAGTAAGCAGTCTGTTTTGAAATTGAAGGGGCATATTTATATAGCTGTACAGAAAAACGGGGTTAAAATAAAAACTGCATTGCTACTTTAACACTTCTGTACACACTTGAGTGCCTCTGTTTTTTTTAACACCACAAATTCTTATCCCAGACATCCCCATTTATTAGAATGTTTTTTTGCCAGGTCTAAGCAGTGTAAAAAGTAAAATAAAGCACATATTAGATTATATTTCTGAAATTGTGATGCATAGTATTAAGTCAAGCATATGGACAACAATAGAACACTATAGCTCCGCCATTTCCTTTACACAACTTAATAATAAAACATTAAAAATCTCCACCCAAAAACTGTTTTTGCATAATGTGCAATTCTAGCCAACTTTTCAATATACATTAATTAGCCATTTACAACGTTTTATAATTACAACTGAACTCGATTACTTATCAAAAGAAGTCAAGCCATATCAAGAGGACAGTGATGTGAATCTAGTCTGCATAGGACCTGACCTGCAACTCCCAGAAACCCCTGTAAGGGTAAGGTCACACTGGGCGTTTCAAGGAGATTTAGTGAGCCTTCCCTCACTCTTGCGTTGGCTAAAAAGAAAAAACGCCAGCACTGAGCACACGCGGTGATTCGTTTTCCATAGTCGCCCGAAGTTTCCTCACGAGAGATGGGCACGATGGCGGGTCCTGTGGGCAGCCATTTAGCGCTGGAGTCTTAGGTTCTATTCTAGCCTCAGCTTTGATTTTAAATCTCTGTTAAGCAGTGGGGAATATGTATATAAAGGCCATTAATGATGGCAGAACTCAGGTCCAACAATAACTAGAAGACCATGGGATGAACACCCCTCCTTCAGGGATTGCTAAAAATACAGTACAACAGTAGGCCTGAGAATGTGAAAAGTTTCTAAGCACAATACAGTATGGGATTATTGATGAATGGAGGATCCCTGCATTGACTGCTCATTAAGACACATGGCTACTGAACACATGCACTTAATTGAATAAAAACAAGTATGTGCATCCAAACAATAACAGGGACACGCAGAGTGGGAATCGCTGGGAGTAAATATGGTCTCAAAGCTTCTCCACGAATTCTTCACATTCCCCGACTGTAGAAACAAAAGAAATGGCTTGGACGTTACCCCCAGCAACACATGCACTGGAGAGGATGCCCCCAGGCCAAGCATCTGCACACTGAAGCTACACAGCATCTCGCGGATCTCTAAGGCTGCTGGGTGTTGTAGTTCAGGTTACAGGCTGCACATCCTTAATCCATTCATTACAAGCAAGATCCGGCGATGAAACAGCCGTGCAAATACATAAAGGTATGTATTTATTTATATTTATGTATGTGGGTTAGAGAGAAGGAGATGAGCTGCAGAAGAGCTTCCTATAGGAAAACTCACCTTGCTTTTTACCTCCACCGAGCTGCTCGCCACATACCGCAACGTCTGGGACTTACTAAAGCTGCGGTTCATCTTCAAGGCTCAACCCCCTCCCCAATAGTCACCCAGCCGAGATGCCACCAGGCTGGATGCCGAGGCGTCGGAGAGCGGGGAGCAGCTTCTCTTCTCTGTGTCTCTCTCTGTGTTGCACTGGGCTCTCCTATCCGCACGCAGCTGCCGCTCCTGTTTGGAATAATCGGGCCGGAGCGCAGCCCGCGGTGACGTCACAATGCAGCGCCCAGCCCCAGTCACACACTCACTCACATACGTACTGACTCACATCCATCCAGCAGCAGCAGCAGCAACTCCGACTCTTTCCCACGTGCTGTGTGAGCGGCCGGCACCGGTCACCTCACTGTCCTCGGAGGTCGGGTACCTCATGGGTTGTTTTTGTATAAAGTAAAAACAATACCTGCCACAGTTATCCGGTTATGACTGCCCATATAGGCGCTCAACTTGAACACATTGTTTCACAGTATGGATTGGCTTCCTTTACATTTAGTTTTGTTGTACAATAAGTGCGCCTTAAATAATTCTTCTTCTGTGCTCAAATTAGGTTTAAAAAGACACACGTCCATCAAGTTCAGCCTTTTATATATACATATAGAACCTGCCTAACTGCTACTTGATCCAGAGGAAGTAAAAAAAAAACCCCATTGAAGCCTCTCCAATTTGCCTCAGAGGCAGAAAAAAATTCTTACTGACTCCAATTGGAGCAGACCCTGGATCTACTTGTACTATGAGCTACTGTATCTCCCATAACCCTCTATTCCCTCACTTGCTAAAAAGCCATCCAACCACTTCTTAAAGGGATACTGTCATGGGAAAACATGTTTTTTTCAAAACGCATCACTTAATAGTGCTGTTCCATCAGAATTCTGCACTGAAATCCATTTTTCAAAAGAGCAAACAGATTTTGTTATATTCAGTTTTAAAATCTGACATGGGGCTAGACATATTGTTAATTTCCCAGCTGCCTCCAGTCATGTAATATTAAAGGGGTGGTTCACCTTCAAACTAGTTCGTTTCAGATAGATCACCAGAAATAACGACTTTTTCCAATTACTTTCTATGTGAGACGGTTTTTCTAATATTGAAGTGTAAAGTGTCATTTCTCTCCTTCTGAAGCAGCTCTGGGATCCTGTAAACTGTTCTAAATGGATACATTTAGTTGATACATTTCTTATGTTTGTCCCTGTTGAGCAGAATCTCTGGGTTTCATTACAGGCAGCTGTTAGAATTGATACAATAGTTGCTAATATTCCCCGAGATGCTGCTGAGAAATGTATCAACTCAATGTTGCAAAATTGTAACAGTTTAGAGTCTGCACCTGAATCCCTGACCTGTCAGACTCAAACACCAGAGACACGAACATTAAACTTTAAGCTTAGATTTTGGTAAAACAGTAAAAAATAAATAATGGAAAGTAATTGAAAAAAGTCTTTATTTCTGGGGATCAATCTAAAAACAATTGAATTGAAAAAAGTGTTTGGAAGGTGAACAACCCCTTTAACACTATTAACTGATGTGTTTGGGGAAAAAACATGTTTTTCCATGACAGTATCCCTTTAAAGCTATCTAATGTATCAGCCTGTACGAATGATTCAGGGAGAGAATTCCACATCTTCACAGATCTCACTGTAAAAAAACCCTGCAAATATTTAGGCTTAACCTCTTTTTTCTTCTAATTGGAATGGGTGACCTTGTGTCAGCTGGAATGACCTACTGGTAAATAAAACATTAGAGAGATTATTATATGATCCCCTTATATATTTATACATAGTTATAATATCATCCCTTAGGGCTCTTACACATGAGCGTTTTTACCTGCGCTCCCCTGCGTTCCGTTTTTCAGCGTTCAGCCGCAGGGGAGCGCAGGAATAGACGCATTTAATTATTTCAAATGGGGCTGTACTCACACAGGCGCATGTAGGCGCCAAACGCAGGAAAAATGCAGAATGTTGCGTCTCAACCTGCGTTCGGCGCCTACATGCGCTCCCCTGCGGCTGAACGCCGAAAAACGGAACGCAGGGGAGCGCAGGTAAAAACGCTCATGTGTAAGAGCCCTTAAGCACCTCTTCTAGAGTAAACAACCCCAATTTGGCCAGTCTTTGGGATTTTCCATACCTTTTACCAGCTTAGTTGCCCTTCTCTGCAGTCGAATTAAATAATATCTGTATGGCATATTCTACATGGGGTCTCGGTGTTCTGTTACAAGAGGGGGGGTTGTGGGTGCACTCCTAAGGCCATATAAAAAAAAATATTTAAATACAATAATCCCCTGTCTAAAAAAGCAAAACAGGGTTTTTTGTTAAAAAATTATGATCATAAAATTGGTAAACCGCCATACCACGTCAAGGTAAACCCCATACGGCGGTCCCTAACCTGTTTACCTGTGATCAAAATATAAAACCTTGGTTTCAATCTGTGGACTAGATCCTCCCCCGCCACCTGCATATGCGGCTTTTGAAGGGGAGACTGCCCAGACCAACGCCCATTTAAAAAAAAAAAAAAAAATGTGTATGTGAAGAGACTATAATGAAGGAAAAGTAAAGTTGTATATATAAGTGCACACTTGTGAGTGTATGTGTGTGAGTATAAGTACAGGTGTGAGTATAGATGTAGAGGGAGATGAAAAAGGAATAGCTAAATGTGGAGTGTAATAGGTGTAATGTGTGTGGGTCTGTGCAAGTGGTGTTCTGTACAGTGGAAGAATAACCTACTCCTCCCGATAATCTATGCCCATTTTGATACAGGGTTGTTATAGCGTGTGGCACATGAAGTAGTAGGGCAGGTCCTCTGGAGAAGTACCTACAGCTTCCTAATATCAGTAGATCATTGGGCAGTATGGCCAGAAGCAGGCAGGCCTTTATTTCCCAAATCAGCATATGATGCTGTTTATTGTTAGCCTTTTAGTGTTCTTACACCAGTTGTTAATCTTATTGTTAATCTTATTCTCAAAGTTTGTAAAGGTTTTTGCTGTGGGACCCAGTAGCTTGTACTTAAACCTCTGATCTGCAGTGAATCCATGAGCTAATGGCATATTGAGAAGCCAGCCAGCCTGGTGCAGATTCTGATTAGAATTAAGTGCTGTTTTAAAGGGCATGTAAAGGCAAAAAAATAAAATCCCATTTTTACTTTCTTTAATGAAAAAGAAACCTATCTCCAAGATACTTGAATTATAAGAAACCTGACTGTATGCAGTGAAATTCTCCCTTCATTTACTGTTGTGGATAGGAATTGTCAGATGGTCCCTAACTGCTGAGCAGGGAAACAATCATACTTATGAACAGCAGGGGGAGCCCCCGCCTTACTTCCCAGCCATGCAGAACTCAAGCAGCTTTGTTTATGACGATCCCTAAGCATGTCAGGCTCTTTGGAGACAATATAGGAAGAGCAGTTAGAACTGCTGTTTAGTGTACAGCTCACTGAACCCGTAGGGATGATTCAAGTGCAAGTTGAAGCGAAGTCGTAGTCTTAGAACAGGCAAATGGTCGATAGGCAGGCAGCAGACAAGACGTAGTGAGGGACAGGCCGAGGTCAAAAGACAGGCAGAAGATTATCGAAATGGTAAACAGGCAGAAGTCAGTAGGCAAGCAGAAGACAAGCGAAATCCAAAGTCAGGCCGAGGTCGGTAACGAGAGAAGCAAATCCAAAAGGCAAACAGGAACAAACAGGAACGAGTCCAAGCAAGGAAATAACCAACACCGTTTGCTTTTGCTGAAGACTATTTAAAGGGGCAGATTTGGCGCCAAACGTGACGCCGCAGCGTGATTGACGCAGAGCGTCAATTAGCGCGCTCGCGTCCGTCGAGACGCGCTTGCGTCCGTCGTGACGCGCGCGCGTCCGTCGCGACGCGCGTCCGAATAAACGGACGCGCGCCCGCGCAAAGACGCGAACGTGGGCGTCAGACGCCGAAGATGCCCAGAAGCCTGCGCACCCCTGCGCCTGCGCCCCACATCGGACAGAGCACTAAACATATCTGGCACAAGTACCTTACAAAGCAGCACAGACCACACTGAGCATGTGCACAGTCTTAGTCTTGCAAAGATGTTTAACAAAGTTACAAGATGGTGACCCCCTGTAGCCAACTTTGAAAGCATAAATTATTTGTTTGATTAGGCTTGTGGTGCAGCAAGTTCATGTTTATATTTCGTATACAAAATACAGCATTTCCAGCCTTATTCTATTTTAGATTTTACATGCCCTTTAATTACCAAAAATGAGTAGGGTTGCAACCTTTTCTGGAAAAAATACAAGGCTTCCTATATTTTTAACTTTCTTACCCATCAATAACATCGGGATAAAGCATACGTTTTACCTTCCAGGCCAGTAAAATATTGGCAACCCTAAACAAGAGTTACCTCAGGTACAGTAGGGCAGAGGGCCCCTCCATCATTCACTTCAAGTGCTATATGTTTACACAAGCATCTCTAAGGAAAGGTACGCATAATTTTAATGAACTACAAGAGCTGTATAATATTTATGTTTCTTATAAGGTACTGTTTCTTTAAAAACACAGAAGTACAGACTGTACGTTCAGGGGCTAAGCCCCCCATTATAAAAAATAACTGGAACCTCCTGCTGTATTCCCACTGAATCAAGATACAATTATAGATCAGCTCCACAGGCTATGGAAAAACAAACAACACAACCTAGCTCAATATTGTTAATATTCAGTGCAGTCACCAAACAAATCTGTGTGTGTCTTGAACCATAGAAAGTCTAGGTACAGATTTTTTCTTATGTGTTCTAAAGTGTTATAGTGATTTTTAATTTTATTTTGGAAATAGCACTTTGTAAAAATCACTATAGCACTTTAGAACACATCTGTACCTAGACTAGACTGAAAAAAAGATTGGCAAAGGAAAAGTTCTGAGGGTTTACTTTTCCTTTAATCTTGCAAATTTTGTTTGTTTTGCAATATTAACTGTTATATGTTTTATTACCTCTGAGCCCCAGTACCTGCAGGACATACAAAGTTTACACGTTCTTTTAAGTCATACAAAAAACAAACTTGACAAGATCTGCAGACGTTTTGGGACGTTCATCTTCAGTGCATCAGTTTGTGGAAGGGCACATTGATCTAAAAAAATAAAGGGGTTGTTCACCATTAAATTCACTTTCCGTATGATGTAGAGAGTAATATTCTGAGACAATTTGCTATTAGTTTTCATTTTGTATTATTTTTGTTTTCAAGTTATTTCGCCTTTTATTCGGCAGCTCTCCACTTTGCAGTTTCAGCAATCTGGTTATTAGGGCCACATTACCCTAGCAACCATGCACTGATTTGAATAAGAGAGAGGAATATGAATAGGAGTTGGCCTGAATAGGAAGATGAGTAATAGAAAGTAGCAATAACAATACATTTGTAGCCTTACAGAACACTTGTTTTTAGATTACATTTGAAAGCCAGAAACAGTCAGAATAAGTAGGCAAATAATTCCTAAACTACAAAAAGAAAAATTTGAAGGCCAAGTGAAAAGTTGCTTAGAATTATCCATTTCATAACATACTAAAAGTTGGGTTTATTTCTTACTAAGGAAGATAAAGTGAGGTCTGATGCCATTCATCACTCTCTACAGGACTACAGACTGAACCAAACCCATTGTTGTTGCCAATAAATATTTAGATGCTGGGTAATCAGATAATATTTAGATGCCCGTTAATCAGATACAAGGGGGCTATTTATCAAAGATTGAGTCTGTGAGGTTTTTTCTACCTGAAATAAAATCAAAAAAATTTGATTGTATTCAATGCAAATGACTTGAATACCTCAAATTTATCGAGTTATAGGCTAAAAAAAACCCTTAAATGTATCGAGTTTTTGAGCACAAACCACTCTAAAAAAAATCTTAAAATCGTGAAGGCGAAAACATTTTCATATGGTTAAAGGGACCTCTGCCATTGAATTCTACATGACTTTGACATGTTTTAGCTGGAGTATTTTCAGTTTCGGCTTTTATCAGCTTATAATAAATCTTACAAAAATGTTGACCTTTAATAAATATATTCATGAATTTAATGTTACTGGTCCTTTAAATTAACTTTTAGCGTTACAGATTGATAGGCTTTTTCAAGCTATCGTTTGGTCCTGATCTCTCCAGCTTGAAATGTAAACTGATGTACGTAGGGATTCCAGCAAAGAATTACTCTACTTGGTTGCGAAGGCAGAGAAACAACTAGATTGCAGTGGTGTAACATTTGGGCCCCCCCCGAATATTTTTTCTGTCCCAGCCAAAATCGTAAGTCACCCATGACAATCAAAAAGTCAGGGGTTACCTACGATGTGCAGAAATACCTGTTTAGCCGTAGAGATTCCAATGGGCAGAGAAGGCCTGCAGTCCAGTAGGGGGCAGTGCATGCACATGTAGGGGCCTATTTATCATGTATAAAGAATTGAAGAAAAACCACCACTGATGTTGACAGTAGCAACCAATAAAATCTTTGATTTATTTTCTAACTTGTAGGTGACAGTTGTAAGTGAAATGCAATTGCTAATTGGTTTCTATGGGCAGTATCACCGGGGATGTTTTTCACCAGTATTTTACACAGCATGATAAATATACCTCTAAATAGAGATCCAGGGAACAGGTCCAAAACCAGGTAACTCCTTAGAAATCTTGGGGAGTTTATGGGTATGTCTATGCTAGTACAGTTATTCAATAGAAATTTAGTGCACTTATGTTAAAATGTAATGTAATGTAATTGAATCTGCATTAAGGTTGTGCTGGGCCACATAACAGGAGAGAAGCAGCACCCTAATCTCCAAATTCACTGCCCTACAGCTTGCTAACCCTCCTCCTTCCCACTGCAGTTCTCCGTGGCCTGCTTCAACCTTGAGTGCCCCTAACCAAGCTTTCCATATAGAAGAGCAGGTCTGTATAAATGGCTAGACTTCAAGGCATCACATGCATATGGATAAGGTTGCTCAACTGGTTCATCAGAAGTCCCATAACCCAGACAAAACACAGGGTAGTCAGGCAATGCTGGGTACACTTGAAAAATTTTAGCATAATTTGATGTATTTTTTAGCAAATATGAACGTATTAAATATGGCATTATATAATGTATATAGTATAATATGGTAAATTTGTACCACAAATGTACACAATTATTTACAAGGCATAAACACAAACAATGGTATCATTATAAATAAGACAGAAAGAATACTGTAAATACATAATTTGTAGAAGTTTTTCAATACATGGTTAGAACAAATCCATAACAAATTAAAATGGATGTGTTTGTGATCTGGAATATAAGACTGATATGAATGATGAACAACATTATATGTAAATGCTAAAAGTATGTTTTGGTTCTATATAAATCAAACATCATGCACTATACTAATCTATACTGTATTTTGACAGTTTCCTAGTTGTATTAAAATACAGATATTAAATATTTATTAATCCAAACAAGGTGCACAGAAGACTCTGCGTAAATGCTCGGAACATCATTGGTGTAAATAACAGAAAAGAAAACATGTGTGAAATAATGAAACCATGATCAGTAACCGTATATGCAAGTCAATTTTCCCTCAAAACTTGTGTGTGCATGTACGAGACCTAATGCAGAGCCCCCATGCTCAATATACCGTTCTATCACCCATTGTCTAAATATGTGTCTCTATTTGTTATACATACCTCCTAACTGTCCCATTTTTCACGGGACAGTCCCCGATTTTGACAGCTCAGCCCCCAGTTGACAACAACGAATTGTTAGTGAAAAGTTCTGACTTTCTCTTTGATCTCCTGCACTGAATAGCCACAACGTTCTGAAATTTCAGAGCTCAGAACACTTAGCACCTGCACTTTGATATATTTATTATATTATTATTACAATTTAAGATAAACAAAGATACAATTGTAACTATTTAAGATAAGCAAGTCTCTCGGGAGAACTGAGACTAACTTCTTAAAGGGCAATTCACCTTCATTAGCAAAACAGTTTGAATACATTTCTGGGCAATGTTTTATGTGTTCTAACGTTCCATAAACTGCCAAATTTTGTAAAATGGACATGGTAATTAGGGGGTGTAGCCATAAAATGGGCAGATCTTTTTGTCCCTCTTTCCATTTTTGAAATGTTGGGAGGTATGTTTCTGTACACATTCATTTGTTTATGCCTGGGTGCTACTCCATATGGAATCAATTAGGAGGATTTCTGCCAAGCTTTCACTCATTATTTGGCAAATATTTACAAATTCTCATTCTGTCTGCACAGAAAGGGAATTGTACCATAAACAGACAGATGGGTTTTTATGGGGGGGGCACCCATGGGTAACTGTACATAGTTAAGTTGGGTTGAAAAAAAGACCAAAGTCCATCAAGCCTAGGCTTGATAAAGGGTCCAGTGAGGCCCGAAACGTTGCCCTTGTTTGTTCATATATTGGCTAAATAAATCTGCAAATAGGAGATACGAAAGAATGGCGGAGCCTTACCCAAACACACGGCCTCTCCTCAACGGTCGCAGCTATCGCAGGATCCCGGCACTCTGCTGGAGGACATACCAATTAGACAGTTCATCCGATTGCGGAGGAACTGTTCGACTTGGGATGCCTTCCAGCAGAGAGCTATGGAATTATGGGACAGACTTCTGAGGAGAGGATATAAAGTTGACACCATTAAAGGGGACCTGTCACCCTAAGAAATATTTCCAATTTTTTTCTATCAGGTTAGTTGAGCAAAATAAACTTCCTTCAGTCTTGGAATTAAACAATCACAACACACAGGCAGAAACCATTTTGTGAACACTATTATTAAGACAAATTGTGTATCAGCCCAAAATCTTGTGTATGCACCAGAATGGGGGACCTAATGCCCATGTGCAGTGCCCTACACAATTAAAGAGCCTAAGGAGGAAAGGGGCAATGTGAGAAATGCAGTGACATGTATGAATTGCTGAATGGAAAGTGAAAGTAATTGACTGCCCCACCTCTATGCCTCAGGCTTAGAGGCGGGGCAAGCAATATATTATTGACAGCTCAGATATTTAAACACCTTTATAATGGGTATGGATGTTTTAATGAAAAAAATACTTTGTGTTCCAGGTTTAATTTGGAAAGGACTTTGATTATACATCTTTTTATGTGTAGGTGACAGGTCCACTTTAAGAGAGCATATGAGAAAGCGGTAGGAGAGAAGACTTACTTCAGACATACAAACAAAAGAAAGGGAAACAAAAAACACAAGTAGATAAAAGAATTAGATTTATTACCACATATAATTTGGAAGCCAAAAAAATACAACACATAATTAACAAACATTGGCAAGTCTTGCGATCAGATCCAATTCTCTGAAAGATTAACCTTGAGAGACCACAGTTTGAGTATAGGCGAGGGTTTAACTTGAGAGACAGATTATCACCCAGTATGTTACCTGAAAAAACAGAAAATAGGAATTGGTTACATACTACTGGGACTTATATATGTGGTGCGAATGTCTGTAAATGTTGCAAATTTGTAAAGATATCAAAGGAGATTAAAAGTACTGTTAATGGTAAGTTACATAAAAATAAGACATATGCCAATGCTGAACACAGATTGTTATATATCTTGCTACTTGTCGATGTGGTAAACAATATGTTGGAAAGACGGATAGGATATTCAAAGATAGAGCCCTAGAACATATTGCCTGCATTAATAGGAAGGATACATCTTCGGTCATCGCTGCACACATAATTGAGGAACACAATGCTAATGAACACTTTATTTCGTTTCAGGTAATTGAAAATGTGAGATTGGGAAAGAGGAAAGCAGATATTGACAATTTATTATCTAAAAGAGAGGTCTGCTAAACTGCTTTAATTGAATTGCCTTAGTATTATTGAATTTACGTGTATAAGAACGATATACTGTACCTATTATTGGAATTATTTGATGATGATTATAGGTCATATGCAGAGTAACATAGATAGTCTAGGTTTTTAAACAAATGATATAATTTATCTGATCACCTTTCTATCACTAGTATTTATTATATATTTTATTTTAATATTGTACTCATTTAATATGTGGAAGGATAATATTATATTCACATTGTTTTAGATTTGGAGAAAAAAAATTTTAATTGAGAAATTCTGAGATCACTTTTTTATAGACTATCGCACTTTACCTTAAATTTGCACTTTTCCTTAAAATAATGATTGACTAGTATATGCTAATACTATTTAAACACATCCACACGTCACGCTCACTGAACTCTGAGGAAGTGCCCGGTTGTAGAGGCACGAAATGCGTTGTTTTTGTAGCACACCCACTACTGTTACCACCATGTATGTCTAGGATAAAGCCGCTTTGTTATTAAAAACACTTGCCTTCCGTGTATATATCGGTCAGCACTGACAGCGGGCAAAAGTTTTGTGTATACTTTGGCTAAATAAATCACCATGGATTTTGCATCAATCTCTGTATGCTTCTGGATTTCTTTCTTTGGATGTAGCAGTGGACCCAAAAAGCAGATGAGGGTCGTCTAGTTTAGCACCAGAAACCTACACCGGTTTTAATGAAGGTAGAGTGCTCCTAATTACGACTATATCTACCCTCATAATTTAAGTCTTCCATCCTTCTAACCAGTTTAGTTGCACTCTTTTCAGCTCATTTATATCCCTATTAAGGACTTTAGTCCAAAACTGCACTGCATACTACAGATGTGGCCTTACCAGGGACCTATAAAGAGGCATAATTATGTTTTCATCCCTTGAGTTAATGCCCTTTTTTATGCAAGACAGAACTTTATTTACTTTATTTATTTTCAGTTACGTGATGGTAAGTTCATTCTGGACATTAAATCCAACAAAATAAGTCAAGTTTAGCATTCCCTAGTGTCTTGCCATCAAAAAAAGTAACGTCTCTTTGATTAGGGCAGATCTCTCCCCTGAATTATCTTATTGTACAGTTTTCATAATTTTTATTCCATTTTATTGGTGTCCAGTTAATACCAGAATCTTTACTAAAGCAAAGGCATATATTGCCTTCTCAACTCATCCTGTACTTAGTTTACCCAATAAATCAGAAGCAGGTTGCCCCAGCACAGGCAACTTTGCATTTTTTTTAAAGGTTTGTATCTTTTCCACAGGTGACTTCAGCTTAGCGCTGTATACTTGATTCCCTATATGTTTCACACCGGCACTTTAATTACTGACATACATGCATAGAATGTGTACCTGATGGAAAAGCCAGAACAATTGCAGGTGAATCAGAGTTATAATTTTATAATTATTCTTCTCAAGAGATTCTGTTTCCTGGGTTCCCTGAGATCAGCACGGCAACACGTTAACTGGTTTCAGGTATGTGCTTGCATAAAAATAAACTATAAAAGTTCCTGTTAAATTACCACTCAACAGATGTTCATCCCCAACAGAACATTGATTGGTCTTGCCCTGTCCATAAAATGTCCATTTTTTGATAAGAGAGAGGAGGTGGAATTTACTGGGGTGGTCTAGTACAGGACTGTGTACTTGTGCTTGATTATTTATTCCCAAACATATTAGTGCTAAAGTCAAAGGCCAATGCTTGACCTTGGTTCTTTTATTTCTGGTAACCCTGAAGTCATCTCTCAAGCACATTAGCAATTCTGGTGAACCACAGAAATGAGTTTTAGCTTCGTCAGCAAGCCTTAACCTTGCTGGAAACATTAAGGGGCAGATTTATCAAGGGTTGAATTTCGAAGTGGAAAAAACGTTGAAATTAAACCATCGAATTTTTATCGAATTTGGCTGTTTTCGGTCAAACGAAAATCGTTCTATCATACAATGAAATCCTTCAAATCGAATGATCGAATAGGCCTAAATTCGACTTCAACTTCGAAAGTTCGACTTCAACACTTCGCTATCTTAAACCTGCCGAATTGCTATGTTAGCCTATGGGGACCTCCTAGAACCCATAGCCAACATTTGGCTAAGTCTTTAGAAGCAATTCGGCAGGTTTAAGATGGTGAAGTTGAACTTTTTTAAAGAGACAGTACTTTGATTTTCGAAGTCAAACTTTTTTACTTTGAATCGAAGTCGAATTTAGGCCTATTCGATGGTCGAAGTACCCAAAAATTTGTTCGAAATTCGAAATTTTTAAGTTGAAAATTCACTTTGACCCTTAGTAAATCTGCCCCTAAATATGGGGAATCTTTCATTGCTGTAATAGACTCATTACCACAGTGGACCTTGCTGTCTTTTCTCTTTTCATTAGAAAACTCAGATCATATAGAGGTCCCAGCCTTTCTTGCCTTCAAGAGCAGCACATCCCTGTAGTTTAGGAGTTTTGCAATTATAGGCCTTGTGGCAACTCCAGGTGTTAGGTTCCATTGCAATTTAAGCCAGGAACCTCCAGGCTTCTGGATGATCTCCTTAATCACTAGGCCAGGAGAACAGCTGGCAAGTTCCCTCATTACCTTTCACCTGCCTTTTTCCCCTCTCATCTTAGCAGCCTTATTGGTCAGCCAATCAGGGGCAGCTATCCCTATATCCCTATATCAAATGTAAAAAGAGTTAGGGAACACCTGCTTTGAGGCCACATGTTGCTTGTGGGGATCACTGCCCTACATAAACTCAGCTCCCACATCACTTCTTGACCTGAGCATTAAGGTAGTTTTAAGCTGTGACTTACCCCAGATCTTCCTTGCTCTCACCCTTCCTTGACTTGCTCCAGTTTCTCCTCTGGCCTCTACACCCACTCTGCCCCTCTCCTGGCTTTCAGTTCTGCTTTGGCTGTAGTCTGTTCAGCTTGCTCCCAAACAGATCAGTGCATTGAGGCCTGTGCCTCCAGATTAGATTTTTGCTGTATTTGTTGGCCTATCAGCGGTTTTGTAATATACTGTATTTTAACTATCCTTCTTTCTGCCACCCTTATTCTCTCTCTGAGTTTTGCACTTTGTGTTTTATGACTGCAAAATATATTGGGTTTTTTCAGTTATCATGTGATAATATTGCACTTCTGGCCCCAGGTAATACCAGTTTTATATTGCAATTTTAATTTAATATGGCATTTTTTAAGTATTGCAATTTTAATTCAGTACTGGTTGGGTCACTCTTAAACTTTCCCCTAGTTGGAGCTTTATGCAGTCCACTAGTGATGTGTGGGTCAGGAAAAACTCAACCCGCGCCCAACCCTAACCCACAAAACCTTAACCCATACCCAATTCTAACCCACAAAATGTTGCCATTGTAGGACCAGGGCCCAACCCGTACCAGCCTCTTCTCGCTCTATACGCTACTGCTTCGTTCCCAAAACATGGAATCCTCAGGAGCAGTGGAAGAGTGGACTGTCCCAGTCTGAACTACAGTACACCCAACCCTAACACAATGGTTGGCCAAATTTCAACTCTAACCCACCCAACTGGTGGTCAATCCGTGGATCAAGTCAACCCGCACATCACTACAGCCCAGACCCTTACAAGCAAGTTACCTTTGATAGAATTTACCAGCTTTAAATTGAAAATTTGAGATTGTACATACTTTTGTGAAATTAGGATGTAAAAATGTTATTGTGTTATATTTGTCACCCCAACCTCTAGTGTATGTTGGATATGCCTAGACATTCATCTCGCTATTGCCGCTATTAGCTAGAACGTTTGTGCAGAGGGAGGAAACCTCTAAATGAGTAGGTATTTTATGGGCCAAATTTATCAAGGGTCGAAGTGAATTCGAGGGAATTTTCGAAGTAAAAAAAATTCAAAATTCGAAGTAATTTTTTGGATACTTCGACCATCGAATAGGATACTACAACTTCAAATTTACGTTGAATTCAATTCGAAGTAAAATAGTTCGAATATTCAACCATTTGATAATCTAAGTACTGTCTCTTAAAAAAAATTAGACTTCAATACTTTGCCAAGTTAAACCTGCCGAAGTGCTATGTTAGCCTATGGGGACCTTCTACAGCATTTTTCTAAGTTTTTTGAAGTTGAAGTAAAATCGTTCAATCGTACGATAAAATCTTTTGAATCGTTCGATTCGAAGGATATAACAGTTCGATCGAACGATTTTACTTTGACCGCAGAATACCCAAATTCGATGAAAAAAGTTTGAATCCGATATTCAAATTCGAAGTATTTCAATTCGTTGGTCGAATTTCGAAGTATTTTTTACGTCGAAATTTGACCCTTGATAAAATACCTGTATTTTGCAAATGTTATGCCATATTAAAGTCTCTTATAGATTTGGAGCTACTTTGGTAAGTCAGTTGTATTATTTATTACTTAGCGCAATATAGGTGGGGCTGGGAAGTGAACATGTAAAGTTTATAGTAACACATGAGCTAAATATAGGCAGCCAGTTAATGCACAGATGCACCTAATTGTTATAAGCGAGGATCATAATAAGGGATCTTACAGACGATTTTAGCTGCGCTTCCCTGTGTTCCGGTTCCATGCGTTCAACCGCAGGGGAGTGCAGGAATAGATGCACTGAATTCTTTTCGATGGGGGCTGTACTCACACAGATACATGTAAGCGACGAATGCAGGTTGGGATGCAGCATGTTGCATTTTTCCTGCGTTTGGCGCTTACATGCGTCTGTGTGAGTACAGCCCCATTGAAAAGAATTCAGTGTGTCTATTCCTCCCCTGCGGCTGAACGCATGAAACCGGAACGCAGGGGAGCGCAGCTAAAAACATTTGTCTGTAAGAGCCCTTAGTGTCTCATTTCCTTCCTCTTCAGATTGTAAACTCTTTTGCACAGGGCCTTCCTCACCTTTTGTATCAGTATTGGTCATTAAGTATGTAACGCTGTGTGTTCTATGCATGTAATTCATGTGATTTCTATGAATAAGCACATTTATTTTGCAGCGCTGCGCAATATGTTGGCACTCTAAAATACATGTTAATAATATTAATAATAATAAAGTGTGTAAAGTTGCTACCTATGACTGGTAGAGTACATTTACAGGGATGGGGATTAGGAAGGCCTTTACTGTGTGAATTAAGGCTTTTATTTAGCACCTACAGCACAGGGGATGGCAAAGAACAAATATGTTAATATCAAAGCTCAACTGACCCGAATGACCTGGTATATCTTCAGTTACAAATCACTATAACAGGCAACCTGAGGAGTTGGTGCCATCTACTGGCCGACTAACATATTTCCCAACTATTTACATATATAAAAATAAATTTCACCTCCTTACAAGTGAAAACATTCCTATAAACAGATACATGTTTATTACTCTAATAACATGAGGCATAGCACGTTGGGAATCATTGTTAGAGTGTCGATCGTAGAGAAAATATATAGAACACGGATAAGCAACAGTTACACAAATTATCAATTGAAATACAGCTTTATTATCAAGTGCTATATATAGACAGTTGGGGTTACTGTTAAGTGAGTTTTTGTTATGTTGTACTCTAGTGCTATTATTATGAAGGGCAACAGTTCAACAAATGTTTTCATACAATTTAAAAATAATAGAACTAGATTCTATTTTCGGTTTTCTAATATTGAAGTGTAAAATTAAATTTTTCATCTTATGTCTTGATAAAACAGCTGCGGGGGGGCAGTCGCCCACTGTAAACTGTTATAAATTGATACATTAGTTGATACATTTCATGAGTTTCAGTAAAGGCAGCTGTTATAATTAATAGAAAAAGAATCCAGACAGTCGGTGCTAGCTGGTAGTTGCTAGCTATTATTAACTAGAACTATAACAAATATGCTTCTTCAGTGTCGGACTGGGACACCAGGGGCCCACCCAAAAACCTTTGACTAGGGGCCCACCAATTAATCTTAGACCAGGGGCCCACTCTTAGTACTATTATTCTTTCTTTCCTCACTCATCTATTCTCCTTTTCTTTACACACTATAATCTATTATTCCATCTATTAAGCCACTTTGTTCTCAGAAATAGGGAATGGCCATGAAATAGGACAAATGTCTATCAGGATGAGGGCCCACTGACACCTTGGCCCACTTGGACTTTTCTTGGTATCCCTGTGGGCCAGTCCGTCACTGTGCTTCTTACATTACGATATTCTTCGGACATGCTGAAGTTAGATTTAGGTCTTGTGAACACTATAGTTTTCCCATTTATCCACTGAATGGCAAATTGGGATGGCTTTGTTTTCTGACAGGGTCATTAAAAAAAAAAGTACAAACTTATCCAGTACATTTTTCAGAACGCTGGTAAAAAAGAGACCTTTGCATATACTCACAAATCATATGCAGAATATGAAGTTACTTTTACAGTACAATGTCATGATCCAGTATAATGCTTAGTGCAGTTCATGCTTTTGTGACCATTATAAGCGCCTAACATTTTAGGGAAGCAAACAGCTCAGGCTACTTTTTGTCCAAAATGAACAGATTAAACTATATAGGTATGGGATCCGTTATCCAGAAACCCATTATCCAGAAAGCTCCTATTTACGGAAAGGATGTCTCCCATAGGCTCTATTTCATCCAAATAATCCAATAATTTCCCTTTTCTCTGTAATAATGAAACACTACCGTGTATTTGATCCAAACTAAGATTGAATTAATCCTTATTGGAAGCAAAAGCAGCATTCCGGATAACAGGTCCATACCTGTATAATAAAATCCCACCTGGAGGAAACATCTAATTATTCCTATCTCTTGTAACATACATTGAACTCTTTTCCTCCATCTTCAGGCAAGCACATAATGTAAGTTATGACAACCTTTTAATTAATATTACTATCTATTTTACAATCTCAGTCCCCAATTCCTAGGAGCAATGCAGCAAACAGGAATAGTACATAAGGTATTTAAATTAAAAGATCAAGTAATTTGGGAAACTACACAAGATCATCGAGACCAAGGTTGATCCCAGGTTGTTTTTTTTTAAGTAAATTCATTTTTTTTTGATAAGACTTTGTTTATCATTACAATACCGCTCTCAGAAGTAGTAAAAACAAACATGATCTGAATTCATGAATCAGCCAGAGGCTGAAAGAGCAATTTATATTCTTTTTTGTAAGCACAGTTTATTCCAGTCTCTGACTGTGCCTGGCCTAAGAAGAACAAAGACAGGCTTGTTTCCACATTGTGAATATTTATTATAAACAAAACTGGAAGAAAGAAAAGTATTTGACACTGAGACAGCTGAAAAGTTCAACAAGCAAGGTTCAAAGTAATGAAATAAAGATTATTCAAACACATACCCACAAAGCACGCCTTTTTTGCATTCCATTATGATAATCGCTTTTAGAAGGAAAATAAAGTCAGGGCCAGGGATAGCAAAAAGCTACTAAATCTTAGTTAACTCCCCTCACTGGTTTTAGAATATCACAATAAACTCTGAGTAAAGCTGCTCCAGTGACAAGCACTCAGGTGAGTGTATTAAGTCCATGTTAGATCCCTAACAGGACAGATCATAAAAAAACAATGGTGGACTGGAGGAAAGTAGCTGCTTTTACGGAACACATTTTAGGACATCCTGCGGCAAAATACCCTTCCTTCCTGCGATGTCCTATGCCTTCTGAATGGCGCATCGGGTGCTTTTACCGTCACTCATCGTCCAAATCTGTAGTCAAACCTCCGTCCTCTACCCTCCCTTCTCAGCCGTCAGCCATGCTAACTCAGCCCTCAGCCTTCAGCCCTCAGCCTTCAGCCCTCAGCCCTCAGTCCTGAGGGCAGAATGAAGAAGACTGAAGGCTGAAGGCTGAGGGCTGAAGGCTGAGGGAGGAGTTAGTATTTTGTCGCAGGATGTCCTAAAATGCGTTCCGTATGCTTCGGCCTCGAGCGAGTGCAATGGTAATCAATGTGCAAAATAAAACAGGAAAAACAATCTTTGCTTATAAAAAAATGCTGTATGTGGGGCCCAAGTATTAGCCCAAAAGTCACTTAGACCCCTGGGCAGAGATACTAGCCCACAAGCATCATAATGCCCCAATGAAAGAAAATTGCTTTTGCATACAAGGTCACACCCTCATCTTCCCAAAATGCAGAGCCAAATCTGCTGAAGCCTTGCCCTCTTTCTGCAAGCCCCTTTGGGAGGTATTAGGCTCCACTTTAATCCAGCAGAGAATATGATAAACAAAGAAGAAACCATTCTCTGGTATTCTTAAATAGACCTTGGGAGTTGTAGTTTAACAACAGGTGCAGGGGCACAGACAGGACATTCCATAATGCCACTGTTACGGTTATTTTGATAACATTTGGGACCATTCATTAACATTCAAATTCAAGTATTTACAGTGGCAAATTTGAATTTATTGTAGATTTATTAAGAGCAAATATCTCGAATATAAAAATTTGGCATCTAAAAACTGGTGAGTTCATAAAGAAGTCAATAGAAGCTGTACAAAAAAAATCAAACTATTTCTTAATTTGCATTTATGAGATAAAGGGGGGCTATTAACTAAAACTTAAATTCTTCTGGTCGGGCCTTTTGGGTCAAAAACTAAAATTTGTAGTGGACAAAAAAAACTTTTTCAAGATTTATTATACCCTGATGCTGCAAAAAGTCCACTGTCTCAGACCTGTAGAGGTCATGTATAAGTCAATGGGAGATGTCCTTATCGCAATTTGGGTTTAGCTCGAAAAAATCATACAATATCCGAAAAAATCATACAATTCGGGTTTTTGCTTGATTTTATCAAGTTTTTTCCTGATCCGAACTATTTGAGTTGTTTTATTGATAAATAAGGCAAAATCGTGGACAAGAGTTTGGTCAAGCTTTTTTTATTAGAAAAATTAGATAAAATCAGGTTTTAGTAATTAACCTCCTTAAAGGGCATGTAAAGTCTAAAATAGAATAAAGCTAGAAATGCTGTATTTTGTATACTAAATATAATTATGAACTTACTGCACCACAAGCCTAATCAAACAAATAATTTATGCTTTCAAAGTTGGCTACAGGGGGTCAGCATCTTGTAACTTTGTTAAACATCTTTGCAAGACTAAGGGGCACATTTACTAATGGTCGAATATCGAGGGTTAATAAACCCTCGAATTCGACCCTCAAAGTAAAATCCTTCGAATATCGAATTCGACGGATTTTGCGCAAATACTACGATCGGTCGAAGTAAAAATCATTCGAACGAATTCGAAGGATTTTAATCGATCGATCTAAGGATTTTTCTTCGATCAAAAAAACCTTAGAAAACTGATGGGGAAGGTCCCCATAGGCTAACATTGTACCTCGGTAGGTTTAAACTGCCGAAGTATGTAGTCAAAGTTTTTTTTAAAGAGACAGTACTTTGACTATCGAATAGTCGAACGATTTTTAGTTCGAATCGAAGTCGAAGTCGTAGTAGGCTATTCGATGTTCGAAGTACCCAAAAAAATACTTCGAAATTCGAAGTTTTTTTACTTCAAATCCTACACTCGAGCTTAGTAAATGTGCCCCCAAGACTGTGCACATGCTCAGTGTGGTCTGGGCTGTTTAGGGATCATCATAAACAAAGCTGCTTGAGTTCTGCATGGCTGGGAAGTAAGGCGGGGACTCCCCCTGCTGTTCATAAGTATGATTGTTTCCCTGCTCAGCAGTTAGGGACCACCTGATAATTCCTATCCACAGCAGTAAATGAAGGGAGAAATTCACTGCATACAGTCAGGTTTCTTATAAAAACGGTACACATTTTTAAATTAAAGTATATTGGAGATAGGTTTCTTTTTCATTAAAGAAAGTAAAAATAGGATTTTATTTTTTTTCCTTTATATGCCCTTTAAGTTTGAATGAAATTTGACAGATTTACTGAAAATGATGGGTGGAATGTGATAACAGTCTTTGAGTTGTTTTTACATGATCTTTTTACAAGTACTTGAAAATCTAATTTTTTTTAAGATAAATAAGCATGCATGAGATTTTTGTGTTTTTTTTTTTAATTAAAAAGACTTGAAAAATCAAAAAATTATATGATTTGCCTCTTTACGTTGCCATACTGTTAGGCACTGATATTTCAGTAACTGGACAATCAATGAAATGATTTGCTCCAATTGCACTTCTGCACAATCTAATAGTTATAATGCAGCCAACTTTCACTTTAAGAACAAATCCTTGCACATATAAAGACTGCTCTAGGGTTAAGATTTATTTTAAAACTTGCTAAAATTTAAAGTTGTAGTGCTATTTGTGCTGCCTCCAGCTCTTGTTTGAGATTTCTTCCCATGTTGCATGGCTTATGAAGTATTATGGTTTGAAAACATCTTGTGTTTAAAAATGTTTGTACTGAGGAATAAACAAATGGATACAAAAACCGGAGACATGACACAAGCATAACCTGCTGGTATATTTGAACAATGAATGCAGCTAGGATTCTAATGGATTCTAAGGGGCCGATTCACTAACTTCGAGTGAAGGATTCGAAGTAAAAAAACTTCGAATTTTTGTGCTCCTCGACTATCGAATTGGCGTAAATTCGCCTGAGTAGAATGATTCGAATAGATCGAGCGCAAAAACGCTGCGACGTAATGCTGTCGAATTTTCCCCAGCTTTAGTCACCTCGCCCTTTAGAAAATTTGCTCCTAGCAGTTATCTTTCCTAGTAACAAATCCCATACCTTTACTATTATGCAAGAAGTTACAATAAAACTTCATACCTCAATCCTGACCAAGTCTAAAGACCCCAAGGTAGAATGATTAGCCAGAATTTGGACTAGGCTCTGGGCTCTGGGCAGAATTGGACATGATATAATGATGTAAGGGGGTCAGTACAGGCATGGAATCCGTTATCCAGAAAACCATTATCCAGAAGTTCCAAACAGGGCTGATCCTATCAAATGTGGGGCCCAATTGGGACCATGTTGGTGGGGCCCCTAGACAAAGTGTTGCTGGCTACTGACACACCAAGTATTTAGGAAAATAAAGGCATACAGGCACAAAATAGAAAGGAAAGGGGCAGACAAGGTAAGAGAGTGAGAGGGATGAAATAGGGGCACATAATAGGGGCACACAGGGTAAGAGAGAGAGGGAGGAAATAGGAGAGTGGACTGGGCCAATTAGTTTGGGGCAGGCTGGGCCGATTCAGCTTGGGGGCAGGCTGGGCCGATTCAGCTTGGGACCAGGCTTGGTTGGATTGGGGGCAGGCAGGGCCTATCAAGGTTGGAGGAAAGCTGGGCCTATGAGAGTTGGGGGCAGGCTAGACCTATGGAGTTGGGGGATAGGCTGGATTATCAGAGTTGGGGGTGGGCTGGACCTATGGATTTGGGGATGGGCTGGACTCTCAAAGTTGGGGGCAGGCCAGGCAGCATCATGTGCTGAGGGAAATATCTGTGCTGCCCTGTGGTGCGGGGCCCCCAGAGGTGCGGGGCCCTATTGGGCCCAATTGGTCCAATAGGCCTAAAGCCGGCCCTGGTTCGAAATTACGGAAAAGCCGCCTCCCACAGATTCCATTTTATATAAATAATCCAAAATGTAAAAATGATTTCCGTTTTCTCTGTAATAATAATAAAACAGTTCCTTGTACATGATTCAAACTAAGATATAATTAATCCTTATTGGAAGCAAAACCAGCCTATAGGGTTTATTTAATGTTTACATGATTTTCTAGTAGACATAAGGCATGAAGATCTGAATTACAAATTGATCCGTAATCTGGAAAACCCCAGGTCCCAAGCAATCTGGATAACAGGTCCCATACCTGTTTTGTAGCTTATACAGAGAGCGTTGGGATCTATGTACAATTTTTAAATGCAATTCAGATTTATTAAACTCATGAAACCTCAAAATAAACTTAATAAGCAGGTTAATACAATCGCCAATATATCTGTAAAAGTCTTTAGCAGCTTTTTAGAAGGGAAAGTAAGTGTATGCCAGTAATTTTTCAATTTATTTATGGGTACGGTAGAACATTTTCAATTTCATGAAAAAATGTAGCAGCCTACATTTGAATAAATACTATGAATTAATAACACTGCTGCTGGGACACTTTTGTTCAATAGACTGTTTTGTTTATTTTTTTTAAAGTAAATTGTTATTTGCCCAAATAAATGCCAACTATGGTAGCAACATATAATTATAACATTATAACGTTGTTGTTTTATAATCTTGATGGGCCATAGGGTTTGGCACCACCTATGTAGATACATTCCTCTGTATCCCTCTTGCCTCAAAAGGCAGGTTTTATGAGCAATATCGTTTTATTGTCCACGAGTGAATGATTGGTGGGGTAGTACCCACCCAATGCATAGCAGTATTATTTTTAGCATAATTTTGAAGTGTTATATATCTTATTCTTTTGTAATCTGTGGGTAATATTTTGTCAAATACAAACCAAAAGATTTAGAACTGTTGCTAATAGCAGTACACGTGGGACATTTGTCATCTAGATTCAGATCAATTCATTCAATCTGGAGTATTTCCATCTCCATTAGTCTATAATCTGCATTGCCTCTGCCCATTGAGCTAGTTTACTGGATGATGTAGATTTGTATGAATTTAGAGAAAGATTTATGGTACAGTTAAAATCTTCTATAATGCAGAGGGGAGCTATTGGGAATCCCATTCATTTTTTTAAGAAATATATCCAAGATTAACGCAGAAAAATGAGGAGGGGTATAAATATTAATAATAGTTATTGGTTTATATGCAAATACACAGTAACAATAATTTATGTTTAAAAAGGCACACTTGTGTGGTTTTTAAATTATTTAGCTTTTTATTCAGCAGCTCCCCAGTTTACAATTTCATGGTTGCTAGGGTCCAAACTACTCTAGCAACCACACATTGATTTGAATAAGAGACTGGAATCTGAATAGGAGAGGGTCTGAATAAAAAGAGTTATAAAAAGTACCAATAACAATAAATTTGTAGGCTTACAGAGCATTTGCTTTTTATATGGGACCAGTGACCCCCATTTAAAAGCCATAAAGTCAGAAGATGAAGGCAAATAATTGAAAATAAACTATAGAAAAAACTATAAATATAAATAATGAAGACTGATTGAAAAGTTGCTTGGAATTGGCCATTACAGTTATATCCAAAGATATGTGTCCCCAGGCTTTTTCATTGGTAAAAAAATATAAATTTATTTAAAGTTGCATTAAAAAGTTTTGATACATACTGACATACTGAAAAAGCCTGGGGACACATATCTTTGGATATAACTGTGTTTATGCTGATTGCCTGTGAACTGGGGCAAGTCCCTTTGGCTTGGGATACATAGAAATCAGGCGTGGATTCCCAACTAAATATTAATATAGAATTGGCCATTATAAAATATATTAAAAGTTATCTTAAAGGTGAACCACATTTAACTGTTAATCCACAGGAAGGTTAATGCCCCCATCTAACGCCTCTCCAGTTTGCCTCATGGGGGGGGGGATTCCATCCAGCAGGCCCAGACTGGCAATCTGTGAGTTCTGGCAAATGCCAGAGGGGCTGCTATAAGGTCCCATAGAAAGGCAGTATTTAGTGGGCTGGTGGGGGCTGTTTGGGGCTCTGTGTGGGCTGATTGGGCCTCTGTGTACCTGAAATGCCAGGGCCTATTTTAATTCTCAGTCCGGACCTGCCATCCAGACTCCAAGATGGCAACTGAACCAGTCCCTAAATCAACTTTGTACTAAGAACTACTTTCAGTAATCCTTTAACCAGTTTTCTGTCCATCTCCAGGGGTAACTTTGTTAGATCCTCCATTGCAACTCCTACAAGTATGCAGTTTTTTATGCAACCAGTGGTAGCACTGCTGTGAATTCCAGGTAAAGATAAAAAGGATGAAAGATGAATTTAAAGGAGAAGTAAACCTCTTATTAAAAAAAAACCCCTAGCCCCTACCCTACATTGACCCTCCCCTCCCCCCCAGCCTAGATGCTACCCCGGGTAAATGCCCTAACGTTTTACTTACCCCTCAGTGCAGATTCACGGCATAGGAGTTCACGGGCGCCATCTTCTTCTTCTTCGGTCTTTATCGGGTCTTCTTCTGGCACTTTTCCAACTGCGCATGCGCTGATACAGACAGGGGCGTAACTACAGAGGAAGCAGACCCTGCGGCTGCAGGGGGCCCAGGAGGCCCTAATTCATATACAATTTCAATAAATATTGGTAAAACAGGTCAACCTCTAGACATTTGGGGGCCTGAAAAATAATTTGCTGTGGGGCCCAGTAATATCTAGTTACGCCACTGGATACAGAACTTACTTCCCGATGAAGATCGAAGAGAATAAGACAGGGCCGGATTTAAATACAGGGCCGGACTTAGATACAATTGGAACAATTGAGATAAGCAGGTCTCTTGGGAGAACAGAGACTCACAGCTTATAGGGCAATTTAAAGGGCATGTAAAGTAGAAAAAATAGAATAAGGCTAGAAATGATGTATTTTGTATACTAAATATAAACATGAATTTACTGCACCACAAGCCTAATCAAACAAAATAATTTATGCTTTCAAAGTTGGCTACAGGGAGTCACCATCTTGTAACTTTGTTAAACATCTTTGCAAGACTAAGAATGTGCACATGCTTAGTGTGGTCTGGGCTGCTTAGGGATCATCATAAACAAAGCTGCTTTAGTTCTGCATGGCTGGGAAGTAAGGCGGGGGCTCCCCCTGCTGTTCATAAGTATGATTGTTTCCCTGCTCAGCAGTTAGGGACCATCTGACAATTCCTATCCACAGCAGTAAATTAAGGGAGGATTTCACTGCATACAGTCGGGTTTCTTATAAAAACAGTGTAAATTTTTTAATTAAAGTATATTAGAGATTTTTTTCATTAAAGAAAGTAAAAATGGTATTTTATTTTTTTGCCTTTACATGCCCTTTAACCTTCATTAGCAAAACTGTATTAACACTTAAAACATGATCCTAATACCCCCATTAAAAATGAAAACCAATTCTGAATATCACAGAATATTACTCTCTACATCACAGTAGAACTCGAAGGTGAACTAGCCCTTTAAGGGAGAAAAAAGCCAGGAACCACAGCAACAACATTTTTCTTTGCTTAGCTACCACAATATTTAAAAGATATGGGGTATTTAGTTACTAATTTAAGTATCTAAAATGGAAGTTTGTATCAATTCTGGAATTTATAAGACCCATTAATAATTTTGTTGAAACTCTACCCCAAATCCTTAGTCTGTACACTGTTTTTTTTTTTTTTAACCAAGTTACAGTGTTACAGTGCATCAGCAAATTCTGCATTCATCATTTAGAGGTGAATGTCGCAAATCACCCAGCAGATGCCACCCTTTCTCTTTTTTTCTAGCAGCAAGGCAACCACTTGCAGGCCCATCAGAAAATGATATTGTATTATATATAGTTATAGGTTGGAAAAAACCTCATAAAATGCCAATCTGGTCACAAAACAAATCAATTGATAAATGTGGAAAAAATTATGACAAGTTCAACACACTGCTGTTCAAATATGCAGCCATACGTCTCAGTCCCTGTGTCGATTGTGTGTTGTGTATATATATATATATATATATATATATATATATATATATATATATATATAAAAATATATATTGCAAATTTAAGTAACTGTCAACGTTATTTTCCTACACAACAACCTCGCACAGTGGGCGCACTCACGCAAAATGTATTCTCAATGCGAATTCGCAAAAAACGTAAAGACGGGCACAGCAGGAAATAACATGGGAAATGCAACTATTTGCAAATAAATATGCGCTGTGCAAACTTTATAAATGATCCCCACTATGTTATCCACAAAAATCTCCAAATCTCCAACACACCACTGTATAACTCACGTTCATGTGATTTATCCTGCATGAAAATTATTGTTTTACACATTTTAGTGTTCATCAACAAAAATACAGACAGTGCTTAGCAGTACTTGCAGCATTCACTCATTCACTTAGGATTCCTTCTCCTCCGCTTACCCACTTGGTCCACTCCTCTGGGAATTTAGTTTGGCTGGAAGCAAAACCCGCCTATTGTGTTTCTTTAATGTTTACATAATTTTATAGTAATATTAAGGTGTGAAGATCAAAATTATGGAAAGATCCGTTATCCAGAAAGCCCCAGTTCCCGAGCATTCTGGATAATAGGTCCCATACTTCCATACCTGTACTATAGTTTATATAAACAAACTGCTGTTTAGCTGTTGGGGCAGTCATTCATAAGAGGAAAAGATCAGGTTACATAGCAGATAGCAGATAAACTCTAAAGAATATAATGGTGTTCTACAGTGGATACATCTGTTTTCCACTATTTAACATGTGCCATTTAACTCTATTTCAGATGCCTCCATTGCTACTCAACAGTTTGTTTTGTTTATATACAAAATAGTAGGGTTTCTGAAGCAAACGGAATCAAATGAATAATATAGACAGATAGAACAGTTCATATACTGTGTAGCATAAGAACGTACAAGTACAGACAGAAAAGAAACAAAATAAAAAAACAAGCAGCAGAAGGTAAGAAGAATGTGTAGAAGCAAGGGAATTAAAGGTGATAATGAGCAAAGATTAGTTTAAAAAACAATGCCATATGCCTTCAGGAGTGGAAATCATGACCAACCTTAATCTTTGCTAGAGTTTCAGCTAAGGAGAAATTAGCATGGGAGCATTTATGGAGATGAAATGTTTGTGAAACTCTTGGCGCATCCTTCATAGAAATGCAGAGAGAGAAAAGGCAGATCCATCACACACCATAGCATGATGTGACAGGAACAAATGATCTGCCTGTCACTGTGCACAAAGAGAGGATTTCCGCCAGAAAATGCAAACACAAGTGCTTTCTATCCAAAATCCACCATTGTGCGCAGTGACAGGCAGATCGCATTCATTGCAACCAGGCCTGGATTTGTGGAGAGGCCACCAAGACCCCGGCCTAGGGTGGTAGGATTTTAAGGGACGGCATGCTGCCCAACCACACCCACATTGGTTCAGAAACACTGGGGATGTGCAGGAAATACGATAGTTTTTAAAATTTTCTATGCGCCAATCCCCATTGCTCTGGTTCCGATGATGTAAATTTGAGCAACTAAAAGGGAGGGGACGGGGCGCCAAACAACAGTGGGCCTAGGGGCGCCCGATATATAAATCCAGCCCTGATTGCAACCACTTTACATGCAGAAATGGTACAGGACAGATGCGAAAATGCAATGTGTGCCATTCTGAATAACAGGTCCCATAACAGTAAAATGAACACTGGAGTGATTTTCGGAAGAAAGAGCTCTTCTCCACACACCCCAATGCATATAATAATTACATGGATTCTGTCATGATTTTTATGGTGTAGTTTTTATTTCTAAATTACACTGTTTACACTGTGGGAAAGTGACAATATGTCTAGCCCGATGTCAGATTTTAAAATAAATATAAAAAAATGTATTTGCTCTTTTGAAAAATGTATTTCAGTGCAGAAGTCTTCTGGAGCAGCACTATTAACTGATATGTTTTGAGAAAAAAAAATAATTTCCCATGACAGTATCCCTTTAAATAAAAAAAATCTAATTGTTAATCACAGTTTGTATTGGCTGGAGTTAAAAATGTTTGGTAAAATATAGACTAATTGGTTCTGGCTATGGGTATTGGTTACTGATAAAGGCAGCTGAACCAGGACTAAGAGTGGCTATCAATAAATAAGGATATTTTTGTTGCAATGTATGTAATTTTATTGCAATATAATTATAATAATATGTATAATTATATATAATATATATAAAGCACTTCATAACTCTGCCCCGCCCTACATCTCTGAACTCATCTCTATATACTCACCCAACCTCTTACTACGATCCTCTGCTAACCTGCGCCTCAAATCTTCTCTCATTACCTCTTTACATGCTCGCATTCAAGACTTTCTGCCTTCAAAAGATCTCTTAAAACGCACTTATTTAGAGAAGCCTACCCTCACTCTGCTTAACTACCAAATGCAATGCCCCATACAGTACCACATCTCTCACCCACTTAATTCCGAGCTTGGCCACTCCCACACCTTGGGGCACATTTACTAAGCTCGAGTGAAGGATTCGAATTAAAAAAACTTTGAATTTCAAAGTATTTTTTTGGGTACTTCGACCATCGAATAGGCTACTACGATCTTCGACTTCGACTAGAACGATTCAAACTAAAAATCTTTCGACTATTCGACCATTCGATAGTCGAAGTACTGTCTCTTTAAAAAATACTTTGACTACATACTTCGGCAGTTTAAACCTACCGAGGTTCAATGTAAGCAATATTCAAATTTGAAGGATTTTACTTCGAGGGTCGAATTCGATGGTTTGTTAACCCTCGAAATTCGACCCTTGATAAATGTGCCTCCTTGGGCCTTATTCCCTTCCCTTTAGATTGTAAGCTCTTTTTGCACAGGGCCTTCCTTACCTTTTGTACCGGTATTGGTTGTGATGTATGTAACTCCATGTATGTAATTCATGTGACTTAGTTGTATAAACACATTTACTTTGCATAGCTATGAAATATGTTGGTGCTATATAAAAACATGTTAATAATAATGGTTTAATAAACAAGTTGCAGCCATTACACCACCATATCATGTGTCAGTCTCTTATGCCAGTGAGCCAAGATATTGATACATAATTATCTTCTGGTTTTGAAACCTGGTCTGTTTTTTGGACTTGCTTTTGCCTGCTGCCTGCTCTAACCACTTGCCTGCCTACAGGGGGGTAACTCAGAGGGACAAGGGCTGCCTGCAATATTATTTGCTGGGTCCCTTCCCAAAGCAGAAATTGCGGGTGTGCAAAAAATCTCAGATCACACGCGACGTGCAAAAAAAATCACAGGTTGCCTATGGGTCCCCCGCAGATGAGGCAGACCCTCGCTCCAGCAGGCGCGGAGTCTTTTTGGGGCTCACAGCTCCTGGTACAATTCCATTTGATATTTCAATGTCAATGATTGCTACTACTTGCTCATGCTCCATTCAAGCAGCCTGTATCTTGCTCATGCTCCATTCAAGCAGCCTGTATATGCATTCTCCCAACTCAGAAATACTGTAAGTGCCACTTCACAAAAGAATTTAAATTATAGAAATAGTATATGTTTTATACTTAAATGCGTGGCATCTCTTGAGCTTTTAATTAAGAATTTATTAAAATACAGTACCCGGAATGTTTGTGGGTGAATGAAGATCATGAAATATTTTGTGCCACTGAAAGTCACGTGTATGCCGTCTAAGTGTAAGGCTGGCAGAGGGAGAAGGATGATACATTTTTGACCTGTTAAAAAACAATTGTACGTGGTTTTTATCTGCTTATGGGAGCACAAGATGTGAACAGATGGTACTGCAGGAAAATCACCTGGTTGTAAACCAGAAAAAAGATAAAATGACTTTCTGTTACCTGGAAAGCACCACAACTGATTTGTCTATGAAAGTGGAAAATGAAGCCTAATAATGGAAGCTTAGCAAACAAGGCAATTAAAGCTAGGGATATGGATCTTTCCATAATTTGGAACACTAGAATTTAAGTCTGCTTAATTTAAACATTATAAATAAACCTGATATGATCATTTCCCCTAGAATAAGGATTAATTACATCTTAGTTGGGATCAAGTAAAAGGTATTGTTTCACTATTACAGAGAAAAAGGAAATCATTATTGAAAATATGAATTATTTGATCAAAATGATAAGAATGGGAGATTTCCCGTAGTTCTGAGCTTTATGGATAATGTGGATACATTTTCATTTTGGCCACAGTTTGGAGATTAGGTAACTGAAAAAAGACATACATCCATCAAGTTAAACCTTTTAAGTCAATATATACAGGTATGGGATCCGTTATCTGGAAACCCGTCATCCAGAAAGTTCCGTTATCCAGAAAGACCCACAGACTCCATTTTATCCAAATAATCCAAATTATTCTCTCTAATAATAAAACAGTGCATTGCACTTGATCCAAACTAAAATATAATTAATCCTTATTGGAGGCAAAACCAGCCTATTGGGTTTATTTAATGTTTACATGATTTTCTAGTAGACTTAAGGAATAAAGATCCAAACTACAGAAAGATTCATTATCCGGAGAAACCCCAGGCATTCCGAGCATTCTGGATAACAGGTCCCATACCTGTATAACCTTCCTAACTGCTAGCTGATCCAGAGGAAGGCAAAAAAAAACAACCCATTTGAAGCCTCTTCAATTAGCTTCAAAGGGGGAAAAATTATTTCCTGACTCCAAGATGCTCAGAAGCAACACTAATGCTCAGTAACTATGGATGCACCGAATCCCGGATTTGGTTCGGGATTCTGCCTTTTTCAGAGGGATTCGGATTCGCCAAATCCTTCTGCCTGGCCGAACCGAATCCTGATTTACATATGCAAATTAGGGGCGTGGAGGGAAATTGCATGACTTTTTGTCACAAAACAAGGAAGTAAACATTTTTTACCCTTCCCACTCCTAATTTGCCTATGCAAATTAGGGTTCGGATTCGGTTCAGTATTTGGCCGAATCTTTCGGGAAGGATTCAGGGGTTTGGCCGAATCCAAAATAGTGGATTCAGTGCACTGATATTAACTTAATAACCTTCCAGTATTAGTTATTAAAACAACAATTTGTATTATTTTATGTTTTAATAAATGATTTCATAGCACAGTTGAGTTGCTGTATGTTACACTTTTTGGGTAAAAAGTCTTTAAAAAATAAGGAATGAAAAAAAGTTAAAATGCTGTGTTCACATGGCGTTGTATACCTGGATTAGAATACTATAAATTACTAATAAAGCTGGGATTAAGTATATATATATGGGATTCAATTAAAAGCAATGGGTCGGGATGGAATAAAGCTAAAGTGTTCTCACGCAGCTGGCTTGTGAATTCCATATGCTCTTATAATTGCTGATTGAATTAGACTCTGTTTACAGCTAACTTTGTAAGCACCAAAAAAGGAACCGATTATCAGAAACAGTTTGTGCTGAATGTGTGTCACACTCCCATCTCGGTGGGAAGCCGGTGCTTATTAGGGCATTTTATTATATCTCCCCCGATGTGCCGGATAAGGGACTGTAGCTTTGCTGACATAAGTGCACTGCCCAACTTGTGTTTCACGTTGACATGCTAATTTGAGGGTGCTTTGAAGTTTCAGCAACTGTCATATTCTTCAGCGCTGCAACACTCTGAACTCATGCAGTCATGCAACCAAAAAAAGAAACCCTAATAAATGATCTCAGGCCACTTTATGGCTGGATACGAATGTGTCAAAAAGAAAGTCAAATAATTAATTCTAAAAAGAAGTGAAGTTTCAGCAGCACAAAATTGCTGTTATTAAGGAACAATAAGAGATTTGTTTTCTATACCATTCCATGCTCTGTGTGTGACCGAGTTGCAGGCCTCTGATGTATTTATATGCTCAAGTGTACTGTGACCTTTCATTGAATTGAAAACATTGTTACAGAACCATGCTATTAAAGCTGAATAACAAAAATTAATAAATATTTTTTTAAATAAACCCAAATAATTTTTTTAGTAAATATGCATACCTGTTATGCAATATCATCAATATCAATATCATATATTGCCTGTCCATAGAGGTGGGGCAGTAACATTTATTTCACTTTCCATTATACACTTCCTTGATGTATTTTCCCTCCTCACGCTCCCCCTCCCTCCTCACCATCTGTATCACCTAAACAAGATTTTGGCATGATGTAAAGCTTTTCTTAATAAGGGCTCTTACACATGAGCGTTTTTACCTGCGCTCCCCTGCGTTCCATTTTTCGGCGTTCAGCCGCAGGGGAGCGCAGGAATAGACGCATTTCATTATTTCAAATGGGGCTGTACTCACACAGGCGCGTGTAGGCGCCGAACGCAGGAAAAATGCAGCATGTTGCGTCTCAACCTGCGTTCGGCGCCTAGATGCGCCTGTGTGAGTACAGCCCCATTTGAAATAATGAAATGCGTCTATTCCTGCGCTCCCCTGCGGCTGAACGCCGAAAAACGGAACGCAGGGGAGCGCAGGTAAAAACGCTCATGTGTAAGAGCCCTACAAGTGTCCACACAGTGGTGCCTGCCTGCTTGGTGTGATTGTGTATTCCAAGATATAAGGCAAAAAGGAAAACATAAATAATAATTATTGAGTAGTAAAGTTTATTTTGCTTACCATACCCAATAGAAAAGAATTTGGAATTAATTCCTAGTTTGACAGCTCTCCGTTTTCGGTGCGATCCGATGCGCTGTGACAAAACGCCTGCAGTCATGTTGCGTTGGATCAACGCTGCAACTTCATCCGACATTCATTTACCTTATTCCTGTCGCATGCGATTTGTCGCGGCACATCGGATCGCGTCAAAAAATTACGTGTAGTCCTGCACTTAAAGTGCCAGTAACACCAAAAATACTATACAAAATACTATTCAGACTGAACCCATTGACTGGTGCCCTAAACAATACAAATGTGTAGAATATTATCCTTAGATTACACCCAAAACTTATTATCAACATCCCAGTGTGACACTATCAGGAAGCATCTCACCTCACAAAGCAAAATAAAATGACCCATAACCCATAACCCATACCTTCCAATTGTCCCTTTTTTATGGGACAGTCCCGATTTTGACAGCTAAACCTGCAGTCCCAGATTGTTACTATAATGTCCCAACTTTCTCTTTGATCTCCTGCACTGAACAGCCAGAAAAACATTTCTAAAACTTAACTGGCTTTTGACAGAGAGCCTAGAATACATGGCAGGTGCACTTAGATACTTTTGCAACAATTAAAGATAAGCAAAAAAGAATTGTAACAATTTAAGATAAGCAAGTCTTTTGGGGAAACTGACGTGCAGCTTAAAGGGAAATTCACCATCATTAGCAAAAATTTAATAACACATAAAACCACAGAAACATGGCCAATTTTTGTAAAATGAATATGGTAATTAGGGTGTGTGTCCAAAAAATAGCCATGGTCAAATAATTTTTTGCCATAAGTACTATGGCAAATCTTTTTGTCCCCTCTCAATTTTCAAAATCCTGGAGGTATGACAACCCCAAAAACTGTCTGTAAGACTAGGTAAACATCTGTATGATGGGTGCGTATGTATTTACTGATTTGTGAGTGCAATACTTGTTTTAGGGCTCTTACTCACTGGCGTTCTGACCTGCGCTCCCCTGCGTTCCGTTTTTTGGCGTTCAGCCGCAGGGGAGCCCAGGAATAGACGCATGTCATTATTTCAAATGGGGCTGTACTCACTCAGGCGCGTGTAGGCGCCGAACGCAGGTTGAGACGCAACATACTGCATTTTTCCTGCGTTCGGCGCCTACACGCACCTGAGTGAGTACAGCCCCATTTGAAATAATGACATGCGTCTATTCCTGCGCTCCCCTGCGGCTGAACGCCAAAAAACGGAACGCAGGGGAGCGCAGGTCAGAACGCCAGTGAGTAAGAGCCCTTAAAGTTTGCAGTTTCAGTAATCTGGTTGCTAGGGCCCAAATTACCCAAGCAACCATGCATTGATTTGAATAAGGGACTGGAATATGAATAGAGAGGGCCTGAATAGAAAGATGAATTATAAAAAGTAGCAATAACAATAAAGGTGTAACCATACCAAACATTTGTTTTATAAATGGGGGTCCGTGAAAAAAGTTCAGAAGAAAAGTTCAGAAGAAAACGGCAAATCATTAAAAACTATAAAAAATAAAGAATGTAGAACGTTGCTTCCAATTTGCCATTCAATAACATACTAACAGTTAACTTAAAGGTAAACCACCTCAATTGTGGCATGTAAATAATCATCTACATCCTAATTAACCAATTGGTTTGCAGTGAGTCTGGAGGGCATTGCTGTTTCCCCTACACTAGGGAGGCAATTTATTCATGTCAATTTTTTTTTCACAATTGAAACTTATTTCGAGCTAAAAATCTTGCATGTGAAGAATCGGTTTAAAACAATTAATTTTTGCTATTTATTTTTTTTAAAGGTGTTTTTTTATTTACTTCCAAAAGGCTCCGACAGATTTTGTATTTGGCACCCCTGAAAGCAATTTTCACTTATTTCTAACCAGGGCATCCCCAACCTGAAAGAGGTGATTAAGAAAGAGGAGAGAGGAAAAGAAAAGATAGATAGAGATGGAAAGAGAAGTGTAGTGGGAGGATTTTTTTTTAGAATGTGAGTTTAATCATGGTCGAAAAAAACCCCTCTAAATCTGCACAAATTAAAATTGTTATAAATAGGCTCTGCTCAGAATCTTTGCTTTCTGGCTTCCACAGACAATTCAATCTTCAAACTTTATTATTTATATGTAAGTGATAATCTAAGTATTTTATACTTTTTTCAATTTCTAATTTACTTGCCCGACTCCCTAGCTGAAAACACTGGAATCTCTTTTGTTCAGCAAACAGTGCCAAAAGCTGGGATTTTGCCATATTGGAGAGCAGGTTGTGCTCTCTGATCACTGCTAATTTTTTTCAAGTCTTGCAGTCAGATGTAAGGTTGCCACCTTTTCTGGAAAAAAATACCGGCCTTCCTATATTTTTTTTCCCTATTAATAACATTGGGGTCAACCATAATTTTTACTGGCCCTACCGGCCAGGTGAAAACTCTAGTCAGAGGCCACCTGTACATTGGAGAGGAAAAAATGACGCTGTCTAAGAAATTTACTTTTGTAACAAAATGGTACAAACTTTTTAAGAAAAGCAATGCAAATGTAGGGACCCTGATATTTGGGTGTAGTTTACCCAGGTGGTTTCCCCTTGGTACTAGGACACCTAATGGTCCTTTAATATACTCAGGCAGCTATGTCCCCTTTTCCTGGGTCCATTGGGATTTACTGTAGGCATGGGTTGCCCACTAGGTGGCAGCATGTAAAAGTATAAAGGGGTTTAGCCCCATGTGCTAAGGGTCTTACCTGGGACCTTACCTCACTGTGAGATATTACAGGTCCAGGTCTGCCGGTGGTAAAGCAAGATAGAGTTATTTAGTGATAGGAAGGTTATGTCATAGTTGCTCTAGGAGCAATACAGAAGCTCAGGGTATGTAGTGAGTAGTTTCCTCTCCAACTAGGACCCCATGGTGAGTACACCACTGGCTCAGGGTGGGTGAGGCGAGGACCAGTGAGGGTTCTAAGACCCAAGATGCCAAGCTGATTTTTCCTGGGCAGGAAGCTTTAGTCTCTGGGAGGATTTTGCCCCAAGAGTGTGATAGCCTAACTACTATTTCACTTGAAACGAAAGGATCCTGTTATTATTATTCTGCATGACATCTAAGCGCCTGTGAATTTACTCCATTGCAACTGTTCTATGTGAATAAATAAGTTATTTTGCTGCAAGAATCAGCTCTCTGAATGGATCCTTTACTGCATTGAACTACACCAGCTACCGGGAGTTGCAGGGCACAAGTCAAGTAGTTATTGGGGCAAATTTACTTACCTCCGAAGTTGCGCCAGCGTTGACTTCGCCGCACTTCGCCAGGGCGCCGCTAATTCACTAAAATCCGAAGTTTTGCTCAGGGAGGCGAAAGGTAGTGAAGTTGCACTACCGTTAATTCGTCAAGCAAAGCAAAGTTACGCTAGTGATGCCTAATGTGCATACGGCGCCAGTAAAACAATGGACATATATGTAGCAGCAAATACATTACACTACACAAGCCTGGGAAAGCTTCATAAAATAAAATAGAGGTGTTATATTGCCATATACATGTGGCCACTGTATAGTTTAGGTGCCATATGTTAGGAAATGTAGGGGGGAAGGAGGGTACCTCCAAAAAAATTTACGTTTTTTTTCAGTCTATCACCCTGTAAAAAATAATGCGTAAGTTAGTGAATTAGCGTAGTTATGTCCCTTCATCATAATGCAACTTCGCCTGGCGTAAGGGTGCGAAGTAGTGCTAGAATAGGTCCACTTCCCTAGCGAATTTACGCTAGAACCCATTAGTAAATCAGCGAAGTAACAAATGACGTCACACTGGCGAATTTGCGCTAGCGTTAGCCGATTCGCGCTTTAGTGAATTTGTCCATTAGCCTGGTCACACACAGCCATAATACATAGCTGAAGCACACTACTCAAGGGTGGGCTACACAAAAAAAGGCTTATTTTCTATGAAGAAAATATATGAAAATTTTTATTATGTACAATATTCCCCTCTTAAAAAGTCTGGTTCTTTCCATACAGTCCTGATATTAAACAGATGTTGCTCATTACCCTCTGTTTGCTGTTCTTTCAGCTGTAGCTCTGATAATGAACTGGTCTGTTCAGTGCAGTACAAGGGTTATTACCTGAAATGGAAACTGTAGTAAAAGGTAAATACATTTAGGCCTGCAAGTTATATTGACTGAAAGGTAAACATAACCTTTTACCAACAAGACAGAGCTTACCCTTTCGGCTCCTGAAAAACAATTTGTATTGCAAAAAAAATTCTCCTTACAGCACAGAAATGTACATGACTAGGACACATAAGATATCAGAATAAAATAAGAAACTGATGCATAATGAAACCCTGATAAACCCATGTTATTTAATTTCCCTCCCTATAAATTGTGCATAGCATACAAGTATTTGCAAGGAAAATAAAGTTGCTTCTGGTGTTATAAATGTTCTCTTTTTATATTTATAAAGATGCAAAGTTAATTTCAGACTTAATAATGCAAAATATAAGGTCTATTTAATCACATATTTATAAAGTGGGTAAAATAATGCAGGCTGTGGCATATGCTCTATATGTAATAGCTCAGCTGTGTGTATTTATATGTGTTTAAGCTGTAGCTGCACCTGCATTTACACCAAGCTTTTACACTTCAATGGACTCTGTTGAAGCGAATGGGAACAAAGCTGCTTAAGCCCTGTAAATATTGTAAGAAGCAGCAAAGGAAATTGTATTTATGCCGTGTATGTTATATTAATTGATATGTAGATTTTGATCAGATTAGAATTTTCAAAGTGCCACTAATAAAAGTTCCTCCTGTTCTTATTTGTGTCCCATACTTTTTTAACTGGCCATTACCTATATATATTGTATGGGTAGTAACCTTGCAACATTTTTAACATAATAAACAGGACTAAATCCAACAAATCACTGCCCCAGTCAAAATACCACTGGGAAACCTGCACCTGTACCCTCTCCATGGGTATCTTTGTTTATGAGAAAGTGAAAAACTGGGGCTCATTTATCACCGCTGGTCAAATTAGCACCTGGGCAGTAACTGCTAGTATCTTTTTCAGCCAGCTGCAGAACGAACATTTCATAGATTACTGCTTAGGTGCAAATTGACCCAGTTGTACCCAGTTCGGTTGTACCAAACTGGGTAATATATTCTTAACATTATTATTTTATACTGATGTATTCCACAGCACTTGGCAGACATTAATCCGTAATTCACGTCAGTCCCTGCCCCAGTAGAGCTTACAATCTAAGGTCCCTATCACATTCACACACACATACTAGGGTAAATTTTATCAGGAACCAATTAACCTGCGTGTATGTCCTTGGAGTGTGGGAAATGAAAGCCATGCTAGCACAGTGAGTATATGCATACTCTGTACAGAATGCGTTCTGGAGATTAACTTGTCACCGCAAACAACAGAAATAAAAACCTGCAGTGTTCTGTTACCAAATCATTCTGTTTACTCTTGTTTATTTAATGTCCCTAAATTGTGCAGCATCTTTTCCATTTTAACCAGATGCCCAGTCCCTGCTGATAAAACAGTCCAACAGCACTATAATATATATCACTTTAAGTAAGGACCAACCATCAAAGCTGTGTATTACATTGACCTCTATTGGAGGGTGGCACAAAATGCCCAACATGTTCAACAACATGCATTTTTTTCTTCCCCATTCCTCAAGTCACAAAAATTCACATAAACGTTTACACCTACCTACAGAAATTATAAATTAGGGGGTCCAAAAAAAGTTCTAGAAATTTGAGATTTATTACGGGGGGTTATTTATCAAAGTCCGATTTTATCTCAACATTTTCTGTTGCAAACTCCAATCAAATCCACTCAGGTTTTTTACACTTATTTATTATTACATTTTCTTAAAAATATGCTTTGCGGGAAAAAAGAGATTTTCAAGATTTTTCACCCGGAAAAACAGATTTCTTATGCTTTTTGCCTGAAAACTCCAAAAATGTTGGGGTATTGCACGAAACCCAGCGCACATCAAAAAATCATTGTGACTTCTCCAATTGACTTATATGCAACCTTGAGATGCCGGATTTTCTGATTCAGACTTTTCCATCCTCTGGGTTTAATAAATTCTGAAAAAAATGAGTGATTTTTTAAAAGTCTGATTTTATAAAAAGAAAATCATGAATTTTTCGGGATTTTTGCATTCTGAGTTTAGTAAATAACCCCTAAGTGTATAAACAAAAAGAAATACAAAACTTTACCAGGTAAAAGTTGTCATGGTCTTTTAGAAGTCAATGGGGGCTGCTCTGATCCTATTGGGGCGCTTTAAATTTTTAGAGATTTCGAGGTATCCGTATTTTTTAGCATATCAGCGTGATTTTCAATTCGTACTTTTCTTATTTGGATTTTTTAATTAGTCATGACATTCGTAATTTTAGAGTTTGTGAGTTTAGTTGTGGTTTCAAAAACCTCTAAAGTCACTTAAATCCGACCTTGATAAATAAGCCTCTTCATGTGTAGCTGTGATGCTAAAAAGTCTGAAAAATGCCCCTATATTTTAAGTAAGTGCAAAATAATATAGGACTGACTTTACTGAACATAATACTAACTGATGTCCTAATACTTGTCTTAGTAAGTGTCTTTAGAGGTTAGACATTTTCTGCTTTTCTACATCAAAAAAAGATTTGGGGTAACCTTATATTGCCATCACTTTCATCTGTCTCCAATGTGCATTACCACTACAGTGTGTTGCAAAATGGGATATAAATAAATTTGTCAGGAAACAGAATTATGAGACCTAATCAGAACAAGTTCAAGACAAATACATTAGCCCCCCTGCTTAGCTGAAATTGAAGACCATATGAATTATAGCTCTAACTACTTATGAGTATTTATAACCCCCCCATCAGAAGATGAAAATGTCATGTGTAGCTTAATAGTCTAGACACTTATCATTTATAAACATTTATAAACTATGAAGTTCATAATGGTGGTTTACTTTTAAGTGAACTTTTAGTATGTTATAGAATGACCAATTCTAAGCAAATTTTCATTTGGTATTCATTATTTATTTTCTATAGTTTTAAAATAATTTGCCTTCTTCTTCTGATTCTTTCCAGCTTTCAAATGGGGGTCATTAATCCATCTAAAAACAAATGTTATGTAAGGCTACAAATGTATTGTTATTGCTACTTTCATTACTCATCTTTTTATTCAGGCCTCTCCTATTCATATTCCAGTCTCTTATTCAAATCAATGCATAGTTGCTAGGGTAATTTGGACCCTAGCAACAAGATTGCTGAAATTGCAAACTGGAGAGCTGCTGAATAAAAAGCTAAATAACTTAAAAACCACAAATAATAAAAAATTAAAACTAATTGCAAATTTTCTCAGAATCTCACTCTCTACATCATACTAACAGTTAATTTAAAGGTGAACAACAACAATAATAATAATGTCCGAGTGATCTTATCAGGCTGTGAAAAGGAGCTGATTCAGTGCTGTCAAATCTTCTCATGAGAAGTCAATGTGTAGGTGTCAACATGGCTCAAATGTTTATAGCCCTTTGTGCCCAGGACTTAATAATGTCATAATGACTTAGTTTGTGCAACTGTGGGGTGTCTGCTTGGGTTGGCAGCCCCCCATTGAGTAAAGTAGCATCAAAGATTGTAACAGTTTCAGATACTTTACTCCAGACACACTCATTTATAAGAACTACTTGCTGCCTTTTACCCATTAGGGGGCTTTAAATGCCCACTTTTTTATTTTAACAGTATATCTACATAAACAGGTACACACACAGAACATTAATATCACACCCTTAATTTAATTATTCAGCATTGCTGTTAAAATCCCTCAAATATCAGATCTTGTTATAATCAAGCCTGTTTCATCTGTGAGATAAGGACCCTGTCCCAGACTTGTTGAGGCTTTAATAGGATCCACTTAACACAATGAAAATAGCATAAGGCATGAATGCAAATTACTATTGTACTTTTTTTTATTTAAAGTAGTTTGTAATGGATATTGAGATCACCTTCCAGCTTTATATTTATATCTATTTTCAGCCTTTTTTCCATTGTGATCAAAGTGAACACCACATGATGTAGCAAAACCAAGAGTTGCATGATTATCTCACTGACATGGAGTTAGATGATGTCTCTGATAATCCTATTACAGCTAGTTATTAGTCCATAATGTTCCCTTAGCAAAATCACTATATTTTTTCCTGTAAAAGCCCCAGGCTCTTTATGTCAGAGTGATGCAGTAGGAATAAGTCCCAGAAGTGGTAATGATACGGATATTGTACTTCTCTGAAGACATCTCAGCAATGGTTTTGCTCTTGAGCGGTCAGACAGTACTGTATCTTCTTACAGTTATCCATTTAGAAAGACAATCACATAAAATGTTATAGGCTGCTTTCCAGGTGCCTGAGAGTTTTGTCAATATGTCTGGTGTTCAAACATTTTTTTTTTTTTTGGTTAAATTTGACCATTGTGAATTCCCGTTTTCTTTTATGAAGTTAAATGTCATGCATAACAGGACTATGGGGGGACCATGCAATTAACCCTGATCCCTTGCAGTCATATCCAGGTCAGGGGGGCAGGTGTTAGAGTCCTGCATGGTACCCAGACCCGAACTGAACCCGCAGCACGCGACCCGAACCACAACCCGCATACATACCCACTTTGATCCGCAACCCGACCTGCAACCCGCTGACCACAATCAAACAGGAAGTGATGTTTCTGCAAGCCGGAAATTACATCATCAAAAGTGGGCGGAACAGTTTTGTAAAATTTTAAAAGGACTAAAATATAGACAATATAACATAAGATAAGAAATTTAGATAAGATCTGCAACCCACAAACCTGGATCTATACCTGTACCTGAAAATCCTACTCTCATTCAGCAGGCTACCCACTTTTTTTGTGGGTACCGGACCTACTACTAGCTACTAGCCAGGTGGTCCCTGGCTAGTAAGAGAGAAACCATGGGAAGAACAGGGATCACTTGGAAGCCATTAGGTTTGCTCTTATCATGTTCAACATACGTGTATTTAATGGGTAAGTATAGCTTTTAGTTGGCATGTCTGTTTGTTTTCATACAGCATCCACATTAGACAGCTTAGAAACAAAACAGACATTGGTTATTTACAGCACAGGCCACAATGATCTGTATAACTACAGGGGGCATCTGAGTCCAAGTGAAGCCAGAGGGACACATTATGTATATGTACACTGTGTATATAGACTAGACGATACATTATTCAAGTTTTCAAACCAAGTTTGAAGACAGAATTAATAAGTATGTGTTTTGTGAAAACAGATAGTTATGGAGCCCCCCATGGTTAGCTTCAAGGGTTTTTCTTAAAAAAAAAAAGAAGACATCTGCTTAAGGTCATTTTCTGCTCTCAAACATTTATAACAAACCTCCCAAAGTCTTTGTGTCTATGTACTTGGTTTGATTGTATGCTGTCCGGAATATTCAGATATCTGACAGATCTCATTGTCTGTACAAGAACAACCTCCTTAATAACTGGTTTAAATTGGCTAACCACAATGCCAGAAACTGATGCAACATAGAAAACACAGATCTTGGCTAATCACAATGTAACACAGCGTTAGATGTATTAAGCAGCCTCAATGGATTACTATAATTTGATTTGCCACTGTAAGCTAAGTACCTTTGACACATCGTGCCATTTGGCTGCCCCCATTATAAGCAGATGTATCCTGTATGGTTACAACATTTATTCCTTGAGAAAAATGAATATATTTTCCTTACTGGAAGTAAAGCATGAATGTTGAAATGCTATGTTAATTGTTTTATTATGTCAGTCCTTATGTCATCAAGTTCTACGCCTAATAATACATTGTATTCATCTGTAGCTTTGTGTAATGGTGATTTACAATTTAGGTTATCCAGTAAAAAAAATCTGTCTTTAAGGGATAGCAGAGTTTTGGTAAATCTATGGGATTATTGTAGTGGTCAATAATATCTTCCCTGTCTGCTGTGGTTTCCCATTCGTGTCCAAGGAAAATTGCTGCTTGTGCCTGCTCAGTTAGAGATCGCTTTGGAACTTAAAAGTTCACATCACCAACCGTGACTGCAAGTGCTGGTGCCATATGCAAGTATTTTGCTATTTAAAGGGATGCTGTCATGGGAAAAAAATTTTTTTTTTCAAAACGTGTTAGTTAATAGTGCTGCTCCAGCAGAATTTTGCACTGAAATCCATTTCTCAAAAGAGCAGACAGATTTTTTTATATGTAATTTTGAAATGACATGGGGCTAGACATATTGTCAGTTTCCCAGCTGCCCCAAGTCATGTAATTTGTGCTCTGATACACTTCAGTCACTCTTTACTGTTGTAAGTTGGAGTGATGTCACCCCCTCCCTTTCTCCCCAACAGCCCTAACAACAGAACAATGGGAAGGTAACCAGATAGCAGCTCCCAAACACAAGATAACAGCTGCCTGGTAGATCTAAGATCAGCACTCAATATTAAAATTCAGGTCCCACTGCGACACATTCGGTTACATTGAGTAGGAGAAACAACAGTCTGCCAGAAAGCAGTTCCACCCTAAAGTGCTGGCTCTTTCTGAAAGCACATGACCAGGCAAAATGATCTGAGATGGCTGCCTATACACCAATATTATAACTTAAAAAATTCACTTGCTGGTTCAGGAATGATATTTTATATTGTAGAGGGAATTATTTGCAATGTAAACTGTAATTTAGAAATAAAAACTACATCATAAAAATCATGACAGAATCCCTTTAAATGAATAAGGAGCAGCAGCAGGTAGGAAAAGGCATTTTGCATTTTGACTGATATTATACTTATATACATATATATATATATATATATATATATTACACAAAGTTAACCCCAGCACTCCAATATAGAACCCCAAGAGAAACCTATTTTTGCACAGCTGAACTGTAACTAGTAAAAAAGACACTTTTAGTTACAAAGTTTGTACAAAGTATGCATAAGCTGACGCGCCCCGTCAAGGCAGTGTCCATGCGTCAGTCCTACCTAAGTGAAAAAGTGTTATTTTTGGGGGGAGAAAGACCATACCTGCTTTTCTCTTTATTTAGCATGATCTCTTCCAAAAACACCATTGAATGGGGGTTGGGAGAGCAAGCATTAAGGAGAAAGCCACCTCCCCATACTATGCAAATATGCACAAAGTTAAAAGAAAGTTGCCTTTGTTAAGTGTTTGCCAAAATTTCTAGGAAAACAACATAGTGGGGATAACAACTGTAGCTGCAACAGTCAAGAAAGAAGGACAAATTAAAAGAAAGTGACATTACAAACATTGTTCTTTTCATCTTTATCTCTGGCACACAGAATAGTTAATCCGTCTTTTTTTTCCACTTGTCTGGTACTTTCCATTTGTGTGAAAGTCAATGTGTTCCCTGGAGTGCCTGTCTTTCCCTTTTCTTTTAAGTGCTCTCAGATTTCAGGTTACCAGCATACTTGTGGTGTTTGGGGAGTTGAGCAATGCCAACATTTAATAACTGCCAAAAGGGCACAAAAGAACATTCAGATAATTTATATGACATGTGCTTTGTGCTATATCAAAACAATACACAGATACATTATGGTGGCAATAAATAAGAATAAAATATTATACTTGAGACCAGACACGTACAATATCTGTTTCCTTCACTATTGCACTATTATCATGCAAACCAACATGGTTTCCCATGGACTAGTCTGGTTCAGAAATGAATCATTAACCAATCATTTTTAAACTGTCCATTTTCTATCATTAATGTGCACAAAAGTGTCATCTATTTAGCTATGTTTTAGTATAGAAAAGCAGGATCTAATAAATTTAGCCCTTGTGGCACCTGGTTAAGCCAAATAAATTGTGCCTCTTCAATGTCAGTCTTTATATTTTGCTCTTTAAAAGAACAGTTCAGTGTACACATACAACCTGTGTAAATAGATAGACTGTGCAAAATAAAACATGCATCTAATATAGTTAGTTAGCCAAAAATGTAATGTATAAAGGCTGGAGTGACTGGATGTCTAACAGAACAAAACAGAACACTACTCCCAAGCCCGGACTCCTTTCTGCGCCGAAGAGTCCTAGCGCCTGTCGTCGTGCCGCAGGGTCCTAGCGCCGCCCCCACAGTCTTGCCACCCTAGGCTTCTCCACAAATCCGGGCCTGACTAATTCCTGCTTTTCAGCTCTCTAACTCTGAGTTAGTCAGCGACTTTAAAGGGGGCCACATGGGACATAACTGTTCAATGAGTTTGCAATTGATCCTTAGCATTCAGCTCAGATTCAAAAGCAACAGTTATGGCCCATGTGGCCTCCCCTAAATTCACTGATTGGTTACTGCCTGGTATCCAATCAGTGAAAACCAAGAGAGCTGCAAAGCAGGAAGTTGGTTTCTGTTATGTTACGTTAGACATCCAGTCACTCCAGCCTTTAAACATTACATTTTTGCTTAAAGGACCAGTAACATCAAAATTTTTTTTTAAAAAATTCGTTAGAAAACAACGAAAAAAACACCAAGACAAATTAAAATTTCAAAATTGCAAAGCCTTTATTAAGAAATAACTTACTGAAACTCCACTTCCTGTCCTCTTCTGAAACGGTGCGCTCACTCTTGCGCCTCACACAGACACCGGCCGGCACCAGCCGCACACCGCTTGTAACGCTCCTGCGATGTAATGCTCCTGTGCTGATAGATGCGTCCCAGAGGGGATGTCTGCGATGTCTGTGTGCCCTGCCACCAGCATGGGGCACTCGCTAAGAATCGCCTGCTGCTGCAGGGCTGGGTTAGTAGGAGGCTGAGTCCGTGCAAGATCTCCCCAGAGGCGCGCTGCTCTGCACAAGGATGTTCCGGGAACACACCGGGCACTTCAGCTCTTCATCCAGCCGTCTGCTTTCCAGCACCGTCTTCCTGCTGTCAGAAGCCTATGGGAGCTAGCCAGGGAGGACAAATCCAGCACCGCACTATGGATGGTCGCCATATCGCCGTTTCAGAAGAGGACAGGAAGTGGAGTTTCAGTAAGTTATTTCTTAACAAAGGCTTTGCAATTTTGAAATTTTAATTTGTCTTGGTGTTTTTTTCGTTGTTTTCTAACGAATTTTTTAAAAAAAAATTTTGATGTTACTGGTCCTTTAACTAACTATATTAGTTTTTTCGCACATACTATCTATTTACCCAGTTTTTATTTTTACACTGAACTGTTCCTTTAAAGATTTATTTGGCTAAATTAACCTGTGATCAGTTTGCTTATTACTGCAGGGATAAATGTCCTGCAAGATGATGCTCCCATTTTGTCTCAGCCGCCTACATGCACGAATAACATCTTCTCATGTGGAAAGGTGGTTAACCAACTGTTTGTCCTCCAGGATCAGACATCATTAGGACAATGGTTCCAGACTTTGTGAACTTTGAAGCCTCCTTTGATGGTCTAAAATTTTCCCCCTTTAGTTTATGGCAAGTTACAGCATAAGACTTGTGTATGGTCATAATATTAAAAGGGTAGCTCACCTTTCAATTACATTTCAGTATGATGTATGCTGATATTCTGAGACATATTTCAGTTTCCTTTCATTTTGTATCATTTTTTATTTTTCATTGTATTTGAATTTTTCCAGTCTGTAATTTCAACATCTGATTGCTAGGCTCCAATCAGCCTTAGCAACCAGGTAGCAGTTTGAATGAGACTAGAAGATGAATAGAAGAGGGCCTAAATAAAAAGGTAAGTAATAAAAAGTTGTAGCATCACAGAGTAACAGTTTCTTGGTTGTTGAGGTTACTAACCCCATTTGAAAGCTGGAGAGAGGCAGAAGAAGAAGAAGGCAGATAATTCAAAACTATACAAGTCCCGCGGGTTTCGGGCGGGCCCGCACATCACTAATCCCATCCCATAGCTTGGAAACCACAGCATTAAAGGAAAACTATACCCCCCAAACAATGTAGGTCTCTATAAAAAGATATTGCATAAAACAGCTCATATGTAAAATCCTGCTTCATGTAAATAAACCATTTTCATAATAATATACTTGTCTAGTAGTATGTGCCATTGGGTAATCATAAATAGAAAATTGCCATTTTAAAAAATAAGGGCTGCCCCCTGGGATCGTAGGATTCACTGTACTCACAAACATACCAACAAACCATACATGTTAGGTCACATGAGCCAATTAACAGACAGACTTGTGTCTTTTGCTTCCACACTTCTTCCTGTTACAGTTAGAGTTGAAGTATTTCTGGTCAGGTGATCTCTGAGACAGCACAGAGACCATCACGAAATGGTGGCTCAAGGCAAGAGATGTAAAAGGGCAATATTTACTTAAATATATATTCCAGTTTGGTAAGATTCTTTAATATGCCACTTAATATGATATGAACTATCTGTTGCTTAAGTGTTCATTTTGGGGGTATAGTTTTCCTTTAAGTGCTTGTGCAGCGGCGATTCTGACTAAGGAGCCGGCTCTTGCAATGCCGCCCCCCCTCACCAACTTACGCGTCGGGAGGGGAGGCAGAAACACTATTGCGGAGAGCGCAATTGCGCTCTCTCGCAATAGTACAGCCGAATTTCCGGTTCAAAAACGGGAAATTCGGCTCTTAAAGGTGCAGGAGCGGCTTTTTGCCGCCCCTGGAATCCTTTCAGGCGCTGCCGCCTGAGTCGAGCGGCTCAGCTCGCCTCATTGGCGGTGAGCCCCTGTGCTTGTGCACAAATGTTGTAATAGAAACGTCCTCACCAAACTGGATTTTCCATTCCATCAGCCTGCTCTAACTAGATTTTGGTTGGAAAAGCTGATGTGTTACACTTTAACCAATTGCTGTTGCCAGTGTGCAACACTGATACAAACAGATACAATACTGGCCAAAAACAGCACTGGGACCATTTTAAACCAACTCTCATATGGGCAGATCTATTAAAGGGCGAAGTGGTCATCGCTAGCAAAAATTCGCCAAAACGGCAATTTGCAGGAACAGCGACAATTTACTAACAGGCGTAGAGGACTTTTCGCTAGCTAAAGCCATCAGCGCTAACAACGTTTCGTGCCCTTTCACCTGGTGAATTTTTTTTCAGGCGAACTATGTTGCTCCGCAAATTCATCAGTGCAAACTTCCAGTAAGTTACCCTTTTCGCCATTATACCTGCCGAATTGATGATATGAAGCTACATCCTCCTCAATCTTATGTCAGTGACATCATATACTGTATGTCGAAAAGTTATAAAAAAAAAAAAGACAAAACGCTGGATTTTTCATATATTAATGTGAGCTTATGTTTAAAAGTTGTAATTGTTAAAAATATTTTTTCGTAATTTTTTTTTTAACCATTTGAAGCTCATTTCACATTTGTTTGTTTTAGGGTGGGCTCATGTTTAGGACAATAGAGGATCTCTTTTTATTTATTTGGATTCCTTGAACATTTTTAATAACAAGTGGCCAATTCTAGCAATGTCACCAACAATCACTAATAAACACATACATGTGACCTATATGTACCAGCCATATTTAGATTGACGTAAGCGCAAGGATGTTAACAATAAATGCATATATATATATATATATATATATATATATTTGTTATAGTGTTTTAAAAAAAGAGTGATTCATCTATTTAAGATAATTTTTCACAGTTCATATCAGTAAGTGATTAAAAATTATATTTAGTATTAAAAATAGACATTCCAGGTTTCATCAACTCTGGAGGGCAACTACAGCAGCATCTGAAGGTTTTCATTTTCATCATATGTGATTTACAGTTTCCATTTAATATCAATGCTATTAGTCAACTCTCTTATTTGTCCCTTTACATTTATTTTAGAATCCAATCAATCATGCTAAAACCATTTCTTCAACTTTTGGAAAACATTTTTTCGATTGGCTAAAAATACATTTTTACCAGATCAAAATGATGGAGTTCTGTCAAAAAAAAGAGAAGAGGAATGTTTTTATATTCCCTGTGTTTGTCATTTCACATAAAAGAACTTTTGTTCCACTCTGCAAGATATAATGCTTCTTGGAAATCTGGAAATTGCAGGTGTAGTTACGGAGTTCAAAAATTATAGCGTTTGACTGTTAGTTGGCAGAATCCATACAAAAGTTCTTTTTTTAGCTTAGCTTTTGTAAAACGTGTAATTACATAGAAAAATCCTGTTGAGTTTGTTTGGGACGGTTTATGTGAGAGACTTCCTAAGCTTCAGAATCTGAAGCACAAAGACATGTTAATGAACATCAGATAGTCTTACCACTTACATTAACACAAACAATCTCTTTCCCATTGAACTAATATTTACTTTAGCCTAGATAATGCCAGCAACAGAAATTACCCCAGTCAAAACAGGGTGGTAGATGTAGAACCAGTCTTCATTTCAGGTGGTATATGCTCTTTTCCTGAGAGTATGTACTTTGTAGTATATTAAAGGAATTGGATACCCATCATTTAATTTCCTATAGAAATTGCAAGTGGTAAATGGTGATCAAATGTGAACCAACACTTTCAGAATCTAATGAGTTTGCTGGAAAGATTCTGTTTGTTTTTTAATTCTCTGCACGCTCCAGTGACTTCTGCTATAGCATAGTCAGAATATGAACACAGGCCCACTTAGCACTGTGGGAGATAAAGCACTACATTGTTTAATTGCTAATGGCAGCCCTAATTAACACTTTCCATTGGCCACAGTCCTGGGGACTTGGTGTTACATAGCAGGGCACAAATGTGAATTTTTTATGCACTGTGCTTTAAATGAAAGGAAGAATTCAATGGAACTCTGAGACAAGACTTCAATTCAGAACTAAAGCCTATCAAGTAATTTGTCTAAATATGTTTCTGAATCAACTCAAGGCCAGCAAAGTCCTATAGTATTGATTTATGCCTCTGAAAGTGCCCCCAGTAGCTCCCCATCTTCATTTGTGCTGATTCATTACACACTCCATATACAAAACAACTATATAGATATACAGGTAAATATAAATATTATAGAGCTGCTAAACCTCTGAGATAAAAGATACGATACATTTAGTATATTAAATACAGTATTTGTAGCCATAAAGTTCTGCTTTAAGATAAAATGAACCTATCTAGAGAATGGTTGCCATATTATACAGTAACTGTATTTGTTCGCTGTTCTGCTGCTGATCTCAAGACTTATTTTCATATATTCTGTATTCTGCCCAGAATTCTGCATCTGGATTAAATAAATGACTTTCCTTGAGAGCATGGAGAGGAATAAAGTTGCACTATGTATTTGTTTTATTAAACAGCATATTCATATTATGATCATAGATAGACCGATAGTGGCAACATTCAAGCAGATTAATTGGCATTTCATGAAATTTATCCTAGTGTGTGTGCAATGCGGAAAGTACTGTGTGTTGGTGCTATAAAATAAAGCATAATAATAGTGTTAGAGTCATCGGGTGATAATTAACCTGCATGTACCAATTTGTTTGTGTGCTGCATAAGGAAATAGGAACACCCAAACAAAACCCACAAAATACTGGAAAGGTAATGATGATTTATTACTTTTTAAATATATAGTATAGTGACTTCTTTATCTGTACAATGCACTTTTAAAGGAGAAGGAAAATCTTCTTGCACTTGGGGGTGGCAAATGTTAGGCACCCCCAAGTGATTGTATTTTTCGTACCTAAAACCCCGAGCCGGTGCTCCTATCAGCAGAAAACTGCACCGGCCCAGGGTTATACCAGTGGGTTATCCTCTTCTGGCTTTTACTTTCTTCAAATAACCCGGGGCAGACGCATGCGCATTAGAACAAAATAGCTGACTTTTTAGTTAACGTTTGGCTGTTTTGCTCTACTGTGTATGCACAGCCACGCGAAGAAAGAAGAAGCCAGAAGGGAATTGCTCTGTGGTGTTTGCTGGAAGAACCCAGGTCCGGTGCAGTTTTCTGCTGATAGGAGCACCGGCCCGGAGTTTCAGGTAAGTAAATGCAATCACTTGGAGGTGCCTAACATTTGGCACCCCCAAGTGCAAGAAGACTTTCCTTCTCCTTTAATACATTGCAGGAAGATGAGGCATAAAACCCAGGCTTGACTGAATCATACTCCTGCAACTCTAGCACCAAGCCAGTCCTTCTGGTAATGATAGTTTCAGCTCATATACGACGTTATAACATATACGTGATCTATTGTGTGCACAGATGACCTTGTAGGTGTGGTATAGTTCTGTTATGCAGTTAAAGTGATACTGTTGCCCAAAAATATAGATTTTTGAATACAGCTTTTTTTATTTCATTTTATAAAGTTCTAAATAGTGATATTTTTATAGGAAATACATAAAAAGAATAATGCAGTGAAGATGTAGTCTTTCCAAATTTTCCGCATTTATTTAGTCCTGTGAAGATCTCAAAATCATGCTTTGATTTAAACATTGGGTTCTGTATATGATCTCAGAGATAGGAAAAGTTTCAACCATTATATGTTATTGGCAGGGTAACATCTTGCCATGCTGGATACCTTTATTGCTTCTTATAAAGAATCAGATGGAATTCAGCAAATGTTTACCAAAGTGTGCATGTAAGATGGGATAAAGAGAGGCAGCTTATAAGCAAGATGTTGGTCTGTCAGTAAATATAGAGACAACAGACATACATGTGTGTAGGGAGTTTTCTGTGTAACGCCTTTTGTGCAAACAACACTTTAAGATTTTCGTACTAACTTTTGGGGATTTATTAAAAACAAAAATGAACTGGGTTATCTTGCAAAAACAGACATTTTTTATTGCTCCACAAAGAAAGGAAATGTGACAGCAACATAACACATGCACCTTCAGTATTTTGGTACAGTAAGTGGATCACAGTACTCTAAAAGTGTTGCAACATTTACGTACTTCATTTTTACATTTTATGAGCATTTTATTAGAAGGAAAAAAGTTTTGAAATTATACATTTTACAAACACATATTATCTGGACCCTTAAATGGCTTGTCACGTTTTTCTAAACAGTTTTGCAATATTCATGCATATGAATCTGTATGCTTCCATCAATCATCACTGAGACATAGATCATTAGGAGAACATGGCTACTTTTAAACCCTTATGTTCTAACATGAAAGAAGTGGTAATAACAGCCCGAATGGCCATCAGGGGTTTGCTTTTAGACCAAGGCACAGTGCCAGTTCAGACTTCTGGATTTTCCCATCCTTGTTGACATCACAATGGTTTAATAGGATCTGACGGAATTTATCGAGGTCCACACCACTGATGCTTGGCTACGAGTATAAATAAATATGGTAATTTGTTGTTTAAAAAATAAACCTTTGATAAAATGACACTGGGAAAGATAAACGTTATTGTATGTAAACATTTCTTTCCCCACCCTTGACCATGAATAACTGTTCTAGTGGTTCTTTTGTCTTGAATGAAAACCAATGAAGATGGCTTGATTTTTTGATTCAGCAGAGATACATTCTCCTCACACAAACAACTTAAATGTCTATGAAGATTCTCATTTATCCAGGTCATGATATACATTATCTAGTAGAATTCAAAGGCTTCTGGACATTTAGGGGATTATTTATCTCAGTATTTCTAATATCAAACTTTGAACAACTTCGAATTCCCGAATTGACCTTATTTATGAAGAAAAAGGATCGAAAAATAGGCAAACCTCTGAGCTTTCCGAAAACTCAGAAGAGTTTTTTGCGCCGAAACCCCAAAATCATTGGATATCGGTATGTATATCAGCGCAAACGCGGACATTCCCCATTGACTTTTGCAGGACCTCTTGAGCTTTTAGATGCCAGAGTTTCGGATTCTGAGTTTTTAGACTTTAATAAATCTTGAAAATTTTTTACGTTTTTTTGCTCCAAAAACTACGAATTATTTGAGGTTTGGATATTCGGAGCTTGATAAATAACCCTCTTAGAGTTTTTCCTAGAAGACATTTCACCAGTGGCTTCTTCAGTTCAACTGAAGTGGTAGGGAATTCCCCGGCATTTTCTACCCTCAAGGGGGGGGCACTTGGATGAGTGATGAAAGGTTTTCAAGGAAAAACTCTAAGGGGGTTATTTATCAAAGGTTAAATTTTCAAGCTTTGTAAACTTTTTTAAACATCAAATAAATTTGGATGGATTCTGATTAAAAAAAAACTCAAATGTAAAAAATTTGAATCAGTGAAGTCAGGGTGAGCAACCTGAAAACTCAAACTGATTGAGTTTTCGGCAAAAATTTGAATTGTTTTTTGAATTGTTTTAGCAAAACCCACCGATACAATGTCAAACATCATAAAGGCTACAAACATCTTCAAATGGTTCAAGGGACCTCTGCCATTGACTTCTATATGACCTTGACAGGTTTTAGATGGTGTATTTTCTGATTCGAGCTATTTCCAGCTTTGGGGTATAATATATCTCTAAAAATTAAAGTTTTTTTTAAAAACTTACATTTTTCAAGTTTTTATTTTCAAGTTTGGACTGATATAAGCCTCAAAAAAACTATTTGTGGAAAAAACAACTCGACCTTTAATATATCTGCCCCTAAATGTCCAGTTACCTTTGACTTAATTCTACTAAATACTGTGTAAATAACTATTTGTTAAGGTATGGGATCTATTAAATGGAATTATTTGGGACCCAGGGTTTTGCAGATAAGGAGTCTTTCCATAATTTGGATCACCAAAATATACTACCAGGATGGTTTTTGCTACCAATATGGTTTCATTCAATTTAGTTACCATCAAGTACAAGGTGTTCATTAAAGAATACAAGAATTATTTGCTTAAAATGGACTCTATACAAAATGGGTTTCTCGGAGGCCAAACTAAAACCCGGTGAGATGTTTATTATATTTTTTGTTTAAAGGCAATTGCAAAAAGAAACATACAAGACTAAATAAATCTTCTGCATAGTTTTTCATCACAGAGGCAAGGATAAATAATATAAGGAGCATTTTTAAATTATGGACTAAAAAACAACGTTTTCATTTTGATACGACTATTGCTTTTAAACACGTCCAAATATTGGATCAAAGAGTGCTATTTCTGTAAAATCAGTTATTCACATGACTCATGGTAGATTCCCTGCTGGTTTTCGTAAAGGTCACTGGTAACGTCACTGATATTATGCTTTACACCCTGCTGCGGTGCCTGCTTTAAAAAAATGTTCTGCACAGTGGTATGCAATGTTACATGAACTTGTTTCTTTTTAGAACCCTGGCCAGCTGGCTCAGCTCTACTCACCTTCACAAGTTCCATCATATCTTTGACAAATCCGTCCACTTCTGGACCCTCTAATGCTCCTGTTTTACTCTGCAAAATAATCTCTATTAATGACTAGATTTGACAACTGAAAGATTTGGATAGACATTTAAATGAAACCCACAAAAACTGGATGCTCCCAAAATCCCTTAGCTGTTCTCCAGTAAAACCCTGGTTACATTGATGATGATGCACTACCGCTTCATTCACCTGTAAATTGTGGGTATGATATGATAATTGCGCATGAATGATCCCATGTCCTATTAAGTCAAAAGTAGACATCTGCTACTGATTAATATTCTTGACTTTCTGTATTGAGACCCGGCTATAACCTTTCTACTAGAAAAAGACCACGCTGCAGATCATTACAATGGGGCATTAGCAGACAAGAACATTTTTTGAGGGTTGTGAATCTGAAAATAAAATGTGATTATTCTCTTTCAATCCAGTGTTAAACACTAGTGCTGTACTGTAGAGTTCATTAGTAGCATGTGAAAGAACATATTCATATTAAAGTCAAACTGAAAGCCTTTCTTTCACTGCCCAAGTGTAAATACACAATGCATCTAAATGCTGATATGCTCACTTCCATTGACATTACGTAGATAATGATTTGCCACTAATATTCAACAATTCATATATATATCTATGGACTTGTGTAATGTATATATATATATAAATCTATGACATTTATACACACAGAACTACAGATAATAGATGTGATTTGATACGTACAACATCATAGTGCGCAAAGATAGTTTCAAAGTCGCTCTTTCTTTCCTCTTGGCTACTTGCCTAAAAGAGAATCACAGATCAATAGCTACATAAACAGACTGACTGCAAAGTCATCTACACACAGTTTTTAAGTAAAATAATGAATCAATAACGAATACAAAACTTTCCCAGCTTAAGTTTAGTGGCTAGCCTGATCAATACGAAGAACCTAAAATAGTTATAAGACAATAATTTGATGTTAGTTTATCCAGATAATGCCTTTAAGCTTGAAGTAAAAAGTATATCCAAAAATAGCAACTCTGTACTGAAGCTTATGCTTATGATAACTATAATAATGTATGAATTTGCCATAGTTGCATTAGGAATGCATTAATACGGCATTTTCAGGTGGTTTAGAAGAACAGATTACCTGCTATGACTAGTTATTGTATATTTACTACTACTATGGGACCTGTAATGCAGAATGCTTAAAGGGGTTGTTCACCTTTGTAACAAATTGACAAATCTAACAGTTCACATGAATAGAACAAACTTTTCCATAGAAATAGTTAACAGAAAAAGTACAGTTCATGAGATATTCACCTCAGAAGTGTCCCTGTACTAATCCTTCAGTTCCACACAGACCCTGTGCTGGGAGGGGGTCACTGACACCCAAAAACACTACAGTGTTCACTTCCTTTTCCTTATATGACATCACACATTGTACTGGCAGCTAACTTAACTCCTATTGGCTGTGTCTACTGTCATTCTGCCACTGCTTCCTGTGCTGGGGAATTTGAGCAGCATTCAGGTACTGAAGAGAAACTGTTACAAGTTTGTGAGAGGGAGGGGGAGTGTGGGCTGTGTACTGCAGAGACTTCAACTGTGCAGATGGGGGGATCAAGGTGCTTGGGACCAGGAGTTTTCTGGATAATGGATCTTTCCATAATTTGGATCTTCATACCTTAAGTCTACTAGAAAATCATGTAAACATTAAATAAACCCAATAGGCTGGTTTTGCTTCCAATAAGGATTAATTATATCTTAGTTGGGATCAAGTACAAGGTACAGGTATGGCATCTGTTATACAGAATGCTTGCGACCTGGGGTCTTCTGGATAGCAGATCTTTCTGTAATTTGGATCTTAGTACTAGAAAATGGTGTAAACACTAAATAAACCCAATAGGCTGGTTTTGCTTCCAATAAGGATTAATTATATCTTAGTTGGGATCAAGTACAAGCTACTGTTTTATTATTACACAGGAAAAAGAAATAATTTTTAAAAATTTGAATTATTGGATTATAATGGCTACTATGGGAGATGACACTTGTACTTTCCAGAGATATATTTTTTTTTGGGGGGGGGGTCCATGTATTATTTTGTGTATTTACCTCATAAAAAAGGTAAAATATTTTTCTGGTATAGATCCCTATATCATGAAAAATATAACTTTTTCATTTTTTGGTATTTAGAGCTCTAAATCTTGTTCCAGAAGTGGAACACTTAAAAAAGGTATCGTTTTCCTAGGTAAATTACCGCCCCCCCCCCCCCCGTACCTGCCCTCATCACTGCTCTGCCTGTCACTTAGGGCTGCCACCTCACCCTTTTAAAACCAAACACATGAAATCCACAGCCTGCATGGCTAATTAGCAATTCATTTAGATGCGTGATTCATGGATGCACAGAAATCAGTTCAGTCTGCAGCATCTAAATGAATTGCTAATTAGCCATGCAGCCTGTGGATTTCATATGTGTTTGGTTTTAAAAGGGTGAGGTGGCAACCCTACTGTCCCTGCTAGATGTGTAAATTACATACGTTTCTAAGTAAGTCAGTGCTGGTTTTGTTGCAATTTTGTAAATAACTGACATTATGCTTAATGCCAAAGGTTGCCAAACAATGTTGCTCCTTCATTTTCTGCAGTATTTGTCTGCATGGCTGTGTGATTGTTTGTTGCAAGGCAGGTTTGTTTATCTGCTGCGTCTGTTAACCTCTGCCATTACAATTGAGTAATCAACCAATGACCATTCAAATTATGTGACCGGTTACAGTTCACAAGCACCCAATCAATTACTAGGAGGAGGGCAGTATCAACATCCAATAGGAAACAAGTAAGGGCAAAGCCTGGGCATGATGATGTCATCATATAGGAAGTTCTTGGTGTGTCAGGTTCAAAATAGGCCACTCCCATCACTTCAGAAAACTGGTCTGAGAGACAGGAGAAGGGCTGAGTTAATAGGTATAAAAATTAGCTTTACAATGGCATTTTTACTTTTTGTTATGGAAAATGGTTTTTCTAACACATTGAGAGCATTGTTAGTGGTTTCATAAGATTTGTACATTGAAGGTGAACAACCCCTTTAAGGGATACTGTCATGGAAAAACATGTTTTTTCCAAAACACATCAGTTAATAGTGCTGCTCCAGAAGAATTCTGCACTGAAATCCATTTCTCAAAAGAGCAAACAGATTTTTTTTCTATTCAATTTTGAAATCTGACATGGGGCTAGACATTTTGTCAGTTTCCCAGGTGCCCCAGTCATGTGACTTGTGCCTGCACTTTAGGATGGAACTACTTTCTGGCAGGCTGTTTCTCCTACTTAATGTAACTGAATCAGTCTCAGTGGGACTTGGCTTTTACTATTAAGTGCTGTTCTCAGATCTTCCAGGGAGCTGTTATCTTGGGTTAGGGAGCTGCTATCTCATTACCTTCCCGTTACTTTCTTTTGAAAAATGGATTTGAGTGCAGAATATTGCTGGAGCAGCACTATTAACTAATGCGTTTTGAAAAACATGTTTTCCCATGACAGTATCTCTTTGGAACTAGGGCATTCTGGGTAATGGATATTTGTGTAATTTGGATCACCATAACTTAAGTCTACTAAAAAAAATAATTTAAACATTAAATAAACCCAAATGGGTTGGTTTTGCCACCAATAAGCATGAATTATTTTTAAGTTTGGATCAAGTACAAGGTACTATTTTATTATTAAAGAGAAAAAAGAAAACATTTAAAATTTTTTTTTAATTATTTAGATAAAATTGAGTCTATGGGAGATGACCTTCCTGTAATTCAGAGCTTTATGGATAATGGCTTTCCCGATAATGGATCCCATACCTGTACCTGAAATCCCTTTAATTAGTCAAACACAATAAAGGAATAAGAAGAATCTCTCTAAACTGTCCATTGAGAAGACAGGACACGTTACTGGCCTTTCATACTGTATATGTGTGTCACTGGATGAGATACTAAATATAGCTATAGATTATTTTGAAAAAAGCATGGAGAGGAAATCCAACACAATACAAACACATTTCCACAGATGGTCAGTTAGAAACAACTGGCATATTTAGGATTTATATGGCTGGTGTTGAAAAAAGGGACAAATGCACTTCAACAGATTAATATGCAGTTTATCTGCATAACAGTTTTTGGTCCTTTCTTAAAAGGGTCATTAATGCCCTAAACATTTCATTTGAATAAGAATAAACTGCACAGCAAGAGGTCAAATCTAGATTATAATTTTTCTCTCTACCTATCATATAAAGTACATTTTTGTTGGGGTGCCACAATGATGCAACAGGATGGTATGTTGGTTATACAAGGTACATTGATAGATAAGGAATGAATGTTTACTAAGGGACACATTAATCAATGTTCAAATTCAAATTTTTATCGCAATTCAAGTTTATTTGTGCAAAAACTTGCAAACTCAAATCTGAGATTTATTAATATCAAATAACTTGAAAAAGATGCAGAAAAAGATTCAGCATCTAAAAGCTGAAGAGTTCACGTAGACGTCAACAGTGGTAGTCTTATTACAAGTTTTTTTAATATTCTTTTAAAAGATAGCTAAACATTAAAAATGACATGTGGTTTTGCTATGTTCAAGTTTTTTTCCACAATTTTAATCAATTGACTTTTCAGGGTTCATAAATAAGCTCACATTTGACGAAAACCTCACAAATTTACAAATTTGAATTTGATAAATAGGCCTCCCCAGTGAAGTTCTATTTAACATTGAGTTGCGATTTATTCTCAGTTTGGAAAAATGTGGCAATAATTGGGATTTATTAAAGGGATCCTGTCATCGGAAAATATGTTTTTTTCAAAACGCATCAGTTAATAGGGCTACTCCAGCATAATTCTGCACTGAAATCCATTTCTCAAAAGAGCAAACAGATTTTTTTATATTCAATTTTGAAATCTGACATGGGGCTAGACATTTTGTCAATTTCCCAGCTGCCCCTGGTCATGTGACTTGTGCCTGCACTTTAGGAGAGAAATGCTTTCTGGCAGGCTGCTGTTTTTCCTTCTCAATGTAACTGAATGTGCCTCAGTGAGACGTGGGTTTTTACTATTGAGTGCTGTTCTTAGATCTACCAGGCAGCTGTTATCTTGTGTTAGGGAGCTGTTATCTAGTTACCTTCCCATTGTTCTTTTGTTTGGCTGCTGGAGGGAAAAAGGGAGGGGGGGTGACATCACTCTAACTTGCAGTACAGCAGTAAAGAGTGAAGTTTATCAGAGCACAAGTCACATGACTTGGGCAGCTGGGAAATTGACAATATGTCTAGCCACATGTCAGATTTCAAAATTGAATATAAACAAATATGTTTGCTCTTTTGAGAAATGGATTTCAGTGCAGAATTCTGCTGGAGCAGCACTATTAACTGATTCATTTAAAAAAAAAAAAATTCCCCATGACAGTGTCCTTTTTTCCCCTTTTTTAAGAGATTACTGCGTTGGGCTTGAAGCAGCCTGGGATTGAATGCACCCTATAAATATCAAGTAAGTGGTGTGTCGAAGACAAAAGGTTTTTGGACATTGGACTTTAAATCCGGGAAAGAAACAAATGCTGCTTGTCTGAATGAGGCTGCCACGAAATTCAGTTCTAGTGATGTACAATTAGGGTTCTACTGTCATACATTTGTAAAAAGAATTTTGGACATTTATTTAATACAAACCAATGTACCAATCTTTATTTTTATGTGTGTGTGTTGATCTCATCAATCCAGTTATTCTAGTCATATGCCCATAAATTAGTTAATATTTATCTCTAGTATCTAGAAATAGTTTATGGATTTTCTTGAGCAAATATCATTTTGTCTCCAGGAAATACTGCTGGGCTATAAACAGAAAAGGCAGGTATGGATGTTAATAATGAACAAACTCTGTAGTGTGGTGCATATATATAAATAAAGGATAATAATAACTACATCTCCCTTATCAACAGAATACCTGCTGCAGATAACTTTTCTACAGTTTAAATTGTTTCTATTTCTGCACTTAAAAACATGTTTCTAGATGGCCAGGAAAAGACTGAAGTTTCCTGGACTTGAGATCTAAACTAAGCTAGTTTTAACATTCTCAAGAAGGAAAGAAAAAAAGAATGTTAATTCTAAGTAAGTTCTTCATCTTAATCTATTAAATCGATCATTTTGAATCAATTAAATATAGGCTGGGGAGCAGAATACAATAAAATGATGCATTGCACCTGTTTTACACCCTGCCTTCTATGTAGTAAATGAACACTACAGTGCAATTTAAATGCATGCTTTCTATATATTTATAGGTCTATTAATCTTCATGGTTCTTTTCAAATATTCTGTAGATAAAACATTAACTGAACCTTCAGCCAATTTTCTAAGTTGGCTACTGCAGGATTCTGTATTGAATCCATTTTTATTAAATCTGTTCCTTAATAACTAGAGAAGGACATTGAAAAACAAGGTGGCTGCTTTTAATAATGACACAAAATCATGCTGAACAATTGAATCCAAATAGGGTGTATAACCCTTGCAGGGGACACTGAAAAAAATGGTCATATGGGCAGCTAAGAATTTATATGTGAGGCTATGTAATTGGGATTAAAAGATATTCAGACCATTTATACTTTATAACAGTGCTGTCCAACTTCTGTGGTTCCGAGGGCTGGAATTTTTCTGGCCTATGTGATGGAGGGATGATAATGCAAGCCAGAGCTGTCCACTCCATGTTTGTAAACCACACCCACTTTAAACCACATTAATGGTGGTAGCACGCCAAAAAATCAAATGGTTAGTGCTCACTGCAGGGATATCACTTATCCCTCATATGTGAGAAATTTAAGTCATGTTAAAAGATACCCTTAAATCCATATGCCTCCTCCTCCCCTGGGGATAACACAGCACCCCCCAAAAACCTTAGGGGCCCCTAACAACAAACCCTACCAGACTCATGTCCCACAGGGAGCATAGGGCAGGCAGAGTATGGCACACATAGGGAACATAGGGAAGGCAGAGTATGGCACACACGGGGGACATAGGGAAGGCAGAGTATGGCACACACAGGGGACACAGGGCAGGCAGAGTATGGCACACACAGGGAGCATAGGGCAGGCAGAGTATGGCACACACAGGGAGCATAGGGCAGGTAGAGTATTGCACACACAGGGGACATAGGGCAAGCAGAGTATGGCAAACCCGGATCATAGGGAAGGCAGAGTATGGCACACACATGGAGCATGGAGCAGGCAGAGTATGGCACATACATGGCACACATAGGGAGCATAGGGAAGGCAGAGTATGGCACACACAGGGGACATAGGGAAGGCGGAGTATGGCACATACATGGAGCATAGGGCAGGCAGAGTATGGCACATACATGGAGCATAGGAAGCAGAATACAGAGGAATACCTAGAAGAGCCACTCTAATATGAACAGTTCCTACTGTGCTACATACAGTGACACAATGCTGGTGCCCCTCCAGTAGTTTGTATGATCTGTGAACAGGTGAACAATGTGGGCACTGAGATGTGAACTGTACAGAGCTTTAGGGATGTGAACACTACAGTTGTAAACAATGCATGGGCCAGTCATTATCAATACTGATACAAGTAAGCAAGTCACAGCAGGCAGACTTTCATGTGGGGGACACACAACGGGAGAGGGTGTCACAGACCAGATGAGGCACACGGGCCGCTAGTTGGACAGCACTGCCTTATAATATTACACAGTATTACTTTGCTTGCATTCAGTTGTTGTTTCATGTATTTGCATTAACTTGCCATAAACTGATTTACAAACAGACTTACAAACACAGTTCTGTAACTTGCACAGCAGCAATGGCCAATAACAACCAATCAGCCGTTATTTTTCAATAGTCTACAAGTTAGAGAATGAAAGTAAAGACCTGAGTTCATATGGCTTGTGCAGGTTAACCCCTGGGGGCTGATTTATTCATTTTCTGGATTGCGGTTTCTCCTTGATTAAAAAACCAGCACTATATTTTCTATAGTAACCTTGTGTTTTCAACAGTACTAATCTGTTACTATGTTCTGTTGCAGGTTTGCTACTTATCTATTGATGTTTCATACTACTCACATCCATTTTGAATTGAAGAAGGAAATTTTCTTGCAGAGCCAGGATCCTTAAAGAGAAATAAAATAATACACATTATGATTATTCTGAGCTCTCTAATTTATATGGAACTCATCTATTATATATAATGGCTCATAAATGAATGGACTAAAAATTGCATGTGCATTATAGCCATTTATAAAAGGTTCTTGTTATCATACATGCTCCTTGCACTATTTGCAGGGGCTGTTTATTAGTGATGAGCGAATCGAAAAATTTGAAAACTTCGCAAAACGCATTAAAGTCAATGGGCATAAACAATTTTTTACGCATGCGCCAATTTTTCTAACTCCGAATGCATTAAAGTCAATGGCTGTTTTTTCTTGTGGAAACTTTTTTGTTTTGACAACTTTTTTGTCCAAATGCATTAAAGTGAATGAGCATTTTTCTTATGGCAACTTTTTTGTCCAGATACATTAAAGTCAATGAGCATTATTTTCTTATGGCGACTTTTTTTGTCCAAATACATTAAAGTCAATGGGTGTTTTTCTTATGGAGACTTTTTTGTCTTGGCGACATTTTTGTCGTTGCAATTTTTTTTTTTTTGCAGCTAATTTTTCCGTGGTAAATTTTTGCCGCAGTTTCACAAAGTTTATACTGAGATATTTCTTTAAATACTGTCATATTTTTCCCATTACATTTACAGTTCCCTGTAAAATAGAAGGTCATATTTTAACACTTTTACATATACATTCACAATGCAAAATGACAAGATTACCAGCAACAAGAAGCATTCAGTCTGCAGCTGTAAGAGCATATTCACTCTCAACAATACACTGCCACAATTATCTTTTTCTCCATACAAAACAAGAGCTGGGCCATTAACCTTTAATAAAGTTTATTGTTCTCCCTGGCTACCTACTAGTGCTGACGCAGATACACTGTATAATCCATAAAGAAAACATAACAAAAGCCTTGTAAAATATGTCTACGAAGGTTTTCATTCATCAGGTCAGGTCAGGTCATGGTATATCTCGTATTTTGCTAGATATACCTTGTAAAATACATACTTTGCCAAGTCATTCAGGTCTAGCCGTCCATCTTTATTTCTGTTGAACAGTTTCATCTGTAATTAGAAAAAGGTGAAAACCGTTATTGGTAGTGTTAATGACTTCCAAATACTGGTTGATTGTAATGATGGAATTCAAAAATGTACTAAAGCTTATATAGAAAATGTATTGATTCCTCATAATAATTTGGTTTTGCTAGTTGTACATTTAAAGGGGTTGTTTGACTTTAAATTAGCTTTCAGTATGATGTAGAGAGTGATGTGATGATACAATTTGCAATTGGTTTTCATTATTTATTTTTTGAGTTATTTAGTAGCTCTCCAGTTTTCAGCTTCAGGAATCTGGTTGCTAGGGGTCATATTATTCTAACAACCATTGAGTTCACCATGCAAAACATTATTTCAGCTGTTTGAGAAAATCATAAGTTACCCTCCTCACCATTTACGCCTAGTTTAATTATAAAAAGTAAATAAGCGATCTGATTGTCAGGCATCAGTTGTCTTTAAACTGTTTATAATTATTATTAAAGGAACAGTTCAGTGTAAAAATAAAAACTGTGTTAATGGATAGGTTGTGCAAAATAAAAAATGACAAGATTACCAGCAACAAGAAGCATTCAGTCTGCAGCTGTAAGAGCATATTCACTCTCAACAATACACTGCCACAATTATCGGAATGTGGTGTTCTTCTTCCACCATGCAAAGCTCTTTTGTTATGACCAAATAAGTCTCATCAGTCCAAAGCACTTTGTTCCAAAATGACTGTTGCTTGTCTATATGAGCTTTTGCATACAACAAGCAACTCTGTTTGTGGTGTGAGTGCAGAAAGGGCTTCTCATCACCCTGCCATACAGATGTTCTTTGTGCAATTGTAGAAAGATGTACAGATACACCATCTGCAGCAAGATGTTCTTGCAGGTCTTTGGAGGTGATCTTTGGGTTGTCTGTAACCATTCTCACAATCCTCCACATATGCCGCTCCTGTATTTTTTCTTGGCCTGCCAGACCTGGTTTTACAGCAACTGTGCCTGTGGCCTTCCATTTCCTGATTACATTCCTTACAGTTGAAACAGTCTAAACCTCTGATATAGCTTTTAGTAGCCTTGCCCTAAACCATGAAATGGAACAATCTTTGTTTTCAGATCTTTTGAGAGTTGCTTTGAGGATCCCATGCTGTCACTCTTTAGAGGAGAGTCAAACAGAAGCACAACTTGCAATTGGCCACCTTAAATACCTTTTCTCATGATTGAACACACCTGCCTATGAAGTTCAAGGCTTAACAAGCTAATCCAACCAATTTGGTGTTGCCAGTAACCAGTATTGAACAGTGCATTCAAATTAGCAAAATTACAAGGGTACCCACATTTTTGCACAGCCAGTTTTTCACATTTGATTTAATTTCATACATCTGAATTCTGCTTCACTAAACATCTCTGTTCAGAAAACACCCCAGTACTCAGATGTTCCTGGGAAATGAAGACATACCACTGTAATCTTTTCTTGTTGTGGAGTGGAGTCAATTATTATGCAGGCCGAAAGAGGTTCCCAAACTTTTTCATATGACTGTATGTATCTGACTATCCTAGTTCTCTTCTTTTTGACTTGAACCATTTGGATCTTGCCTTTGGTCTTTGGCACATTCATGCTGCCTATGCATCTCAACAGAGAGTGAATGCAGTTGGCTTCCCCTACCTCCCCTACCTATGCAAATAGGCTTTCCCCCCAAAATCTCACCCAAATAAACCCCTGCTACTGTGTCAGGCCTCCCTGTAGAGGCAGCATGGAGACTTTCTGGGATGGAGCTTGCAAAATGGGGGGGTGCTTCTAAATTAGGGTTAGCGGGTAACTGGGAATGTGTTGAATAAATGTGTTCTGGTTTTCCACTCTGGTAAGCCCCACTATGAGCATGATTGTTATATTTACATTGGTATCACAATCACCATTGTAACAGGTTTTACAGGTAGTACAGTCACCATATCTTTATAAATCACAAACACTATAACACTACAGCTTTGCAAACTTAAATATATTAAACACCATCACCTTTAACATGAACATATATATCAGCACACAGAAACATAAAGGTCACAATAGTTGCTACTTGCCATGGTGTCTGTATATTCATCCAGCTTGTCACCTGTAATATGTTTCTTGTGCTGTAAGAACAGATCTTGCAAGAAATTCTGAAAAACATGCAAAACTCACAAGTATTTCCTTATTTATCTTTTTATACATGCTGTAATACATTTAAATGTCTTTTTGATATTTTCAGCCTTATAAAATGTAAGAGTAGTCTTTAATGTAGAGTCTACATTAAAGAGGTGAATAATCCTGCCCAGCCTGCAGCCAGGCCTGGGAACCACTAGTTCCTTTACTGAACAGTGTATTCATAAAAAATCCATGAATAAAACTTCACTTTGCTATTAGGCACCTCTACTCATAAATCATTCCTTATATCAAATAGGGCAGCTAAAAGGGAGTACAGGTATAGGATCCCTTATCCGGAAACCCATTATCTAGAAAACTCCGAATTATGGAAAGGCCTTCTCCCATAGACCCCATTTTATGTAAATAATCAAAATTTTTAAAAATTATTTCCTTTTTCTCTGTAGTAATAAAACAGTACATTAATCCAAACTAATATATAATTAATCCTTATTGGATGCAATACCATATTATTGGGTTTATTTAATGTTTACATGATTTTCTAGTAGACTTAAGGCATGAAGATCCAAACTACGGAAAGATCCGTTATCCGTAAAACCCCAGGTCCCGAGCATTCTGGATAAAAGGTCCCATACCTGTACTAGAATATGAGAAGAGTCTAATTTGCTTTTCCCCATGAAGAAGTGTTAGAGCACCAAGGGGTTAAAGAAAGGGCCTCTGCAAGCTGAAATGACCTGTAAGTTAGGGGACAGATAGTAGGCAAAAGGGGGGACGTCTACAAGCCTCCCTATGCCCACCTTGAATAGAGTGCTGCTATTTGTAGGCATTAGGGATCGGCAAATATTTTCACCTTTTTTCGCCGTGGAAATTACGCCTATAGACTTGTATGGCGTTGTGCGGTCAAAAAAAAGACGCGCAGCAAATTTTTTTTGACTCTCGTCTTTTTTTTGCCGCCCATAGACTCTAATGGCCATTGCCGACATTTCGCCGGCGGTGAATTTTTGGGGAAACTAAACGTTTCAAATTTGCCCATCCCTATTCATGGGGGCAGTTGCTGGAGCACAGAGGCCACTTATAATACAGAAATAAAGGATGACAGTGTGCAAAAAATGTCTTTTGAGTTGCACACCACCTTTCTTGCTGTAAATGTAAAGCCCTTTTAATTCTTTTTAATTCTTTACATTAAATCTACATGCAAAATCTTTCATATTTTAAAATATTCAAAGAATTGACTCACTCTTTGCAAGGAAATCATATTCTTGTTCCAAACTAATATCTCCATTAATAGAAGCAAAATAAATCTAAAAATATGTAACTATTTGTAGTTTGTGGCGTGTCTCCTCAAAAAAAAAAAAGCATAGACACATAGTAAGTTAGGTTGAAAAAAGACACACATCCATTAAGTTCAGTCTTTTATGTCTATATATAACCTACATAACTGCCAGTTGATCCAGAGGAAGTCAAAAAACTCATTTGAAGAATCTCCAATTTGCCTCAGATTGGGAAGAAATCCTTCCTGACTACAAGATGGAATTTAGACCAGTACCTAGATTAACTTGTTCTATGAGCTATCTCCCATAACCCAGCATCTGCTAAAAAGCCATCCAACCCCTTCTTAAAGCTATCTAATGTATCATCATAATACACTCAGTATTTGTTTTTCTGTAATCAAATCATCTGGGGATTTTCTAGAAAGGCATTTGGGAGTCTGAATTTTAAGATCATTAGAATATACTTTATACATTAAACTATGCTATGGTAAAGTGAATAAACGCAATAGTGACATTTATATATACAGGTGTGGGATCCATTATCTGGAAACCCATTATCCAGAAAGCTCTGAATTAAGGAAGGGACATCTCCCATAGACTCCATTTTAATTGAATAATTTGATATAGGCAATTCTTTTTGAAAATTAGAATTATTTGATTACAATTAAGTCTATGGGAGATGAGCTTCCTTGATAATGGGTTTCTGGCTAATGGATCCCACACCTGTATAAGGAATGGCCTAGGAAACAGACAAAAGGAACATTATATTGATTCAGAAATGGCTCTGTTGCACGTTGTTCCACATCCTTCCTCCAAGCCCGTTGAACTCCATTTATTTTCATTTGCTAATGGTTTCTAACAAACAGTGCACAAAGCAAACAGTAATGGGTCCTTTGGGCAATGTGCTTCTATTCCAAACAAACACATTTATTGTAATTATTAGGGATGTATTATGTTATACAGTATGGTAATGCAGTGTAACTTGATTAACCATTACATGACCTGCTCTAGATCAAATATATTGATACAGATGCTGCACATACCCTGATTAGAATACATTGAAAATATGTATCTTGGTGCTGGCTGCACAAAACACACATTCACAGGGGATTCAGTGACTGTACTGGACTCTCTTAGAACAATTAGTTTGGTAATCATATGATTATAATTCTGGTTTTCATTGCTGTGTCTTGATTTTGTATACGTACATTTTAATGGCTCATTTACAAAGGCAACTACAAATTGCTAAAATGAAGACTAAATTGAATACAGAGTAATGCCTGCCCTATGTACCCTATGGCAGAAGGTAAAGGACAGGGCTGGAAATTAGGGGTAGGCAGAAGAGACGAGGGGGATGATGGACAAATACCCTTTCTGTCTACCTGCCCCTTGTTTAGGCTCCTAATGAAATGCCAGATGGGCCTTTGCTGATCACACTGCCCCCTGCTCATCTCTCTCTCTCGTGTGCAAGTGGGGACAGGGTTTGATTTGCAGTTTGTTTTGGGCATGCCTTCTTCTTGGCCTGGCACTGAGCCTATTGTCCCTAACACTGCTCTCTGAGTCCGGTGCTTGGTGTACGGTACAATATTCTCCAGAGCACATGTTAACAGTAAGGGGCACATTTAGTAAGGGTCGACGTGAATTCGAAGTGAACATATTCGAACTGAAAAACTTTGAATTTCGAAGTAATTTTTGGGTACTTCGACCATCGAATAGGCCAAATTCAACTTCGACTTCGATTCGAAGATAAAATGCTTCAACTATTCGACCATTCGATAATCGAAGTACTGTCTCTTTAAAAAACTTTGACTTCGACACTTAGCCACCTTAAACTTGCCGAATAGCCTATGGGGACCTCCTAGAACCTATAGCCAACATTTGGCTACGTTTTTAGCAGTCGAAATAGTACGATTAAATTGTTCGAACCGTTCGATTCGAAGTATAATCGTACGATTGTAGTACGATCGTATGATCTCAAAAATCCTACGAATTCGACATCGAATGTCAAATTAGCCTATTGGATGGTCGAATTTCAACGTTTTTTGCACTTCGAAATTCGACCCTTGATAAATCTGCCCCTAAGTGAACACTAATAGGCGTGCTCTTGTGCCCCTAAACACGCTAGCACTTGCACTCTGGGAATCACTAAATTACCCCTGTTAACAGTTATAGTTTTTATTACCATTATTTACAGCACTGTAGCAACTAATATGTACTATTAGTGGCTACAGTGCTGGATGCAAATATATGTGCAAATCTGTGCATCTCAAAATGACATATGTATATATATTGCAGATATTAATGTTACTGGGGCACAGGGTTTAGTACAATAAGGTGCACGGAAGCACAAGACTTTACACCTGCCCCTTATAAATCATGGCTATGTGTACTACTTTTTTAATTCTGATTAGATTGCCTACAACTAAAAGGTGTTAAAGTAAATGCCCATATCCTGCCAACAAAACAGATGCAGATGCAACTTAAGGTTTTATTTACAAACAGTTTTGCATAGGGATGCACAGAATCCAGGAATCAATTCAGGATTTGGCCATGATTCTGCCTTTTTCAGCAGGATTATGATTAAGACAAAGTGCTTCAAAAAAGAACCAAATCCTAAAAATCACATGACTGTCACACAAACAAGGAAGTTAATCATTTTTGCTTATGCACATCCAGTTCCCTTACTTTTCTTACAGCTAATGAAATATTTCTAGTTTGACAGGTTCGGTGGCCATGGCCTGTTGTTATTTATACTGGCACATTACAATCTTACCCTGAGTTCAACTGCTGAGATAAATCCACTGCTATCCTCATCAAATTTCCTCCAAATCTGGAAAATGAGACATTTTCATTTGTTAATAGACTATAATAGACAATAATATTTAATTAATTTATATTAATAGGGAACGCAATGTTCTTTTACCGAAAAGACTGATACTTTGTCTTATTTAAACCTTCGTGTGAAATGAAATCTAAATGTGTTTATTTCAATTCACATTGATTTATTCTACAGCACACCTTCTAGAGATGTGTGTCAGTTTAATATAATTTTACATGTTGGAATAATGCCTTTGGACTCTTCAAGGTCTTTTACAAAGCACCACTGAATAATGGTTACAAATACATTATGGTATATTAGTTGACCCTAGGAACTCATGGATGATCTCAAGCCGACTAACAATCCAGATACATTTGCTTGTTCAAACCAGAATATCCTTGAATCCTGTAAGTATCCTGTAAGTACTCAATTGAACTATGTGCTTTATATTTTATAACTAGTTGTAGACTAATCAAGGCTACTATGTCATAAGTTCCCATTAGAAACTGCACTAATGCAAATTAACTCTATGTTAAGACATCATTCCAATAAGCACAACACACCAAGCAAGACTAGAACAACAGAATTCCAGTGCAATTATGGGACCTGTTATCCAGAATGCTTGAGACCTATGGTTTTCCAGATAAGTTGTCTTTCTGTAATTTGGATCTCCATAACTTAAGTCAAATAGAAAATAATTTAAACATTATTTAAAGCCAATGGGATTGTTTTACCTCCAATAAGGATTAATTATATTTTACAGTATTTGGGATCCAGTACAAGGTATTGTTTTCTCATTACAGAGAAAAAGGAAATCGTTTTCTAAAATGGGAATTATTCGATTAAAATGGAGTCTATGGGAAATCACCTTCCTGTTTCCGGATAACTGATCCCACATCTGTACCCCCATCTGTGTTCCCTGTATTTTGCACAATTCATCAGGGCAGGCTGGACCAGTGTACTAGTGCTACATTCAAGTTGGAAAAAAGCTGTTAGCAAGTACTTGTTAATTTTTGGCCTAAATGTTCCAAACTACTGTTAATCCTATACCAAAAATGTATACTGTATGTACTGTATTTTTAGCTGTCCTTGTGAAACAAGGTGTTATAGTAGGTGAAGCATGAAAGGAGAACAATTCAGACCAATAGGAAATAAGCCTTTATTGCTGTTTTGCCCATACCCGCATGAACTCCACGCTGTTATCCAATGGAGTTTCTCGGCGAAACAGCAACAGAAAATTTTCATCTTCAGGCAGAATCATGTTTGCAAGCTGGATAATAAAAAAAGCATAACAAAATAAAAAATCAGCAGAGGAAAGTAGTTCTGTTTATTTGATGACAAAGCTTAATGACATGGCTTTACATACACATACAGCTGCACCTCCTAACACTCGTGTTGGTTTCATTCTCTTCTATTTTAAAAAGGCTATTACCTGCAAATAACACAATTACAAGTAAAAAAAAATCCCCTGAATTCATAATGTATCTCTGTTCATGAGATATTATGTTAATGAAGAGTTCCATGTTCATCTATAGGGGTTAAGTTTAGGGGGTTAAGTTTTTTTATTGAAAAGGTCATGAAAGATCTAGGTGACTTCTAATATTTTTAGATATTACGATTACATTCTTTTTTTATTATTATACAAGTGTCAGTGAGTCATGTGACACAAACAACAGCACTAAGCATTTGTAATGCTATCATACACAGGATATGTATATGACAAGAGCTATAATAGAATAATAATTAGAAGAAGAAGAATATGTCCTTCTTAATAGTACTTAGTGATTTCATTTGAGTCAGATGACCCACTATAACAAGAAATATAATCTCCAATAGAAGTCACCTTGCAGTTCCAACGCCTGAATAAGAACAGTCAGCCTGTAGGCTTGTGCCTTTGGTGACTTTGGGGTCTTATAATATAATTATATTTAACATTATTTTATTATTACTTCAGGTCCTGTTCCAGTTCTTAGTTCAAGTGAAATATATTAATAATTCACAAAATGATAAAGACATGAAATGAAGACCAATTGAGCACTGCTGATGCCGTACTTCCCTTTTCCTCCTTCTTCTTTTATTTAGAGTACCAGTATTTTCAGTTTAACTCCAATACATTATTGTTCTGATAGATTTTTGTGATTTCAAAATGGTAACCAAAATGCATAAAATGGAGCCTGAACAATTTCAGCCAAAAAATACAAAAAAAAAGTTATTCATGAAACTGGAGAAAGGCCTTTTTCAATCTGAGTTCTTTTTAAAGTAGTTTTAATGCATGAATATGTCTTATTCAAGATATATTTTACTATGTCTTTGCAAATAAGCCCCTTCATTTGTTCATGCTGCAAGAACAACACAGATAAACACATCCCACTGAGCTGACACAGACAACGCTAGAGGGACATTCACATGGCTTTGGCTATCAGGGCATGCCTCTAGGTTTATTACTTTCATGCCTTATCTTTATAGTAAGTGGATAAATTAAAATAAAATAGTGCCAAGACTTAATATGTTGATGACCAAGCTGAATGTGGCGGGCTGGCTATTTCACTATGCCTCGAGTTTAGAGGAACAAGCCATGCTGGAGAGACCCAGAATGCAGATTAAAAGGGACTGTAACATGAGATAACAAGAAGGGAAGGTGCCTCAGTGTCCTTGAAGGCTGCAGCACTTTGCATTCAATGATAACCACTCTGCTATTTTTGTCACTTACTGAATTGCGGATCTCTCAGATCTCTCCTATACATTCCTGACACAAAAATATTCTTCTCTTTTAGCCAAGCAGGAACAAACATTTCCATTCTGCTCTGACAGCAACAGGACAGAGTTAAGATTTGTAAAATGCAAATGAGCGGCGCTAAACATGATAAAAACTAACCGAGGCTGCATTCTCAAACATGCCGTATAGACTATTACATTGCAGGTCAGGAAAAGGCTCCTCAGAGAGACAGGAAATGTTTTACATGTCAAATGTGTAATGTGAATCCTATGGCAGGAGTTGGGCATTCTATCCCCATGGGGTAAACACACACTACAGCTAGCTTGAATGCTCTACTGAATAAAGGACAAACGTACCAGAACCCTGGTCTTTTTGACAGATTCATGATACTGTGTGTTTTTCGTTTGTCCTTATCATATGTAACACTGACAGAAAGAAAATATTTCCTGATGTATTTGCCCGTTTTAGTGAGGGAAGAGCAGACATACTTTGCATGCACTTTATTTTTTCTACTTTATTTTTTCACAATCTTCTATCATTTATATGCCAAGAGCTTTTATTGCTTTTTGCACTGCGCTAATGAATGGCTACGTTTAATGGATCTGACATTGTAAAACAACAAAATTAATTATTTAATATGTTCTACTCTGCCCCCTAGGAAAATATTAAGATCTGGCTGAGACAACTGTGTGGTTCGTGGCAACATAGGAGTCATAGATTCTGTCATAATTTTTATGGTGTCATTTTTATTTGTAAATTACATTGTTAACACTACACATAATTCACTCATATAACATTTTAATTCCTGAACCAACAAGTGTATTTTTTAGCTGTAATATTGGTGTGTAAGCAGCCACCTCAGGTCATGTGCTTTCAGAAAGAGCCAGTACTTCATGATGGAACTGCTTTCAGACAGACTATTGTTTCTTCTACTCGATGTAACTGAGTAACTGGTTTTTACTATTGATTGCTATTCTACTATGTACCAGGGAGCTGATACCTTGTGCCAGGGAGCTGTTATCTGGTTACTTTCCCATTGTTCTGTTGATGGGCTGCTTGAGGGAAAGGGAAGGCGGTGACATCACTTGCAGTAAAAAGCCACTGAAGTTTATCAGAGCACAAGTCACATGACTGAGGGCACCTGGGAAACTGAAAACATGTCTAGCCCCATGTCAGATTCCAAAATTAAATACTAAAAAAATCTGTTTGCTCTTTTAAAAAAACAGATTTCAGTGCAGAATTCTGCTGGAGCAGCACTATTAACTGATACGTTTTGTAAAAAACATGTTTTCCCGTGATAGTATCCCTTTATGCAGGAGTTAGTTCAAGTAAGTCAATTTAGATTGATTTCAATGGCATGATTTGGGTTCTAAGTTGTAAACTGATGCATATGTGGAGATTCATGCTCTGAAAATCACATGATTTAGATGGAATCAAGACTCATTAATAATGATTTAATCATTTGCTATTGGTGATTTTACATTTTAAATCTGAATGCTTGAAACAACTGGAACCCAGGTCTGTGCTGACTTCCAGCATCTCTTCTCAACTGTAATAAATCTTAGCTTTCAACATCACCCAGAAATCATATGCCAATCACGTGTTTTTTCATCCCACAAAGGAAGTTGCATTTTTTCCCACTTGCTGCCAAGTGGATTTTACTAGTCCTTTCTTACTGTAATTTGCATATGCAAATACGGATTCTGTTTTGGGAATCCTTGAGGAAAGATTTGGGATTCGCCCAAAGTCGCCTTTGGTAATTTTAAGCTTGATATTTGCCACCTTATTTACATTTAGGGGCCTATTTGTCATTTTGTGTAGAATTACACTAGAAAAATGGTGTAAAGAGTAATGTAAAATAAATGGTGTATTTATATATCGCCATATTTATAGTGTAATACATTACAGTCAACAGGGAACATTTCAGGCAGCAAGTAAAGTCTGGTGTTAAAACACTGCATTTTTACACAGTGTGGTGTATTTAATCACCATTTTTTTGTACAGTTTGATAATAGACCCCTTATTATATGTACATTCAATCTCATGTGCTATTCAGATGATCAATTTGATAATTCTCTGGATCCCGTTCTCAGACTCAAAACTATAGGCCAGTTAGTCTGCAAAGTAGTAGGAAAGCTTTTCGAAGTGTTAATAAATGATAAGATACTGGACTTCATAGCAAATAACAATACTATGAGTTTGTGCCAGCATGGTTTTATGTGTAATAGATCTTGCCAGACTAACTTAATTTCTTTTTATGAGAAGGTAAGTAGGGACCTCGATTCTGGGATGGCAGTGGATGTGATTTACTTAGACTTTGCTAAAACTGGTTAAATTTAGGAATGTTGGCCTGGAAGTATTTGTACCTGGATAGCGAACTGGCTAAAAGATAGACTAAAAAGAGTGGTGGTACATGGAACATTTTCTAATTGGACCAGTGTTGTTAGTGGTGTACCGCAGGGCTCTGTACTAGGTCCCTTGCTTTTCAACTTGTTTATTAATGACCTGGAGGTGGGCATTGAAAGTACTGTTTCTATTTTTGCAGATGATACTAAATTGTGCAGAACTATAGGTTCCATGCAGGATGCTGCCACTTTGCAGAGTGATTTGTCTAAGTTGGAAAACTGGGCAGCAAACTGGAAAATAAGGTTCACTGTTGATAAATGCAAGGTTATGCACTTTGGCAAAAATAATATAAATGTAAGTTATACACTAAATGGCAGTGTGTTGGGAGTTTCCTTAAATGAGAAGGATCTAGGGGTTTTTGTAGATAACACGTTGTCTAATTCTGGGCAGTGTCATTCTGTGGCTACTAAAGCAAATAAAGTTCTGTCTTGCATAAAAAAGGGCATTAACTCAAGGGATGAAAACATAATTATGCCTCTTTATAGGTCCCTGGTGAGGCCTCATCTGGAGTATGCAGTGCAGTTTTGGACTCCAGTCCTTAAGAGGGATATAAATGAGCTGGAGAGAGTGCAAAGACGTGCAACTAAACTGGTTACAGGGATGGAAGACTTGAATTATGAGGGTAGACTGTCAAGGTTGGGGTTGTTTTCTCTAGAAAAAAGGCGCTTGTGAGGGGACATGATTACACTTTACAAGTACATTAGAGGACATTATAGACAAATAGTAGGGGACCTTTTTACCCATAAAGAGGATCACCATACCAGAGGCCACCCCTTTAGACTAGAAGAAAAGAACTTTCATTTTAAGCAACGTAGGGGGTTCTTCACAGTCAGGACAGTGAGGTTATGGAATGCACTGCCGGGTGATGTTGTGACGGCTGATTCAGTTAATGCCTTTAAGAATGGCTTGGATGGAAGTATGGAATCGCTGCTTTCAGTACTTACTTTAAAGGGGTTGTTCACCTTCCAAACCCTTTTTTTCAGATTATTCCCCAGCAATAAAGACTTGTTTTAAATTACTTTCCATTATTTACTTTTTTACTGTTTTTCCAAAATCTAAGTTTAAAGGTGAATGTTCATGTCTCTGGTGTTTGAGTCTGGCAGCTCAGTGATTCAGGTGCAGACTATAAACTGTTACAATTATGCAACATTAAGTTGATACATTTCTCAGCAGCATCTTTGGAATATTAGCAACTTTTGTATCAATTCTAACAGCTGCCTGTAATGAAACCCAGAGATTCAGCTCAGCCGGGACAAAGATGAGTAATGTATCAACTAAATGTATCAATTTATAACAGTTTACAGGGTCGGCAACGCCCCCCCCCCCCGAGCTGCTTTAGAATGTAAAAAAATGATGCTTTACACTTCAATATTAAAAAAAACTGTGACATACGAAATAGAAAGTAATTGGAAAAGTCATTATTTTGGGTGACCTATCTGAAAACAACTAGTTGTTTGAAGGTGAACAAACACAAGTTATGCAAAAATAACCCTGATAGCCCACTTGTTAACCTAGTCCAGTTAGGAATTGCTCCACTGGCAACGACTGACTGATCAAGCATTATTGACAGTGCAAACTTTTAGGTGATGCTGTACCAGAAACCTTGGAAAACAGTGGAGTAGCTATAAAGGGGGCAAACAACTTGATTGCAGGGGAAACAGGGGGATCAAGGGTCCCACAAGGATGGGGATTCATGAGCCACAACGCACACAACATTTTTTACATGCCATGGGTTACCCACTGCTGGCAAATCTAAGCACACTGCATCCACTGCAAAAGCCTTGACCAATGGTTTTACGCCAACAATCTACTCTTAATATATACATAAAAATCATGCTGATTACTAGTAGTGATGCTATTTTCTAAAAAAGTAATCCTGAATGTGATCTATTAACAAATCTTCAAATGACATGGCCAGTACAGAGCCAAACCTAGTGTGTCTGAGGAAGGATTTTTGTTACCTGAAACATGTAGTGCACCTGTTTCTCCAATAAATATGAAGCAACAATATTTACCAACCCTCTTGGAGATTGATGTATCTAGGGCAGCGGTCTTCAACCTTTTTTTTTCATTCGGGTGAAAAAGGAGTTGGGGAGCAACACTAGCATGAAAAAAAGTTCTGGGGGTGCCAAATAGGGGCTGCGATTGGCCTTTAGGTATTGCCTATATATAATGGCAGCCTGCAGGAGGCTCTGTTTGGCAGTGCACCTGGTTAATATGCAAACACAGCTTGCCTTCAAGTCTGGAATCCAAAAATAAGCACCTGCTTTGGAACCACTGGGTGCAACATCTAATCGGTTGGTAAGCAACATGTTGCTCGCGAGCTACTGGTTGAGATCACTGATCTAGAGTGGCAGCTTTAGCAGGTGGCCTATATGGTAAATAAAAAAAGTAAATGGAAAAAAACCCCAGCCCACTGCTGAAAACTTGCAAGTAATCCCAGCAGTGGACCTAGCAGGCAAAGCCCGTTTCTGCTGCGATTGGCATAAGTACAAGACAGCATGACCTTCTGTGCTTGCACTGTGACTGCAGCCCTAAATGACGCTAAAGGTATGGGAGCTGCTATCCAGAATGTTTTCTAGATAAGGGGTCTTTCTGTAATTTGGATCTTTATACCTTTAGTCTATTAAAAATATCATAACAGCATTAATTAAACTCAATAATTAATATAACAATTTTTTAACTTATTGGGGTTGAAAGGTTATTATTCAATATGCAATTTATTCAATATGTAATTTATTTAATTGATTGTGGGATGGGGGTGGAGCACATGTACACGCCCCAACCCCTCACTATAAAAGGATTGTTAATGGTGTAACACGGGGCTTGATAAAGGGCCTGGTTGGCTCGAAACGTTGCCTTTGTATGCTATGGGCTAAATAAATTATGCACTTGAGCACTTTTGCAACTTAAAGGGGTTGTTCACCTTCCAAACACTTTTTTCAATTTAGTTGTTTTTAGATTGTTCCCTAGAAATAATGACCTTTTCCAATTACTTTCCATTATTTATTTTTTAAGTTTTTTCCAAAATCTAAGTTTAAAGTTGAATGTTCATGTCTCTGGTGTTTGAGTCTGACAGCTCAGTAATCCAGGTGCAGATTCTGAACTGTTACAATTTTGCAACATTTAGTTGATACATTTCTCAGCAGCATCTCTGGAGTATTAGCAACAATTGTATCAATTCTAACAGCTGCCTGTAATGAAACCCAGAGATTCTGCTCAGCAGGGACAAAGATAAGAAATGTATCAACTAAATGTATCAATTTAGAACAGTTTACAGGATCGGCGACCCCCCCTCCCAGAGCTGCTTCAGAAGGAGAGAAATGACACTTTATACTTCAATATTAGAAAAACCGTGACACATAGAAAATAGAAAGTCATTGGAAAAAGTCGTTATTTCTGGTGATCTATCTGATAACAACTAGTTGTTTGAAGGTGAACAACCCCTTTAACAGTGTGCTGCTAATTTTTATCTATGGATTGATGCGACCCGAGGACAGGATTGGGTCTTCTAGTTCAGCACCTGGCACTTCAACGGTGTTTGTTTGGGAGGTGAGCGCTCCAATTTTTGTGAGTGTTAGCATTAATTAAACTCAATAGGCTGGTTGTTCAATAACACCAATAAGGAGTAATTATATCTTAGTTTGAATCAAATACAAGGTTCCGTTTTATTATTACAGAGAAAAGGGACATCATTTTTAAAAATATGGATTATTTGATTAAAAAACAGTCTATGGGAGATGGCCTTCACGTAATTCGGAGCTTTCTGGATAATGGGTTTCCGGATAACAGATCCTATAGCTGTACCAAGCTCTCCATTGCTGAGCTATCTGTGGTGAGAGGGTTTGCTTCAGAGAATTATTTTTATTTCTATCTTTATAGAAGTTTACATAACTGACTTACAATTCACTACCTACAGTATGGTTTTTAAATATTGTTCAGTCAATGATAGGAGCATTTGATCCTTTGTTGTACTTATACTTGCTGGCCTTTTGTTTTTGTTTTTTTACACTGTATTAATTTTACATAGTAATTTACTACTGCTATATTTGATTATTCATTCAAATACCTTTGTACCTCAGGCTTATGGATCATATTTAAAAGCCCCCTTTGTTCCGCTGGAGTACACTTTTGTTGGTTGTGCAGAACAGCTGCCCTTGTTTATTCATGTATCCTTCCCACCTCTTCCAGTGAAATCCAGTTTTAAACAAATACATCGCTTAAAGCTATCACTCCCAAGATTTGTAAGAACAAATACACCAGCACTGCCTGAAAGCTGTACAGATATGGAACCTATTATCTAAAAACTAGAGCAATGACATTCCCCATAATATCCCTAATCTCTTAAACCAGTTATTTTTAGCATGTTATGCTTATTCTCTATAATAAAAAATTATGTTATGGTGAAGGCCATAAACACAGTAACAGTTAAATATTGAGAACAGTTACGTTAATGCTTGAGGGACCAGAACAAAATTCATATGTAGAGCAAAGTTTCTTGGCAAGTATTTTTTTTAATGATCTAGTACTTAGAGAGAATTAGCGATGTTTATAATAATTATGAAGAGGAGGTGTTAATAATTAAGGGAAACCACCCTCTATATAACAGTTAGCAGGTTACACAGGATGAGTTTGTATGGAGCATGTTTAAGATGGACACTCCTATTGTTAGTGATGTGTAAGTTGGGTGGGTTTGGACCAACTTCTGCAGACAATTGCCGAGCAGTGGGTGGGCTCAGGTTGAGCTCTTCCTTCCTACCTCACACTGCCGGCTTCTGAAGGAGGAAGCCTCTAAATATAGCTGTGTGCCAGTCCTGCCCTATTTTGTGACATTAGAGATGGGTGGGTTGGGTGTGGGTCTATAAATAGAGCTGCCACACAAGATCGGGTAGAGTTCTGGTTGGGAGGAATTGGGTTAAGCTCCCCATACTTTGGCCAATATAAATTACAAACAAATTACAAGTTGGCAGCTTGTTCGGCAGTGTATGGGGCCCTCCGACGTTCTTCCGAAAATCAGGAAGATGGCGACCGGCCAAGTTTGAAAATCCTGTTGGATCTGTTTGTTGATGCGGCCCTTGGTCGACCGCCTGTATTCTCACCATTGTGATCAGATCTTTGGGCCCTAGGGTCCATGATCGGATAAGCCAATATTTCCCACAGTGGGCATATCTGAGAGGCCTGATCTCTGCATGAATGTCATCTTTAGGGTTAACGCAGCTTCTATTTTTCTATTTTTCTATTTTTTTATAGAAACAGGGCAATTTTGGGTGCTTTGTTGCAATAGGAGGGGTGACTAATCTCCTGTGGTTTATTGCCTTTGAGGGTAGCTAACTCCTAAAACCAGTAGGGGTACTGATTGCTCCTCTAGAACAAAATGAACCAGATACTTTACCTGGGTAGCCTACATTCTGCATTGGATGTGTACTCTATTCTTTTTCCCTCCAGCTCAAGCGAACCAGCAGTTTAGTTATAAAGACTATGGGGTATATTTATCAAAGAGTGAAGTTAGAGATCGCCACAGTCTGCTATTGTGAAACACAGCAACTCTCCATTAATTTCCTTTTGGGGTATATTTATCAAAGAGTGAAGTTAGAGATCACCGCAGTCCTCTAGAGTGAAATTCCACCACTTTCCATTCATTTCTATGGGCTTTTTAAAAGAGTATTTATCAATGGGTGAAAGTGAAAGTTCATCCTTTGATAAATATGTCTTTCAAAATCCAATAGAAATGAATGGAGAGTGGCGGAATTTCACTCTAGAGGACTGTGGTGATCTCTAACTCGTTGATAAATATACCCCCCTGAACTCCGCTCTGTGCGGCAGATCTTAATCAATTCATGTCTATTTGCTGCACTGCAGCCTTTTTAAATGGCTTTATTTTTCTTCTTGAGAACTAAGGTGGCTAGCTCTGGATATAGTCATTCAAATTTGATATGAAAAAAAAAAAATGAAGGTAATTTCTCATATTGATTTCTGAAATATTTGTAAACCACAAAAGGTTTTACATAAATATATATAATGAAAATGAAAATAAAGCAAGTAAAAAGGCAGAAATATTTGCACCAAAACTTTTCTATCTTTTATAATCAGTTGCAATTTACAATTTGAAAACAAAAGGAAAGGTATGTTATTTGGCCAGGAATATGAGTTGGCAATAAATAGATTTGACTTTGGTTTGGGCCACATTTTCAATACACAGGTGTCCGTAAGGGACCAGGATCTGGTGTGAGAACAGCTGCGCTCTCAGAATGATTCACTTCATAACACAGCAAATATTTACATTTCTTGGCTAAATGAAAGGTACAATTGAAAAAAAAAAAAAAAATCTATCAATGTAACAGATCCCATCACAACATTCGACTCCATGTTTATATTTTTCTTTCTGTTAATGAGCAAATGTGGACTTTGCTCCTGCTCTTGATATACATAATACACAAGGATATGAAAGCAGATATAGACAATGGCTTTTGGTGCAACCCCTGGTGATAATCTCCAGCTTATTGTGAAAATAATTTTGCTTTTTCACTATAAAAACTTTTATGTGTGTTGGTCTTTTAGTGAAGATGGTAAAATCCTCAATGGAGCGGTTGCATTACAAATCCATCGTTTATATATTTTAACCTGCAATTATAATACTGCACGGAAAGTGTATTTTGTATCCACCAATGTGCCAAAGAACTATGTTATAGATGCATTCCCATTGCTAGTGTGATATACTGTATATATAATTACCTCTTGTATTTGTAGACGTCCATCAGCGGTAATGTCATACGCAGACATAAATCGATCTTTCACCCTCTGAACCTTATCAGCTGTTATTGCATTCTACAAAGTAGCCAAAACCAATATTTCAGTTGAGACCAACACAAAGGTATAAATGCATTTAACCATTAGAATGAGTGGTATAGAATGTTCAGAAAGCAGTTAGAATAAGCAAGGTAGTACTTATATGAACAGCAGGAATGGTTGGTTATAATGCATAGAATTTAACTTTATTTCTGGTATGTGTTCTAAGAATCTATGGAAGGCACTGAATAGAATCTGTTGTAGAATTAGTAGATTGTCAGGTGAAACATTTTTCAGTTAACTTTCAGTATGTTATAGAATGTCCTATGTCCGAGCAACTTTGCTATTGGTCTACAGTATTTTTTGTTTGTTTTTGTTTTTAAATCATTTGCCTTCTGCATCTTTCCAGCTTTCAAATGGGGGTCACTGACCCTAGCAGCAATTGTATTATTATTATTGTTACATGTTATAAATTATCTTTATATTAAGTCATTCTACTAGTGATATTCCAGTCTTTCATTAAACCACTGTCTGGTTGATAAGGTAAATAACAGCCATAGATCTGTTGAACTCCTAGATTGAAGAGCTGCTGAATAAAAAGATAAATAGCTGAAACCCCACAAAAAATAAATACCATTTGTAAATTGTCTCAGAATAGCAATTTTTATGGCATGCTAGACATTAATTTCAAAGTGAACAACCCATTAAAAAATAAATGTTGTCAACCAGAGCCGGACTGGGAGTAAAAAGCAGCCCGGGCAAAAAAAAAATCAAAGCAGCCCACATTTAAACACACAATGCTCTTGTACTCAGACGCTTATATATTGGGTTAAAACATATATATTGCGGTTCACTTTGTGTGTCTGTTCACCATCCATGTATGCAAATGATCCTCTAAATAACTGATATACTGGCATAGATGCTATAATTCATCAGTGCAGTTGCCTATATAAATCATTCAACGTTTTGAAAATTAAAGTAAAAGTTCCAAATGGCTGTTATCGGGAACCACTCTTGTGAAATTTAGCATCTATTAGTAAATCAGCCTCAGTGTATTTAATAAAGGCAAGGAGCTAGAGGCAAAGCATAGATAGGATATCTGGTTTAATGTAAACAACCTGTAGGGCAAATAAAGCGACACCAGTGATTTTTGAGTGTTGATGTGGTAACAGACTACCTTCCTCAAACTAGGCAAGAAAGAGTATCCTATAGTTTTGCGCACACACACAGGGCTGGTCTTACCAATTGTGGGACCCAATTAGAACCATTTTGGCATTTATTTTTCTAGAGTTCAACTGCATACACAGCACATTAATTCATTTTCACAGTATATGTAACCGAGTGCATTTTTAAAGAACTACCCTCAAAGCTTCCTTTTGTATGTTAAATAGTACAGGGAATACCTATGCTGCCATAGTTTTATGGGATCTCTCTGTACAGACTATGAGCAAACGTAGGGACTGTTCCTGCTGAATTGTGCTTAGTACAGAGGAATACCTATGCTGCTATAGTTTTATGGGATCTCTCTGTACAGACTATGAGCAAACTTATGGGACTGTTCCTGCTGAATTGTGCTTAGTACAGGGGAATACCTATGCTGCCGTAGTTTTATGGGATCTCTCTGTACAGACTATGAGCAAACTTAGGGACTGTTCCTGCTGAATTGTGCTTTGACTATGCCCACTACGGGAGATATATTGAATGTATAAATAGCTGAATATTTCTTTTAGCTGTTCCTAAAGCACAAATCTCATCATTCTGAGAAAAAAAGACACTGAAGCAATTTAATTTATAAAACCCAAACAACACAGTTGCAATACCTCCAGAAATCACATCAGATTCATAATAGAATGACACAAATGCAATTTTTGCTAACAAGGAAAGGGTAAAAAATCACAAGGCAGTATAATAAACGTGATTTGTATCCTTGGCCAGCATTCTTTGAGCACTGATAGTCTGGGGGGGGGGTGGATCTGCAGCAGCAGCGTTTGCCATGCATTGTGCCTGTTACAGTACTGGACAACACAGCAGATGTACACTGGTGCCTTTTTCACCCTGTCTGCAATTGGTTGTCATGTCCCATAGCTCAGGGCACCCAGCTTCACATAAGGAACCCTCGTTCTCCCAGTCCTAGCTCTCCACCCCACACTTGCTCAAACCCCCACCCCCCTCAGTCTGCTAAAGTCAGAAAGCAAAAAGAAAACAGACACAGCCCTGGGGGTGGGCTCTTTGTGAAGAAAATGATCGGTTCAGATCAGAGATCAGTATTAGTGTACACACAGCCAGGGAACATTTGGTGAGGGAGGTAAGTACCAGGGCCAGTCTTACCAATAAGCTTGTCCTTGGTGCGGCCCCCATGTGCGCGGGACCCGATTGCCGGCACTGCAGGCACCCACACACGCCCCCACCCCCTCTCTCTCCCCCTCTACCTGGAGATTCTTGCTTCGTAAAACAGGGCAGGAACTAAACAGTCACATCGCCCTTGCCGATTGATCCACGCCCAGCCCGTCTGCTGACCAATGAGAGGGCGTGGTTTGTTGGTCTTTCCCTGACTGATGGCCAATAATAGGAGAGAGGGAGGAACGGAACGCTGTTCAGCGTATGAAGGTAGAAGCTGAGCAGGAGCAGTAACTGGCTTGCGTGCTGTTGTCTTTAACCCTGTCCAAGCCACCTGCGATAACTACACAAAGCGGCCCATTTCACAAATAGATGGAGCGGCCCTTCGGGCAATTGCCCGCCCCCACAGATTGTCAGTCCGGGCCTGTTGTCAACTAATAGGGTGATACCCTTCCCCAAGAAAACCTAAAGTAATGCATGGTGGCGGGGAAGGGGTTGAAAGATAATAAGGTGGGTTGAAAACGTATTTGATGCCTGATATATTCCTGAAAGTAAGGCTAGGTGACTGTATGCAAGGAATTGTTGAGCAAGGACAGTTGAACATAGTTTGCACAGATAAGGGAGGCATGGCACAGAACAGCTTGGCTCTATGGCATGAAGGGATTAGAATATAAAAGATATAGGGGCTCATTTACAAACATAAACCTGCTAATTAGCACATGACAGTCTTAGTCATTGCAACCAATCATCAAATAGTTTTAATACGTATGCTACCGGTTAAAAAAAGAAAGTGAACATTTGATTGGACAAAATGGATAGAATGATTAGAATATGTGGTACTGAAGACTAGTTTATCTTGGACATAATGTTTAGAACATGTAGATAATCATAGTTTGCAGGATATTATGTTCTTAATGGTATAAACTATTAAATTTAAAGGCCTTCAACGTTATAAAATTTCAATGCTATAACAAAATAGGTACAATTTGATAGAATGTGCAAACAGACTTTGAATGACTGGATAAATAGAATGCATGGAAACGAAGAAGGTGATTCAGAATGCACCAGAACTGCAAGAATCTGTTGTAAACATGTCAGAAGCCTCTGTATGTAAAAAAATATCTGCAACTCTGTAGGAAATCAGTTACATAATCCTGGCGATACAATACTTTGTTCAAATTCAGTTGTTCACAAAGAACTAGGACCAATGGTGAACTAGACTATCCTGCCATTTAAATCAGCAGACCCTGTTCACCATTTGCTGCCTGGACCCTCACACTTTCTTATCCAGAAGTACCAGTCTGGGTAGGGCTACGGTCTTGCCAATACAGCATACATTTCACCCCTAATAACAGCCCAACTTCCTCACTAACTGTAAGAATGAACTTTAAAGTTGCTCCATGGGACTTGCAAATGCCTCTTTGCCACCCTTGCAGTAGTTCTGTCTGTGAGGAAGTTCTCACCCTTTGTATAGAACAAGGAAAACATGAGTGAGATGGAATGGAGTGGATCAAAAGAACTCTAGTGAGAATAGAAAGGAAAACAGTGTGGTTTTTGGAAGATATTTGCAATATTGTAGTCTTTTTTTATTATGAAAAGCAGTTGTAGTATAGTGGAAAGGAACTTCTCTAACAAGGTAGGGCAATGTATATACTATTGCAGAACTAAACACTCATTTTTTGAGGTTTCACATAACTTTCCCATTTCATGAAATTTTCAGCAAGACTAAAAGCCACAAGTGGTAAGAACGCATGTGCTCTAATAATGAAGGTGTGATGGAAAGAGTGTTCATAATATGTAGGAAAGAATGCTTAAATTATGCATGAGAGGGTGACTAGAATACATTAAAGAGAATAGTGGTAGGCAACACTGTCAGGAATGGTAGAATGCACAGGAAAAAACATTTAATGATCAAAATGTGTGAGATATTATATGGATCAAAAGGTGTTGAAAAGCAGATAATGCTTAGAAAATGCAGGATTCAGTGATTACAATTCCTGGAACAGAATAGTCTGTATTTGATATAATGGTCTGAATGTGATTAAATGATTAGTAATGCATTAGGATGCATGGGGCATACTGGTTATAATGTTCAGTACAGATCACTTAGAATGCCACAGATGGACCAGTTAGGAAACAAAACAGAAAGGTTTAAGAAAGAGTGGTGACAAGGCATTTGATAGGATGGTTATATTGTGTTAGAAAATGGTACATCGGATGCTGAAATGCTAAAATAAAGGGGGCTATAATTAGAAAAAAAAGGGATAATGCACTGCTGACTGCTGAGCAATTTAATCCAGCCAATGAAGAGAGATAACTTCAATGCTGTATGTCCATAGAAACACAGAATGTAAAGAATAAAAGAAATATGTAGAAGAATATGATGTTTAGAATAACTCATACCCCCCTATGTAATAAAACGCTAAATTTCGTCCAGGTGCAGTAACCCATTGCAACCTATCGGATGTTTACTTTAAAACAGGTGACCAGTAAATGCTACCTGCTTATTGGTGATTGCACCACTTATTATATAACCCCCACAATCTAGACATATGGCTTAGTAAACTCTGTTTTTACCAGAATACTTTAACAGAAGCAAAGCCAAGCTTGGTCTGCTTGAAGCTCTTCCGTGTCGTAAAGGGGAGATAACTTTTAGTATGATGTAGAGACTAATATTCTGAGACAATTTGCAATTGGTTTACATTTTTTATTATTTAAGGTTTTTAAGTTATTTGGCTTTTTAGTCAGTGGCTCTTCCATTTGTTTTTTAAGCAATCTGGTAGCTAGGGTCCAAATTACCCTAGCAACCATGCACAGATTTGAACTGGAATATGAATAGGAGAGAGTCTGAATCGATAGATAATAATACAAAGTAACAATAACAATACATTTGCAGATCATTTGATTTTTAGAAGGGGTCAGTGACGCCCATTTGAAAGCTGCAGATGTCAGAAGAAAAAGTCAAGTAACTATAAATAAAATGAAAACCAATTGAAAAGTTGCTTAGAATTGGCCATTCTATAACTTAATAAAAGTTACCTTAAAGGTTTAAGATTTTCGAAAAAAGCAACTGGCAGAAAATTTATCTTGGATTTATATTGCATCTGTCTTATCCCCTACTAGATACACCCCATTTCTAGTAATTGAGCACGTTTTCCATCCCACACTTACTTTACTGTAGCTTTACTTTTGTGTCTCTTTTTGGGGATAACATACTGTTACCATACACACACAAGCACTGAGAGCTTATAAGAGTTTATTAGCAACTCTTTTATTTTTGTGAGCTCAAAGGTCCTTTGGGTTGGTACTGACTGGTTTCCAGCCTGAGAGCTTTTCAGACCCAGTCCTGTGCATATCCCATAGAAAAAACTTTAAATTGACTTATTTGTTCTGCACATTTATTAGTCAAACTTTGCACAAGCATTTGTGTGATTTGTAAGTCTTTTCTAATGACCTGTGATGCATGCTAATGTATTGTGCACAATGTTACTGAATAGATTCTGTCCAGTTAAACATCTATTTCTCAGTGCAGAAGAAAATGGTTTGTGATTGTAGGCTGGGTTCCTTCTCTCTAAGCAGAGCTCAGTGTTACAAGAAATATTACCATATACAACACCTTGCTTGTTATAATTAATAATCCCATGTATTTATAGCAGTGCTGTACAGAAATTAGGTGTATACATTGAACACACAGATTACATGAAAAAACAACAACCAATACAAAGGGTAAAGATGGCCTAGCCCCCAAAAAAGCCAACAATCTAAAAATTAAACAAACAAATCTTTTTACCCCCAGTTAAAAAGCTCTAGTGTTCATCCTAGTACCCAGTAAATATTTCTGGAGAAAATATCCAAAAAACTCCTTATTTCACATACCACTTGTGTTCAACATTTCAGTGCACATTAGGACCTTGAAGGTCCTGACGTTGGACACAAGTGGTATGTAACATAAGGGGGCAGATTTCCATAGGGTCGAATATCGAGGGTTAATTAACCCTCGCTATTTGACTGCCGAATGTAAATCCTTTTACTTCGAATATCGAAAAATCATTCGATCGAACGATTTTTTTCCGACCTAAAAAACATTAGAAAGCCTATGGGGGCCTTCCCGATAAGCTAACATTGACTTTGGTAGGTTTTAGGTGGCAAAGTAGGGGGTCGAAGTTTTTTTTTTAAAGAGACAGTACTTTGACGATCGAATGGTTGAATAGTCGAACGATTTTTAGTTCGAATCGTTCGATTTGAAGTCGAAGTCGTAGTCGAAGGTTGAAGTAGCCCATTCGATGGTCGAAGTAACCAAAAAAAACATTCGAAATTCTAAGTTTTTTGTATTCTATTCCTTCACTCGAGCTTAGTAAATGGGCCCCAAGGCGTTCTTTTGTTTTAAATTGAATACAATAGAGTGCTTTTCCTTAACAACCTTATGTATACTTTACCGACCATGCACCTCAACAATTCGTTTGGAGACAAGTGCTGACACATTGACTTTGATTGATATACATACGTTGCAATAAACCACCATTTTTTGCACTAAACAAGCCCTGCGAGTGTGGTTTATTCTCTTTTTTTTTTTTGTGTGTATATATATATTCACATGTCTAATAGAAATATAAAAACTCTAATCAGGGGTGCTTCGCCAATGAGGCGAGTTGAGGCTGTCATCTCAGGCGGCAGCACCCACTAGGTACCAGGGGCGGCAAAAATGCTTCCCCTGGTACTTTAAGAGCGAATTTCCGGGGGAGGGGCCAGGATCGCCCCTGACTCTAATGTATATTTTTTTCCATTTTGCCTTCTTTTTCCCTAGTTCCTGCTACAAATATATTACTGCATATTTATATGCATAGAGTCTCAGCCTTCAATACCATGCCATTGATTTTGAACTCTCTGGCTACAACCATCTTTAGAGAATGAGAGTTGGTCCCACCCAGATAAAAATATTAAAATAAAACCCAAATGAAATGCTTTAATTGAAATATCCATCAGCTTTCCCTTACATACAGTAATAGTTCACAAAATGTTTTTTAGCTCTCTGTAATGTTATAGCAATAAGGTCAGTGTAAATCAGGCCTTTTCCCCTTCACATTCACCAACAAACCTTCATTGAAGAAGAAGTCAGACAGACATACCTACACTGGGTAAAGATTACATACAGACCCTTAAGGGGTGACTCATGAATATGATGATGTAGAACTTTGTTGTTGCACATTGAAATCTAGATGAAGGTTTGTACAGGAGTGCTTTCTAATCTTTTACCAGGTAGATATGAGATCTGCATGTCATTGTTATTTTTTTTTAACCAATCAGTGTCAGTACACCCAGGTATCAAGCACTCTTCTTCATTAGTCTGACACTGAACATCCACCAGTCATTCTCTCTCTTCATGCAGAAGTTACTTATTAGCAAGCAAAGGGCTAGACTGACTATTTCTGCTGCCATTTCCCTATTTTCCGAGCATTAAGATTAGGCTATAAAATGAATGAGCAACCATATAAATGTTATAATTTAGTCATATTTTATCATTTAGCACTCAGTTACACAGTAAGATACAATATGCTTTTCTTTGAATGACAATGCAGGATATATGTGTATATATATATATATATATCATGTATCTCATAATTTAATTTAAAGGGCTATAGTAAACTTAATATAGGGGAAGACAATAAGTACACACATGCAATTGCTACAGCTAAAGCTATGCCTGAAATTTACCATTGCTGCCCATTTTCCGTTATAACTATAAGCTGTTTATACAAGGTTATAAAGGGAAATCCAACCCAAAAAATTATTTTTGTTTAATAAGAGAAAACATAAATCCTTAGCAACTTTGCAATATTGATTTATTACATTTTCAAGTTTTTACTTTAATTGTACTATTGCTATTGAATGCAGTGCTTGTCTCTTTCTATTCTCTGTCCTGATGGCTCAGACTGTTGATACAATGTAAGACAAGGCAGCTGATTAACAGACCTGTCTTTGCTGGGGAACTAAGACTTTTGCAACATTGTTTAAAAAATAACAACCAGGAATTAGGGAAATGCTACTTTCAATAGCAAGCTTTTACAAACAAGTTTAAAATCACTGACAATTTTTAATAAATGTATATTGGAAAGTTGCTTAGAATGATGTTTATTAGGCAAATTGTTTATTTTGGGGTTGACTTGCCCATTAAGTCTACTAGAAAATCATGTAAACATTAAATAAACCCAATATGCTGTGTTTTCTTCCAATAAAGATTAATGATATCTTTGTTTGGATCAAGTGCAAGCTACTGTTTTATTATTACAGAGGAAATCAAATTTTGATTATTTGGATAAAATGGAATCTGTGGGAGATAGTATTTAGGTATTTCAGAGCTTTCTGGATAATGGGTTTCCGGTAAATGGATATCATACATGTATTCGTTTAGACCAACTTAATTCAGTAGAATAACATATATGCAAAAGCATTTCGTACTGTAGCAATATAAACCACCCTAATGTTTACATTATTTTTTAGTAGGCTTAGGTATGGAGATCTAAATTACAGAATTGTACTTCCAAACTGATATAATTAATCCAAAAAAATATGATCCAAATTAAGGAAAGATCCGTTATCCAGAAAACCCCAGGTTCTGTGCATTCTGGATAACAGGTTCCATACCTAATATTTTGAGTCTTATAAAAAGCACACCTCGGGACAGATTTATCAAGTGTTAAAAATACTTAGAAATTCGACCATCGAATTGAAATACTTCGACTTCGAATATAGAAGTCGAAGTTTTTTTCAGCGAATTTGGGTATCCTGAGGTCGAAGTAAAATCGTTCGATCAAACGATTAAATCCTTCGAATCGATCGATTCAAAGGATTTCAGCGATCGATCGAATGATTTTACTTCGACTTCCAAAAACTTAGAAAAATGCTCTAGAAGGTCCCCATAGGCTAACATAGCACTTCAGTTTTGGATGTTGAAGATCACATGGGTGTGAGGGGTGTGTTTAAAAGGTTCACTGTGTACCTGTAAGTTTACACTTGAGAAAGGGCAACACTTGCCCGAAACATGTCGTGTAAAGCAGCATGAATAATAAATAATCACAAGCGGTTAATCTGCGTCTGAGTGCTCTCCTCTCTTTCAACTTTTAGTGGATAGCACTTCAGTTGGTTTAGTTTGACTAAGTATTGAAATCAAAGTTTTTTAAAGAGACAGTACTTTGATTATCGAATGGTCGAATATTCGAACGATTTTACTTCAAATCGAATTCGAAGTCGAAGTTGTAGTATCCTATTCGATGGTCGAAGTATCCAAAAAATTATTCGAATTTCGAAATTTTTGTACTTCGAAAATTCCCTTGAATTCACTTTGATAAATCTGCCCCCTCATATCTGTCCATTCCCATATAAATTTGTGTAACAAGTGCAATCATTGCCCCTCACTGGAGCAGAAATAGTAATAGAAATAGTAAAAGCAGAAATAGTAATATAGCCTCACATGGGAACTGATTATTTATAAAAATAAGGTTATTTCTTTTGTTATTCTGTAATTCTGCTCTAAAATGCCTCACATGTAAAGGCAATAATGTTGGGGTTTTAGTTAGATGTTCTCTGAAAACAATAATCTGTTCAAAACATCATTGCGCTGCTTGATTTCATTTTTGTAGTTTAGTCTCTTCAGTCACAATTTATTATGCCTGTGTTCTTTTCTTCTGCCTTGATATCACAATATACTAATGTAATATTGTGAACCAGCCAGTTAAACTTCCTCAATTACTATGTAGGGGGTTGTTTGTCATGAACTAATACTATCAGGAACTGGGCAGAATCACATACAGAAATCAGCCACAGATAGATCCAACTCAATGTGCTTTCTATACATTTGAACCAACAGATTTATCACAATATGAAATTAAAGTGCACCGCAGAAAAAGTCATTTATCAATAGGTGATCACTATTTGATAAATACACTTCTAAAAACCCCATAGGAAAATAGAATGAGGGCGAGTTTTAGTTCTAGCCAAAATACAAAGTTTTATTTTAATGCTAGAAATTGGAATCTTTTAAAAAAATACTTATGAGCTGATTTTATATATTGATTTAATAGCTCAATGCATTTAAGGCGTATGAGAGAATTACGCAATATAACATACAGGTATTACATATGCTGACATGGAAAAAATATCAAATCAGATACAGTAGGCTTTTATAAAAGCCATCAAGTACATAGTACATGTACTTAACATTCTCAGGAAGAGTGAGAAAATAATAATGGAAGTGCAGGGAACAGGAGGGTGCTACTTACTGTGCCCAGTTTCTTAAGCAGATGGCAAAAGAATTCATCCAACTCCTTGCCCTCAATGTAGCCATTGTCTAAAGACAAAGACAAATATTTATTATACCTCTGTGCTCTCACAGAATAACATACAAGAACAAATTAGTCATAACAGTAATTACAGCACAGTGCCTAAACTAAACCCCACCCAATAAAAGCTTTATTTCTTCTCATCTCCTTCTCACCATTAACTCAATAATTATTAACAATATGGCTTTGTTCTGTGTAGCATATTTATAAGTAGCTTAAGACTTCGACTCCCATTGCTCATACAGTTTGGCGTTGTCCACTAATTTGCTTCCAGGAAACTTTTAAAGACATTGTATTTGTTTTGATGTAGTTAATTTCTCTATGGCAGATGATGTTATTTGATACAATAGATAAATATGAGAAACTCCCGACAGTCCATAAAGCTAAAGCCAGGCAGGGTATTTACAAATAATTCTGCGCTCTGGCTGAGAAGAGCAGAAAGCAGGAAATATTTAACGTGAGTTTTGTTTTAAACATGACACATGACAAAGGAGAGCAGACTTGGATATCCTTTATGTACCAGAATCTTGTGCCAGCAGCATCCAATATACTCACCATCAGCATCAAAGCGCTGCCAGATCTCCAAGAACTCGGCTGCGTCCAGTTTCAGGAAGGCGCTGTCCATGGTGCTGAATAGTGAGCAGCTGAGGAACAGAGGAGGCAGCACCAGTCTGACTGCAGCTAAATCCTTGGCTGACTCTTCTGATACATTGGCTATATATATATTCACTATCCACTCAATCCCTCCCAGGAAACACTTGTTGCTGTGCTTGCGCAAGGCTGGCTCACACTGTGTGTGTGAGTGTGTGTGATGCACTCTCTGCGTTCTGCAGACTTGGCTGCTGTGACATTAATAATAAAGCTAACTCCACAGAGGTTGTTTGGGAAATTCTGCTGTTCAGCTTTCCATATAACTGATCCTAATCATCCAACAACAATATCCAAACACCTTTTGTTTTCCCCACTGAGTGTCCATCTTTTGTGTCCTTGATTTAAGACTGTGGTTATGAAAGGTGGGCAGCTACAGGTCATTTAATGTATCTTAATATTTTGAACAAGTTTAATTTTTACATATCTCATGTTGTTTTGCTTCCAGGGGCAATCATATCCTGGACTCCTAGGATGGTGATGTCCTTGACCCCTGGGACAATATCACTCAGCTCATCCTCCACATCTGCCCTAGCTCTGCTCCTGCCCCACCCCACCCCCACAATGGGGGTCATTTATCAACACTGGGCAAATTTGCCCATGGGCAGTAACCCTTGGCAACCAATCAAATAGCTGCATTCATTGTTCTACATGCAGCTGGCTTTAAAAAGCTAATCACTGATTGGTTGCTATAGGTAACTGTAAATTTGCCCAGTGTTGATAAATGAGCCCCAGTGTGTTCATTGCCTAGGGCAGAGAACCAAAGCTGAATGAAGTAACAGGCTGTACAGTCTATAACAAACAAGGGAAAGTTGCTCACCACTAATTTTTAAAAACCATTAAGCAGGAGTGTAATGATGCTGTGACCACAAAGTTCATAATGGGTTGAGTGCAGAGGACCTCTTGTATCTGTAGACTGTACAGTCTAGTGATCTGCTCCTACACACAGACATGCTTTAGACCGTGGAATCTAATACAGTAGAACCCCCATTTAAAATTATTCAGGACACCAGAAAAAAGGTGTAAATTCCAGGAAAATACAAAATCAGGGAAATGTATTATGTAAAATATATAGGTGGGAGCACAAAACAACAATGTAAAATAAGGGAAAACTTAAAATCAGGGATGTAAAATTGAGGTTCCACAGTATATGTAGTACTTCAGTTACTTTATACTTGGACCTTACATTCTACGAGAGATTTAATTGGTTAAAGTGGCATTGTTTGGCATATTTCAGTCATCAAAGGAGTAGCCGATTGGTGTTAATATAGAGGAGGCAGAACTGTGGTTGAAGAGTGGTCCAGGAAAAAAGGGGCCGCCTCCTAGCAGCTGCTTCTTCTTTAGATATTTGCACACGGCTGTGCAACAAGGCAGCTGCTTCATCAATTATATATTTTGCATATCCAGAACCAGGTCCAGACTAAGATTTCAAGCACACAGAGACCCAAACAGCCTCTCACCAGCCCAATGAATAGTGAATGTTTATTGGTCCTTACAGTAGACCCTTTGGCATTTGACAGATTCCAGTCTACCTCTAGTTTCCCTAAAACTGGCCATAGACGCAAAGATCCGATCATATGAATCATTGTACGATCGGACTTCCCCATCTCCCGACCTGCCACTAACCATTCCGATCAAATAAATTACAAAAGAACAGATCAGCCGATGTTCTGCCCCTCACAGCAATCGTACGAAAGTTATGTCCGACAAACCTAGTGACAGTCTCCCTCTGAAAATCAGAAAATCAATCCACAAAATAGTGGATTCGGTCCCTCCCTAGTTAGTATGTGTGCAATCCATAACTTTCTGGAACAACCAGCCAAACCACATTTGGCTTTATATACACAAAGTTCTCTTCTCTAACAATATAATTATAATAAGCCACCATCGCCCAATTAACTTTTAATACATAATTTGCAGTAAATTAAAAGAGAGCTATCACAAAAATGAAAACTGAAATAAGAAAAAGTCTAAATATAATCAAATAAAAGTTCTGACCATTTCAAAAAGAATCAAGTTACTATTCACTATCTCCCTCTCAGCATCTGTCACTCTTTATTCTCAAGTTAGGAGTCTGATTTTGAATGATTTGGGGATTCCTTTGCCTAGAAGATGTATTAGAGCTTTCTTTTTTTAAAGCATCGAAACTCCTGTCTCTCTACATGTCGAATTTGTGCTTATGTCAGTTATTTTGTTAGATTTTGCTTGTATTGTGATCAGTTATTCGAGTGAGCTTTAATACATATGGTAAAAATGGAAGCCCCCCATTAAATATATATATATTTATTTATTGAATCTAACTGTCAATCAAAACCTGACTCCCAAGTCATGCATGAAGAGAAAATGAAGAGAGACAGATGCTGAGAAGGGGAGAGTGAAGATAAACTGATTATTCCAGAAATGGTATATCATTTTTAATTGATTATATTAAGAAAGTTTCTTATTTCAGTATGTTGAAGCTTATATTTCATTTTCATAGTAGTTTCCCTTTAACATTTCCATACACAGGACATTGTCATAGGGACTCATTCCTGGCACTTCCTGCCCTGCATCACAAAGAATAACATATTGCAAGTAGTGATGGGAGAATTTGCACCTTTTGGCTGGAAAATTGGGAAATTTCCTGCGAAATTCGCGAAACGGCGGAAAACTTGCGAAACTGCACCGGCGTCTCGTTTTCGATGCCAGCGTCCGTTTTTGACATTTGTTTTTGACGCCAGCGAATTTTCACACCCGTTTTGCACAGATTCGCCGCGGATTTGCGCCTGCCGAATACATTTGACTATCACTAATTGCAAGTTATGGAAGGACCAGCAAGCTGAGATTTATGTACTAATACATTAAATTGACCGTAAATGACTACACCATTTGTCTGTAACAAGACCATTTGGGAATTTGGTGGTATGCTTTCACAATAAATTTTAAAGTTTAGAGTGATGGTAATATAAACACATTTGTGTATGTGGTCTGATAAAAGACAAAGGCAGCCAAAGCAACACTACTTTTCATTTATATCTGCTCTTACCTGCAGCCCACAATAATAAATTATTGAAGCCAAGATACTGAATGGGTAGCATTATCCTCCTAAAGCCAAAGGCTTAAATCGTTTATAGGTCGTTTCAGGTTTTAAACAATGAACATCTGTTTGGAAAATTCACTTAGATCACTGCAGAGTTAATATTCACCAAGGAAACATACTGTACACTATGAGTATAGATCTATGAATTAACATTCTTTAAAAGCATCTTTTATTAAAGGCATTCTTTCTTTGAGAGAACTTTAAAGCCATTTTATGAAGTATTAAAAGTTTATTTACATTTTATGATCACAGAATTCCAACCCCACAGTTGGTTTTTAAGGCAACACCTTTTGACAGGTCTTATAATAATCTTTTTTGTTCTGATTATGGAATGTCCATCCTCTAGCTGGAATCGTTTATACCAGAGCCAGGGTTTGATTCTCAGCCCCTTGCTGCTTGAGGCAGTTCCTGAAATGGCGGTGACCTTTATACTAGTGATGTGCCGTTCAGGAAAAACTCAGCCTGCACCCAATTATAACCTGCAAAGCGTTGCCCTTGTAGGACTCGCACCTGGCCTGTACCTGCATCTTCTCTCTGTACGCTATTTCCGTACACTCCTCTGGCTCCAAGACAAGGGAATCTTCAGAAGAGATGATGGAGTGTTCTTCCTCAATCTGACCTGCACGCAACCCTAACCTGCAATGGTTGTCCAAATTTCAAACTTAAAGGGATACTATCATAGGAAAACATGTTTTTTTCAAAACACATCAGTTAAAAGTGCTGCTCCAGCAGAATTCTGCACTGAAATCCATTTCTCAAAAGAGCAAACAGATTTTTTTATATTCAATTTTGAAATCTGACATGGGGCTAGACATGTTGTCAGTTTCCCAGCTGCCCCAGTCATGTGACTTTTGCCTGCACTTGAGGATGGAACTACTTTCTGGCAGGCTGTTATTTCTCCTACTTAATGTAACTGAATCAGTCTCAGTGGGACTTGGCTTTTACTATTGAGTGCTGTTCTTAGATCCACCAGGGAGCTGTTATCTTGTGTTAGGGAGCTGCTATCTCCTTACTTTCCCATTGTTCTGTTATGCTGCTGGGGGGGAAAGGGAGGGGGTGATATCTGGCAGTACAGCAGTAAAGAGTGATTGAAGTTTATCAGAGCACAATCACTTGACTTGGGCAGCTGGGAAATTGACAATATGTCTAGCCCCATGTCAGATTTCAAAATTGAATATGAAAAAATCTGTTTGCTCTTTTGAGAAATGGATTTCAGTGCAGAATTCTGCTGGAGCAGCACTATTAACTGATTCATTTTGAAAAAAAATTTTTTTCCCATGACAGTATCCCTTTATTATGCTCATATTGCTTCCAGAAAAAGTTTGGAACTCAGGAGTAAATATTCCAGCTGTGGACATAGTTAAAATGGAGTGTATGGAAACGTTTGGCTATATAGTAAATGTTATTGGATTACATAATGAACTCTGCAACACCTTATTCAACAGTAGATATTTCCAGCCTAACCAAGACAGTGAGCTTGTAGCATTCTCTATTTATACAGCAAGTGAGAGAATAAAGGGTTACAGAATTAAGCTCTGGCAGTAGGGCAGGTTTCACCTGGATTAAAGCTTTAAAGATTTAATGGGCCCGTATCACATTTGAGCCTCATTTGCTATATAAATATACATTATTTTCATGATCTTGGTATGTTGATAAGATATGATACCTGGGGTGTCATGTCCCTTGAGGTGTGGATGTTGTCAGCTGATGAATGGTGTGTCTGGAATGAGAGGAGGGTAACAGAAGTGACTGAAAGGCAAGAGTACTAGCAAATTGCACATAATCTGTGGTCAGGTTGAGTAGCACCAATGGCATCAGGAATCAGACTGGGATGAAGATGTAACAAACCAGCTTTGAGAAGACTCCACCAGACTGAGGCAACATTCAACCTTGTCTGTATGAAGAGGGCTCAAGTGTAAAACCCTCATAAATGTAAGAAATAATTTCTGAGACAGTACAGAGCCAGCGATTTTCCACTTTTAGTTATTGGTTTACTCATAACAAACTGTAAATATTTTTTATTTGCTGTTAAATATTTTCACTTTTTAATTAAAAATTATTTTTCAAAACGCACAACAAAACTACTATTGAATGAATTTTATGTACTGAGCTTATGGAATATACAGGACACCATCTTGAACACTTGTGTCTCACAGAGGCTTTCATAAGACATATTCTTGCCATGCTTCATTAACATTATCATTGTTTTTTATTCACCATGGCAACCTACACAGACATTGGGTCAACATACAAACTCCATGCAGATAGGTCCTTCAATGGCCTCGCCTTGTGGGTTGGCACAGTTTCAATATCTTTGGTATACAGGTACGGGGACCTGTTATGCAGAATGTTTGGGACCTGGGATTTTCTGGATAAGAGATCTTTCCGTAATTTAGATCTCCAGACCGTAAATCCACAAAAAAAATCATGTAAATATTAAATAAAGCCAATAGGATTGTTTTGGCTCCAATAAGGATGAATTATATCTTAGCTTGGATCAAGTACAAGGAACTGTTTTGTTATTAAAGAGAAAAAATAATAATTTTTAAAAATTAGAATTATTTGGATAAAATGGAGTCCATGGGAGATGGCCTTCCAGTAATTTGTAGCTTTCTGGTTTCCAGATAGATCTCATACCTATATATTAAGACGGCACAATGTCTATCTGGAAGTTCTGCATGAGGAACTTCAGTCAGTGGTTTTATCAAGAAAGTAAATGTTGTCTTTAAAGTAATAAGGAAACGAAAAATTAAAATCTAAAAGACCATTGTCGTTACTAGTTAGCGTAGGTTTTTTTGTATTAGCAACTTCCCTATGACTAGTTTGGCCCAGAGCTGAGGCCAGGGATCACACAGGCCTGTGTATTTATTAGATGCTAAAGCTATTGGAATACTGACAAGAACATAAGAATTAACAAGGACACATATAGCCATTTTTGTTTGCAAGGTGTTTTTTTCTAGTGGTAAATTGTTGCCATTAGTGTCATCCCTGGAGTGAAGATTCAATGCTTGAAGAAATCAACATGAAAAAAAATTCTAATTCTAGTTTGTGAGCTCAAAATTGAAACCAAATAATGACATTTCTTGACTTTTAAATCCTGTTATAAATAGGGGCATTTAGAGAATATAAAAGGGCAGGAAAACAGCTTGTTCCCACTTTAAGAATGTTAACAAGTGTGTTTATTCCGCGGAACCTTAGACAACTGAAAGCACATACCTTCAGATTAGATTCAAACAGCGTGTGAGCAGATCCTCACCTCCTGCTTAATGGGATATTTCACTCTCTAATACAATGCAGACGTTCATCGCAGCAAGCCATACAATTGTACAAATATTAAACGAGGTCTGTTAAATGTCACAGCAGTTCTTTACAATGGTATAATGCAATGGCGCTATTCAAACTCAATGCTGTCTGTTTAAATCGGGAAACTATTGATTTGTTCTCTGTCAGAATGGGAAGAAAATGGAACAGAGTCAACAGGATCAAGATACTAAACCCTCACTCCAAAAGCAGGACTCCTTGTACTATAAATCAGATAACATGAGTCAGCAAGATCGTTAAAACCTAACATAGATAATGTGCATCAAACCTATAGAATAACCTCTTAAATACTGATTTTAGGTTGCACCAGGGGCGCTCCACCAATGAGGTAAGTTGAGCCACTCACCTCAGGCGGCAGCGCCCCCCTGGTTGCCAGGGGCGGCAAAAATGCCGCTCCTGGTAACTAAGAGCTGAATTTTCGGTTTTCAACCTGGAAATTCGGCTCTTCTAGTGCAGAGAGCGCAATTGCGCTCTCTGCACTAGCGATGTGCACCGCCCCGACCCCCTTCAGCGATGTGGAGCAGTGGGGGCGGCAACGGAAGGCCTCCTCAGGCGGCATAAAGGCAAGGATCGCCGCTGGGTTGCACAAAAATCTCTTTGTTCAGGGAGTGGTTTGTCCCTAGAATAGGGCACTTCCCAACTTAGATACATTAAGGGGCAGATTTATCAAGGGTCGAATTTCGAATCAAGAAATACTTCGAAATTCGACCATCAAATTAAAATACTTTGAATTTGAATGTCGAAGTATTTTTCACAGAATTTGGCCTTCGAACGATCAAAGTAAAATCGTTCGATCGACCGATTAAATCGTTTGAGTTGAATGATTTGAATAATTTAAGCGTACGATCGAACGATTTTACTTTGATGTCTGTGTAAAGACTTAGAAAATGGTTGTAGAAGGTCCCCATAGGCTAACATAGCACTTCGGCAGGTTTAATTTGGCGAAGTATTGAATTTTTTAAAAGAGACAGTACTTCGATTATCCAATGGTCGAATATTCAAACAATTTTTACTTCGAAACGAATTCGAAGTAAATTCGAAGTCGCAGCATCCTATTCGATGGTTGAAGTATCCAAAAAATTTGGAATTTTTTACTTAGAAAAATTCCCTCGAATTCACTTCTACCCTTGATAAATCTGCCCCTAATACTGCTGTTATGTCTCATAGATAATGTGCATCAAACCTATAGAATAACCTATTAAATACTGATTTTAGGTTGCACAAACATCTCTTTGTTCAGGGAGTGGTTTGTCCCTAGAACAGGGCACTTCCCAAGTTAGATGTACATTAAATAAAATTACTTTTTTGACGTAACAATGTCTGGCGATCAGGCCACGTTGTGGTGCATTTGATCACTGCTTTTTCCTCAGCATTATAAATAGGCCCCATAGTGTATATTAAAACTGAATGCCTTGAATGTAAAGCTGCCACATAAAAGCCTCCTGCCTGATTTACCTTCCCTCGGAGCTGCACATTGTCACTGGGAAGATGTGGCATCTCTTCTGTCAGACACTTCTCCTCAGACTCTTTTTCATGGCCACAGTTACGTCATAAGGCTTCCTTTGTATTATTTATAGATTTCTCAGGGCTTATCAAGAAATGCTGCATCATATTCTGAAGCAGAGCCATGGTCTCCTGAAAGATATATCTGTAGCCTCTTTTATTTACCTTTCTACTGTTTGCAGCTGCTCTTAGGTCCCGCCTCCAACTCCTAGTGCTTGGTTGGCTGTGTACAGCAAGTTTGTGCGTCTCAGACTGCTATGTCTTGTGTACCTCACCCTGCTATGTCTTGTGTACCTCACCCTGGGGCACAGTATCTGCCGTCCCATTTCCACAGATCAGGGCCATACCTACATTAGTACCTGCTGTTTTTAGGAGACATTTAGAACACAGTATTACAGATTATACACATGTTGAGCTGACATAAGAGGTAGAGATAACTACAGCTACGAGCTGTCTCTGCCTTTCCTTCTAAAACTCAAAGGTTCACTTCCTCAAATTTTTACTTCTCCTCATATTTAAAAATATAGAATATTTGAAGGTATCAGCTTTTTTTTGTGTGTGTAGATATGAGTGATGCTAAACCAAAAATACCATCTAAAATAAGAGATGTCCATTTAAATATGGTTTATTGCTCCAAAAATAGAACAAAGCACAAGCCTCTGTCCACATGTAGGTAGTCGCTAGTTATGTGCGGGTTGCCCGAAACCCGCGGTGACCCGTTGACCACTGGTTGGGCGGGTTCAGGTTGAAATTTGGCCAACCACCATGGGTTAGGGTTGGGGGACTGGGGAAGAACACTCTGCGCCCTAAGATTTCCTTGGCACAGAGGCTAAAGGTCCTACAATGGCAACTTTTGTGGGTTAGTATCGGATGTGGGTTGAGTTTTCCTGACCTGAACATCACTAGTATTTGCATATCGATTTCCACTTCTGACTGATTAGGTTATTTTGAGTTTTTTACATACAAATTCTCACACAAATGCTAAGCCTCCAACCTTCAGCCAATCACATTCTGGGGGGGTCCACATAATGCAGAAAACTAAGCCTGTAGTAAGAAATACTATTGGAGTTAAACTATAGATAAAAAATGTAGAACTCACAAAAGCCTTACTCAGTTTCAGGGATATGGTGCATCTGATAAATGGCAATTCTTGAAGTGAATTTGGGTACAAAATGTCTACATACAAAGGGAGTACAATGTATACCACACTGAAGTTAGTGTACATTCATTTATACTGATAATATAGTATAATAATATCCCATTCAGAAACATGGAGATAAACTAGCAAATTCAAATTTTACTCAAATTCAACTCAAATCAACAACACTTTTGTGAATTCCCCTCTCTGGATTACATACAGTAGTACAATCCGGTTATTTGGTTATAAGGGTGCCGACACTTTCCTGATTAAGAGGAGCTTCATCTGTGCTAATATTTTGCCTCAAAGCTAATATTTAATGAAACATTATGGGGCAGATTTATCAAAGGTCGAGGTGAATTTTCAAATGAAAAAAACCCCAAAAAACCGAATTTCAAGCTATTTTTTGTGTACTTCGACTAGGCAATAGTCCAAATTCGATTCGAATTTGAAAAAAATTAGAATATCGAAATTTATCATTTACTGTCTCTTTAAAAATTCGACTTCGACCATTCGCCATCTTAAACCTGCCAAATTGCTGTTTTAGCCTATTGGGAGACCTCCTATGACCTATTTGGAGTCAATTGGTGGACCGAATTAGATTGATTGCGATATTAATTTGATTAGAATTCGGCCAAATATGGACCTATTCGATCGAAAATGGACCTGTTCGACCCCAAAAAAACGTTGACTTCTTTTTGGTTGGGCTTTTTGAAATCGAATTTCGAAGTATTTTCAATTCGAAATTCGACCCTTGATAAATATGCCCCTTTATGTGTGTATTTTCTGCATGTTTATTACATATGGTTGCTTTAAAGGCATGTCAACTATTTGAAATCCAGGCTGTAGGAGTGAGCTCAAACCACTGGAGTAACTATAGAGGAAGTAAACCCCACGGTCGAGGGGGGAAGCCCAGGGAAAAGGGGGGCCTGGACTGCTGATTCTGTTTCCTCTATAGTGTCGAAATTCCCCTCCATCCGGTTTCTTTTTCTTTAAATTGATGCGCTTGTGCAGGGCCCTCCAAATGATTTTCTGGCGGTGGGGCTGTGCCTGGACTGCTGTTGTTACATCCTTGGCTCAAATTGAACAATGGACTTAACCCTTTAAGTGCGGAATGCTAGCAGCCCTCATCAATTTCCACTGCAGGCTTAGTGACACATATTGTGTTAATGCAATGTCCTAGGGAAGGCAAGATGTAATGAAGTGAGAACTAGGGGCATATTTATTGCAATGCAATGAATTCATACATACTAAATTTAGGAATGCATTGTTATTAGTGTGCAGAGAATTAGCTAAAAACATTTATGTGGTTAATAACATATTTGCACACAAAAAGCACAATAGAGAAATGCATTGTTTATGGCTTCTAAATTAATCACATACAGCTAGGGATGCAGCGAATCTAGTATTCAATTCGGGATTTGGCCTTTTTATCAGTGCAGGGTCTTGCCCTCCAATTTTGGGACAAGCTGGAAAGAAAACATGGAGCTTTGCGCCGATTTTTTCCACTTTCCACTCTGCCCTGGGGATATTAAATGAGCCCTGCTATGTGCAGGTTGGGTATATTCTGATCTGGAGCTCTACTCCATTCATGCTATTCAAAATAATTTTCAGTGGTACCTTCTGGAAACACTGAACTCTCCTGCTATATGCTGTTTTAGGGCAGAATGATACAGTTTATATTTCCTGACACTTTTAAAACATCCGGACGCTTGATAAAGGGCCCTGGGAGGTCTGAAACGTTGCCTTGTCGACTTTGTTTGAGCCAATAAAATTGTACAACTAAAGAATTGATTCACTTCATCAGTGTGCAGCGGCAATTTGGACTTTTAAAACATCAGTGATTATTTACATATCAAAAATGTTTTCGGGGGCTGCAGATGTCTAACAGCCTTTTTCAAAATTGCACTTTTTTTAAACTTCACCTGAGAAAGCTCAAATTGAGTAAGTGCCCAAACCCTTCAGTGTGTTTTATCCTAATGGGCTCTCTCTCTCTCTACGGGTATGTGTCTATACACCATCATGCACAGGGACAGGCTAATTCTAAATTGAAATTTAGTACAGGTATGGGATCAGTTATCCAGAAAGCTCAGAATTACGGGAAGGCCATCTCCCATAGACTCCAATGTGTACACATTTTTAAAAATGATTTCCTTTTTCTCTGTAATAATAAAATAGTACCCTGTACTTGATCCCAACTAAGATCTAATTAATCCTTATAAAAAAACAAATCCAGCCTACTGGTTTTATTTAATGTTTAAAAGATTTTCTAGTAGACTTTAGGCTAGGGCCACACGGGAAGATTCAGGGAGATTGGTCGCCTGGCGACTAATCGCCGCGTCTTTGAGGCAACCAATCTCCCTCACAAGGCAATTTTGAGCGACTTTGAAAAACGTGTTGCCGCGTGTGAATAGGCGCAGACGACTTTGGTGCTAGCGGGTGCAAGATACCAGCAAGCCATTCAGGGAGATTAGACGCGGCGATTAGTCGCCAGGCGACTAATCTCCCTGAAATCTTCCCGTGTGGCCTAGCTCTAAGGAATAAATATCCAAATTACAAATAGATCTGTTATCTGGAAAACCCCAGGTCCCAAGCATTCTGGATACAATCATATCTAATAGTGTGAAGTTTAGGGGGATCACACCGGAATTTGCCCATTAAATGCAGGCCACTCCTTCGTGAAAGGAAAAACAGCTTGAGTTCAGCAACCAAAAGTCCAACACAACTGAATTTTGCTTTTTGAGAAAAGTCTCAGAACCCAAAAACTCTGGTCTCAGTAATTTTAGTAGGTGAATTGCACAGCAACTCCCAAGTGTAGCACCTACTCCTACACATACATTCACCTGCTACTCACTTGGATGCCCAGCACACACCTCATCTTAAAGGAACAGTAACACCAAAAAATGAAAGTGTTTTAAAGTAATGAAAATATCAAGTTGTGTTGCCCTGCACTGGTAAAACTGGTAGTAGTGTTTCTGCTTCAGAAACACTACTATAGTTCAAATAAACAATCTGCTGTGTAGCAATGGAGGAAATTGAAAAAAGGCTATATGGCACAGGTTAAATAATGGATAACAGATAACACCATTATGTTCTACAGAGCTTATCTGCTATTTGCTGTGTAACCTGAGCCTTTTCTCCTTTGAATGCCTACCACCATTGCTACACAGCAGCTTATTTATATAAACAATAGTAGTGTTTCTGAAGCAAACACAGCAGTTTTACTAGTGCAGGGCAACACTGCTTTATATTTTATTACTTTAAAACACTTTCATTTTTTGATATTACTGTTCCTTTAACCCTGTGGTGGCTCTTAAAGGAGGACTAACTCCTATTAATCAAAAACCCCATCCCCTTCCCTCCATTGGCCCCCCCTCCCTACTTTCTCCCTCCACAGTACCTTAGTTGAAAAAGTGTCTCTGGCATTAACCTTAGAATATTCACACAAATTAGTGCATGGGAGCTCTTCAGCGCCATCTTCTGTATCTTCTGGTTCCTTGCGGAAGTGAGTGCCAACACAGAGCTTTTTCGAACATGCACAGTTGAGCCAATTTTGGTATTTGTTCCTACTGCGTATGCACCAGAAGATTGGCAAAGAAAAGAAGAGGAGCCAAAGATGGTGCCAAAGAGCTCCGCTGCGCTACTCTACATGAATATGCCAAGTTAATGCCATAGACACTTTTTCAACTAAGGTACTGTACTATAGAGGGAGAAAGAAGGGAAGGGTTCTCCTTTAAAGGGGTAACAAGGTATGACTCAAAACCTAAATGTCATCCAGGATATAGGCCCCTCTGACTTGTACAATAGATACAAGTATGAAAATCATTCATGAAAAAAATGGAGAAATACAATAAAGATGTAAAACTGTTTTATTGATACAAATATACATATGAATAAAACCCCCATAGCCCGTAATATAAATGAATATCTATTGTGTTTTCTTATTGTGTTTTCAAAACCAATTTTTCTTTCTTTATATACATAAGTTAACAACTTTATCTTTCATAAGTGATGTCATAAAAGCAAAATTAAAAGGACATATAACACAGGACAGAGCCACATAATATCCACAACTAATAATAACATTGTTTCTGTGTTTGTCAATAATTATATTCAACTCAAAGAGAGGTTCAGATTAATCGTCTATCTCCCATGGCCTCTTATCCTTTGTGCATGATGATTAGTGCAGGAACTGGCTTATCCCTATTTACAACTAAAGGAGAAAAAAAAAAATTCCTACCAGAGGATGTGAAATTATATCCAAGCATCTAATATATATAGAGAAACTGATTTTTTTAATATATATTTACGATTTATACAAATCAAACTTTCATTAGTGTGCTCTGTTAATATAATTACACTGTGCAATTGCATACATAAGACTGATATACTTCTGTGTAGTATCTATCACGTGTAAGTCATCAAGAACATGGACATATTATTTGCTAGCTCAGTGGTGCTCACACTAAAGCCTGAAGGTGATTTCACCACGTATGACGATCTCTAGACCCATCTTTAAAGGGATCCTGTTATCGGAAAACATGTTTTTTTTCAAAACGCAGTCACATGACTTGGGGCAGCTGGGAAATTGACAATATGTCTAGCCCCATGTCAGATTTCAAAATTGAATATAAAAAAATCTGTTTGCTCTTTTGCAAAATGGATTTCAGTGCAGGATTCTGCTGGAACAGCACTCTTAACTGATTCATTTTGAAAAAATGTTTTTTCCCCATGACAGTATCCCTTTAAAGTAAGATTGTTATAAAGGAGATTCAGTAGAGGGCGCACTGCACACAGGGCAGCAAAGAACAACCCCACTGTTATAAAGTATTAAAAGGTTGTTCACCTTTAAATTAACTTTAAGTATGATGTAGAAAGTGAGATTCTGAGATAATCTGCAATTGGTTTTCATTTTGATTATTTGTGGGTTTTTAGCTTTTTATTCAGCAGCTCTACGGTTTGCAATTTCAGTAATCTGGTTGCTAGGGTCCAAATTACCCTAATAACTGGGATGCACCGAATGCAGGATTCAGCCTTTTTCAGCAGGATTCGGATTTGGCCGAATCCTTCTGCCTGGCCAAACCAAATCTGAATTTGCATATGCAAATTAGGGGTGGGGAGGGTAATTGCGTGACTTTGTCACAAAACAAGGACGTAAAACTGTTTTCCCCGTCCCACCCCTAATTTCATATGCAAATTAGGATTCGCATTTAGTATTCGACTGAATCTTACGTGAAGGATTCGGGGGTTCGGCCGAACCCAAAATAGTGGATTTGGCGCATCCCACTAGCAACCATGCATTGATTTGAATAGGAGACTGGAACATGGATAGGAAAGGGCCTGAATAGAAAAATGAATAATAATAAAAAGCAATAAGAGTACATTAGTAGCCTTACAGAGCATTGGTTTTTAGATGGGGTCAGTGACCCCATTTGGAAGCTGGAAAGAGTCAGAAGAAGAAGACAATTCAGTAACTATAAAATAGGAGAAAAAGAAGGCCAATGCTGCTTAGAATTAGCCATCCAATGACATACTAAAAGTTAACTTGAAGGTGATCCACCCCTTTAATCTGCACAGGACTCTAGTTCCTCATCTGAAGGTCTGTTTAAAACTAAGATCTAAGTTCTTCTCATCCCCTCTGAAGGGAGTATTATTGAAGTGTATCAGCTAATGATTCCAGAGCTTAGATAACTTTTGCTCCTTTACTAAAGTCATTTAGTGGAAACATCTGATTTTTATCCAGTACATAGAAACAGTGCAGCAGTTTTAATGCCCCTCAGTTTTTTGGGTGCAGCATATACTAATAAAGAACACTTTGGGGTGTTTTGCCCATGGTATGGGGCATGCACAGTGATGCTGCAGTCAACCCTAGAAGTCTAAAAATCTAGTTGCGCTTTCTTCCGTTCAGCCGCAGGGGAGCGCAGGAGTAGACGCACTGAATTATTGTCAATGGGACTGTACTCACACAGAGGCATGTAAGCGCCAAATGCAGGTAGGGACGCAGCATGTTGCATTTTACCTGTGTTTGGTGCTTACATACGTCTGTGTGAGTACAGTCCCATTGACAATAATTCAGTGCGTCTACTCCTGCGCTCCCCTGCGGCTACATGGAAGAAAGCGCAACTAGATCTTTAGACTTCTAGTGCAGGTAAAAACGTTCGTCTGTAAGAGCCCTTAAAGGGGGATATAGCTCAGACTCTGGACTGATGGAGATTATGATGGACTTCTATAGAGCAATTAAGAGCAACTTTCAGGTTCAAGTGGGTCATGGTTTTCTTGAGCAAAGCAATGTCAAGATCTTCAGCCCTCCATCTGTTCTGAACAAAAACCCCAGAATCCCCAGGCAGCAGTTGGGTGAATGAGAATGCAGGGGCTTGTTGTATAATTGCTGGAAGTGTGACAGGTCTAATATCAAACATTCACGTTAAACATATTCAAGTACAGGAAAAAAAAAAAAATCTAGTTTAACAATGAGAAACAAGTGTAGAGAACACACATAAGACAAAATCAAATGACGATAAGAAACACTGAAACTTTAAAATAAACATATATCTAAACTGTTTTTTCTCTATATATATATATTGGAATGATTATATAAAAACAAACTCTTTATCCACTTCCTCTCCCGAGTCACAGGATTTGCTTCGTTGCTGCCCTTCTTTGCTTAAGGCCTTGGGTTTCTGCTCTGGACCCTCTGTTGGAGTTTGGCTCTGACCCCTTTTTGGCGATACCTCCGATGAGGAAGGGGGTCGTGCTGCTTTAAAATAAAATAAACAGTGTAAATCCCTTGCAATGCACAGGACTTACCTACAGACAACATTGTATGAGTAACGGGAATTCCTGCCCTTTGTATCTGTACCTTCTGCTGGACAAATCACAAGTGGCTCTAGGGTTGTATTATAAGAACAGAGAAATGGATTAAAAGGATGAATGTGACCTTGCTCTTGGGTGGGTACAGGATCACAGCAGAAACATCTTCATTAAAAATAAGCTGGATCATATAGGAAGCCTTTAATGGGATACTGTCATGGGAAAACGTGTTTTTTTTAAAAACACATCAGTTAATAGTGCTGCTCCAGCAGAATTCTTCACTGAAATCCAATTCTCAAAAGAGCAAACAGATTGTTTTATATTCAATTTTGAAATCTGACATGGGCTAGACATATTGTCAGTTTCCCAGCTGCCCCGAGTCATGTGACTTGTGCCTGCACTTTAGGATGGAACTACTTTCTGGCAGGCTGTTGTTTCTCCTACTCAATGTAACTGAATGTGTCTCAGTGGGACATGGATTTTTACTATTGAGTGCTGTTCTTAGATCTACCAGGGAGTTATCTTGTCTTAGGGAGCTGCTATCTGGTTACCTTCCCATTGTTCTTTTTTTAGGCTGCTGGGAGGGAGGGGTGATATCACTCCAACTTGCAGTACAGCAGTAAAGAGTGACTGAAGTTTATCAGAGCACAAGTCACATGACGGGGGCAGCTGGGAAACTGTCTATGTCTAGCCCCATGTCAGATTTCAAAATTGAATATAAAAAAATCTGTTTGCTCTTTTGAAAAATGGATTTCAGTGCAGAATTCTGCTGGAGCAGCACTGTTAACTCGTGTGTTTTGGAAAAAAAACTGGTTTTCCCATGACAGTATCCCTTTAATCAAAGAGAATGTTTTTTTTAAATTAGTGAATTATCGTAAAGGAACAGTAGCAAGTGTTTTCAAGTAATGAATACCCTGCACTGGTAAAACTGGTGTGTTTGCTTCAGAAAGACTACTATTGTTTATATAAACAGCTACTGTGTAGCCATGGGGCAGCTATTCAAGCACAAGACATAAAGTAGATAACAGATAAGCTAAGTAGAATCCCATTGTATACTGCAGGGCTTATCTGTTATCAGCTGTGTATCCTGAGCATTTTCTCCTTTTTTTCCAGCTTGAATGGCTGCCCCCATGGCTACACAGCAGCCTATTTATATAAACTATAGTAGTGTTTCTGAAGCAAACACACCAGTTGTACCAGTGCAGAACACCAGTACATTATACAGTATTTAATTAATTTAATACACTTTCATTTGTTGGTGTTACTGTTCCTTTAACTATTTAATTATAAAAAAAACTATAGGGTCATATAAAACATTTGAACAAGGTCTAAAAAACCCAAAAAACCCTCATATGCTGGTAAGCTGTTGCTATGGGATACTAATAGTGCAATGAAATAAAACGTTCAAACTTTGCACCATAGCCATTTATTTACGGTGACCTGGTTAAAAAACAAACATGTTACTGGTTGCTATGCGTTGCTAGAACTGGTGCAGGCTTTTCCCTTTCCCCTAGTTATACCTGATGATCTTTCCTGAACTCACATCAAGTAAAAGGAAATCTTATCCTGAGAGGCATGATATATTTGGTTGAGGTTTGAGAGGTGATATCTGCAGTTTAGTTTAATGAGCTGAAAAGCAGAAAAGATGAGGGCAGTGTAGAACTGACAGATGTGGAAATCTGCTGCCATTATGATTAGAATAAGAACATAAACCATTGCTGGAATCATGGGTTGTTTGCTGTCATAGTAATGATTAAAGAAGCACCAAAACATACAAGAATTATATTTCATAGAATTACATTTAATATCACAACAGCTAATATTGAATATAAAATCTACTTAAGAATCATGTTTATATTTTTACAAGGATAATCAATGCTAAATAATGGCTGGGGTTGAGTGGTAGGATTGAGGGAGTAGCAGAAACATACTTTATTTACATGTCCTTTATTAAAGAGGAAAGGAAAATGACATCTGAGAACAAGCTACTTCTGTACATGAGGGGCTGCTATATAAAGAAGCAATACTCAAATACAAATAATCACTGCTGTGCTTAGAGCGACACCTACTGTTTAGAGGTGGAAACAGCAAAAATGCAACAGATCTTTTACCCCAATGCCCTAAATGACTTCAATTGCCTAAATAATTCATGTTAATATGGAAATATCAGTGTTGTATCAAGCTGAAAAAAGATGTTTATGATTCACTACATTTGAGCTAAATATGAGGATTCTAATTTTTTTTTAATTTCAGGAATCCCAGGGTTAAAAAAGGGTGTTACATTCTAGGCCTCACCAGCCTTTAGCCAAAGGTTAAACCTGCCGCCATACTTTTAATCAGGGCTTTGGACGCAGTTAAAGAAGCCAGTTTGTGCACCTGACACTATGTCCTCACACTGAGGGGCACATTTACTATTGGTCGAATATCGAAGGTTAATTAACCCTCGATATTCGACCGTCGAAGTAAAATCCTTCGACTTCGAATATCGAAGTCGAAGGATTTACCACAATTCCTTTGTTCGAACAATTGAAGGAAAAATCGTTTGATCGAACGATTAAATCCTTCGAATCGAACAATTCAAAGGATTTTAATCTATCGATCGAGAGATTTTCCTTCGATCAAAAAAAGCTAGGAAAGCCTATGGGGACCTTCCCCATAGGCTAACATTGGTGTAGGTTTTAGGTGGCGAAGTAGGTGGTTGAAGTTTTTTTTAAAGAGACAGTACTTCGACTATCGAATGGTCGAATAGTCAAACAATTTTTAGTTTGAATCGTTCGATTCGAAGTCGTAGTCAAAGGTCGAAGTAGCCAATTCGATGGTTGAAGTAGCCAATTCGATGGTCGAAGTAGCCAATTCGATGGTCGAAGTAGCCAATTCGATGGTCGAAGTAGCCAATTCGATGGTCGAAGTAGCCAATTCGATGGTCGAAGTAGCCAATTCGATGGACGAAGTAGCCAATTCGATGGACGAAGTAGCCAATTCGATGGTCGAAGTAGCCAAAAAAAACTTCGAAATTTAAAGTATTTTTTATTCTATTCCTTCACTCAAGCTAAGTAAATGTGCCTCTGAGTGTGTTTGGAGATCCAAATTATGAAAAGATTCCTAATCTGGAAAACCCCAGGTCCAACGCATTCTGGATAACAGGTTACATACCTGTATTCTATTTCAGAAATGTTCTATTTCAAATACGCATCTTGTGTCTAATCTCTGACTATCTGTGTCCCTGCTATCACAGACTAGGAGAATATTAGAAACGTCCAGTCAGGTTTGTATTCAAAATACTGGCATTCTTACTCTGATAAAATTCCACGATTCAAGAAGCAATGCTGTTCAACATATCCCATATATTCACTATACTACATGTTCAGACCAGATTACAATACAATGATGATGTCAGAGGAGTTATGGGGGCAAATATCTTAGAGGGTCACATCTGGTTCAGATTTAGAGCATAGACAACAATCTACAGTAACTATAAATAATAGTGCAGACAGATTATGGGAAACACACAATAACGGAGTCCAGTTATGTCCACTAACAGATCATACATAAATGATCCACTCCAATTGTTCTGATTTCTGCCAGTGCTAACAAGTCTCTTTATATACTGTACATAAGTTCATTTTTTGAGTCAATACAATAAGCATTTCTACCTCACATCCTAAAGTCTTCCCATACAGACCTTTTCCAAGGGAATGCTGGATATACTGTATATAAAAGGGCTTTAGCACACGGCAGATTTAGTCTGCGGGGCGACAATCTCCCTGAACTGCCTTCCCCCTAGCTTCCTCCTGCTATAATGAGAAAACGCCAGCGCCAATGCAATCGCGGCGCTTCCTCACAAGGAAATTTTGGGTGACTTTGGAAATCGAAGTGCATTGGCGCTGGCGTTTTCTCATTATAGCAGGGGGAAGGCAGTTCGGGGAGATTGTAGCCCCGCAGAAGAGGCGATTAGTTGCTAGGAGACTAAATCTCCCTGAATCTGCCCGTGTGCTAGCTCCCTTATATTGAAAACTCTGCCATCCCATGTATCTCTTTATTTTGCTATAACAACCAGACTTACTATTGTTCTATTCTTTTTCTTATCTGTACCTGCAAAAAAATTCCTGCTAATTCCAATGCATGCCCCAAAACATACTTTGAAGCCATATGCAGTTTTATTTCCCAAGGTTTTTTTTTTTTTATGAACTTCGATATAGGTGATCAGTAAACAAACTGACTGAACAGCTATTGGCTTTTGGAGAATGTTGCGGGCTCCAGTTCTTTAAAGAACCAGACAGCCACAAATTATCTAATATGTCTTTGTAAAAAAAAAAAAGTTGGTATTCTGATATTTGAATCCTTTGAAATATTCTTATAGTATACTGCAAATTCCAGCTCACCTTCATCTAGCAATGGTTTGGCAGCTGGAGAAGCAGTCATCTGTCCATCTCTCTCCTTGTCTGATGGGACTCTCTTCAGTATTGGAGGAATTAGGGCTGATTTTGGGGAACACAGCGCAGATGGAGATTCTGGTACGTCATCTAAAGATATTTAAGTCAATTAAGAACAACATAGATCACATGACTCTAAATCCTAAAAGCTTTTTTATAGTGCTAACAAAACAGATGCCCCCTCCGTTTCATTTAATTTAGCAATCATTTCTATACTTTGGCTCAGTACCAGAGCCAAGGCCGCATGCACTCTAGGCAAGACCCTGCTCTACCACTCCTCCTGTTCATCTCATTTTCCCACAGTCCCTGCCTCCTGGTACACAACCAGCTTATCAAATCCCTTGAATTTAAAGAGTGGACAGAACTAGGGGAAGGTAGGCAGAAGAGGAATGTGCCCAGCCCTTCCACTTTTCACCCTTTGAACATATCTCATCTGCCTACCCCTAGTTACAGTCCTGTCTGGCTCTTCAGACTCACTCTGTGTTTGGTGGGGTTGGGGCCAAGCACCATCATTTTGCCATGTTCCGGTATAATAGGAGATTATAATAACATTTGTAATTAATATAAAGACTTGTTTCTGCCTGCAGAAAAATTGCAAAATACTACTGCATATCCTCAATGTTTCTTTGTTCCTGTAAATTAAATACACAAATGAAATACTAAATTAAATACAGGCATGGGATACGTTATCAGGAAAGTTCCAAACCATAGACTCCATTTTATCCAAATAAAAATGATTTCCCTTTTCTCTGTAATAATAAAATAGTACCTTGTACTTGATCCAAACTAAGATATAATTAATCCTTATTGAAAGCAAAACCAGCCTATTGTGTTTATTTCATGTTTTGTAGTAGAATGCTATGGTAGGTATGAAGACCCAAATTTCGGAAAGATCAGTTTTCCAGAAAACTCCAGGTCCCGAGCATTCTGGATAACACTTCCCATACAGTACCTGCACTTGCATGCTGCTTTTTTATTATCATGCTCACTTTATAAGAAAGATTCACATTTACTGTTGAAAAAGGCAATGTATTTGCAAGGATAATCTTTTTCCTATATCCTCTATGTCTACAGAAAGCCCAATGCAAATAGAACATTGGAAGAAAGACTATTATTTATATTAAGAAGCCACTGTTCTCCTAGGAGTGCATTAAATATCCTGTGTTGATATACACAAAAAATGACTCAAGTACTGAACCTGTGCAACAGAGACTGTCAAAGTCAATGCATAGGTGCAGTGTCATGTGACAGCAGGACAGGAGGACAACAAAGAATATGATTAGATAGATTTAGGGGATAATATATTCAAATCCTTAGCAATCCATTATTCAAATAACCACAATAACTCTTTATATATGGGTATATATATATATATATATATATATATATATATATATATATATATATATATATATATATATATATATATATATATATATATATATATATATATATAGTCACATTACTAAACCAGAAGTAAATGTTTACCGGTGCGAGAGCTGCTTCTGGGCTTCTGTGGCACAGAGGGACGTGCTGACAGGGCTGGCTTTGTGGACTGAAGGGGTGGCTTTGGGCTAGTTGGAGTACTGGAAGAACTCTTGGACCTTACACTACCCTCTGGTTTCACTTCGGTTTTCAAGTTTTTATCTGCAGTTAAGGCAGCGGATTCTCCTTTAGCTGAAGGAAACCGGCTCTCTGTGGAAGGCTGATGGAATTTGGGAACTGAAGAAAAGAAACACAGTATCATTTCATTGCACACAAATGTGCTGATAATTTAATGCAACTTGTGTGAACTAAAGATCATATTTAAAAACTGAATTAACGAAAAGTTAAATGCGTTAATTGTTGACCCATAAACATGAGACACAGTTATCATGTATCTGTACCCCCTCCCATAATTTCTGTGGATACTAAAATAAAGCCTTTAGACCCCTCCCCACACACAATTTTACCTGCTCCACTTCCTTCAAGTTTTTCTGTTATGATCAGACCATCGGACGTGTCTTTGCTGCCAACATCGTTTCCGAATTTCTGTGTATAATAAAATAATGACTTAGGACACTGAATTGCAAGGCATTTACAGTCCATGTACTGTTTTATTTCCTGAGGCACAAGTGTCTTTTGAACGCCACAAGAACAAACATTTTACTGAACCATGGGGCTGATCAATTTAAAGTATTATAGTAGAGCACAATTAATAATGGATGGAGGGCACACCAAAATGTTCAATTCAAATTAGTGAGAGGTGCAGAAACAAATGTTACCCCTACCTCAGGTAACCCATATCACTGATTCATTTGCATGTTTGCACACTCAAAACAAAAACAATTTGGCAAAAAGGGTGGTTTAAAAATCAATTTTTACTCTTTGTTCAAGAAAAACATTTTACACAGACAATGCCTTACAAAACATGGCATAATTTAGACAATGTTAAAAAGTAGCATAGAATATCAACCACCCATTAGTTAAATGCAGCAAGCAAGAAATCAGCAAGGGAGCGGATACACCTACCAGAAAAATGAGAATGGCCCCAACGTTTCAGCACCAAGGCCTTTGTCAAGGGAATCAAGGCCTTGATTTTGGGGCCATTCTCATTTTTCTGGTAGGTGTATCCGCTCCCTTGCTGATTTCTTGCTTGCTGCATTTAACTAATGGGTGGTTGATATTCTATGCTACTTTTTAACATTGTCTAAATTATGCCATGTTTTGTAAGGCATTGTCTGTGTAAAATGTTTTTCTTGAACAAAGAGTAAAAATTGATTTTTAAACCACCCTTTTTGCCAAATTGTTTTTGTTTTGAGTGTGCAAACATGCAAATGAATCAGTTATAGTAGAGCACAAACAGCTGCACAGTCAGCACAACCTGTACAACAGGGAAGGAGGGTGACATTCTGATTGGGGAAGATGCCAACTGTTATCTTTCCATCGAAGAACCTATATATGTATATATATATATATATATATTGCAGTTGGTCTATTTTGGAGGAAGCTACGCCTCTGTAAATCTTCATTATTCTCCACCTGAGCTGTTCAAGTATCACAGATTAATCAAGCTTTTATAGAAGAAGTAAATGAAACAAGGCTGTAATATGACCATTGGAGCCTAATTCCGTTTCTTTGATTTATGATCACTATCTAATAGATGTCTTCCTCGTTTTCTCTTTTTACAGATTCTGAAATTTTCTAACCAGTTAGTCTCTACTAAGGGTAAGACGTATATACTATAACTTAGTTCCAATGAAGCTGTATTTATGAATCTATTGCTACCTAGAATAATTCGAATGTGACGTGTGACATTTGCTTTAGTGGAATTAGGCCCTAAGGGGCAGTTTTTCACACTAAATTACTTTTTCAGTGTTTTACTCTTTTGTATTACTTATATGTGTAAATATTATATATTAACTTTTTGTATACACTTTTAGGTATTTATGGGACTGCCACGTTGTATCCAGTATAAAGGACTTTATTATCTTGAATTTTAGCAATATTGTATATATATTGGATTTTTGCTTACATTGAATCTTCATTGGTGTTTAGGAGGTGGGGGGTGTGTCTACAGACCTCGTTGAGGTGATTTAAACGCTGTAACTCACTTATATTACACACTTGAAAAAGGGCAGTTGCGCCCGAAACATGTTGTGTGTGGATTAAAATAAAATTTGGCACATTTGCAGTTATCCTGCGATTTGGTCTTTTGTTCCAGACTACAGATATAAGGCTGTAATATGAATAGCCATTTGTAAAGTTTAGTGTCCTAATTGTAATTAGTGCCACAACGTTATTACCGTTAGATAGGATCCTCCATATTTATCAGCAAAAACATGGGAATTATATATTTATATGAGGGAAATTCACAAGTTTCTGTAAGCAAAATGTCTGCTGAAGTAGAGGCAAAATCGTCTTTTAGAAACAGGTAACATGTTGACATTATGAAAAATGCTTAGTTAAACAAAGGTCAATGCTTTCTGTTGTAGAAGTACTCCCATTTGGTTTCATGCTGAGAATCAGCCTCATATGAAGATTGTCACTGCAAGAGCAGGCATGTTGAAGAAATGGAAGATAATATTTTGGTGGGAAAATACATGCAAAAAATGCAAAATGGTCTCCCCAGTTGCTTACTGGTTCATGCTGCCCAGTCTACCAAATAAAATGATTTAGGGATTAATTCCAAACTATAACACTAGATGGTGCTATGGAATCATCAGTAATTATATTTTAAAACCAGTATTTTAGTCACAGTGACCTTTTTACTCAATTTTAGGAGCGGGCAGCTTGAAAAAGAATACTTAAAGTATAAAACAAAAAATGAAACCCAGTTTTACAACAATCCTATGCTTAGGTAAATGATTTAATTATCCATATGTTCTTAAAAGATTATTTCTGTAGATTGAGTATATTACATCTGATTCAAATAGCAAACACAAAAAGAAAATAGATACACAAATCCCAGATTCAGTTCAATCCCAGGAGTTGGCCCTACCGTAATACCTTATTGTGCGACTTTAAACCACCTGATGACCAAAAAGTGACAATTTTAATAATTTGCATATTTAAATTAGGGTTCAGGCTCAGAAAAATTATTTTGTGCCGGATTCATTCATTATTTTGTGCCGGTCAAATTGTAAAATTGTGGATTAGGCGCATCCCTAGAAAAAATATGATGGATTAAGCCATTGCCAGCTTCCATGATAACCATTGGAGAGCATTTAGCTGAGGTTTAAAGAACAGCATTTGTGAGAGGGCCAAAAGACATCCTCTTGCCAATATGCCTGATCAGCAACAATAAAGCTTAAATATATTCTCATTCCATATCATGTAATTTAATAAGGAAATTCTTCATGCATATAATCATTCAGCCAACATTCAGTGCAGAAATGCACTTAACTGTGGAAGGATTAACCTTCTGCATTACATGTAACAGTCCCTGACCAGGAAACAATGCAAGTAAAAAAAAAATTCCCTATGTCTGGTCTGCTGAAAACCAAACCAGTACATTCACTCAGTGTAATGACACCCACCCAGGCTCATATCTATTTGTGCTACACTAATGATAAATAAATGATCATAATGATAAATGCATTACCTTATTAGCTGCTCTTTTTTCCTGCTTAGCTTTCATCTCAGCTAGCAGCCCACTTCCCATTACTTGGACTCCATACCGCCTTCCAGATTGTGGACTACTCTTGCTGTCAGTTCGTTCGGTCTTTGTAAGATCATCAAGGTTCTCCTCCAGAGAGTCTGGTGTTTTCACCTCTTCTGATCTCTCCGTGCTGCTGCCAGCACTAGCACTAGAACTCACTGTTCCGTTGCTCTCTGCCACTTTCTCTTTCTTTGTTGTATCAGGAGCAGGGCTTTTAAGTGAGGCCTTGGGTGAAGAGGGCTCCTCAGTAACCATGACGGTCTGTGATCGCTCTGACTTGGATCTAGATTTAATTAAATTGAGAAAGCCGCTCTTTCTAGATTCTCTTCCCTTTTTTACTTCCCATTCGCCAGCATCTTGCGATTCTGAACTTTTAAAGGAGTGTTTCCTAACAGAGAACAAAAACGTAACTTATATAGTAATAGTTAACATGTATGATATATATTATTAACACAAAAAGGAACAAAAGGTTGGGTTAAGCAGGTGACAATGAACAAAAACAGGGAAAACAAGGTCAGGAAAATATGTGTGGTAATTGAGGAGAATGAAAGAGTGTGTTCAGACAAGAGAAAACACACACAGACACAGTCAGATCATACTTACTTCATGCAAATTATGCCCTTGTCCCAACTAATTGTAACCAAGGTGCTTCAGTAGTTAATGATAGCTTTTAATAAACCTCTGAAACCCACCAATAAAAAGCATTCTATAGTGCCCCCAGCACAAAGGTGACAAGGTGTTTTTTAAATATATGGACAGTGAGGATCATTCAAAACATCAAAATTCAACATCACATGGAGAAATAACCATTGAGTAGATTATCTCTGTTAGCACATGAGCACAGCAAAAGCAAACAGGTTATATCGATTTATATTTCTACTAATGCTTTTTCAGCCCGGCCTTAATATCCTTCTATATAGTAAGCTACAATTTCAGAATTCTCTTCCTAAGAATTTACTTTATCCATTCCATTATATCTGATTAATATTAAGTGTTTTTAGCTATAATGAGAAACCATTGCTCATTTATTATTAAACAAACATTTACTCCATACTAGAATTTTCCAATAACTCAGCAAGTAACTAAGCAACAGAGTGAGAAGTCTTTGAGCAACAGTGAGCGTTTATTATACACTGTACCATTCAATGTCCACTGTTGTGGTGCCAAATACAGTCCTACAACAAAACTGGGGTAGGCTCAATGTATCTTATACACAGGGATAATTTATCATTTTTGAGTGATAGCAGCCCTAAAAAAATCTCAGCCTCTGAACTGGTTCCCCACGGCTCCATATATTGCAGAGTCACCTTTTCACACTCGTGACATTACCAGTATACAGTAATGTAGCGATGAGCATTTATATTCTACTGAGCTTACAGGCAGTCACCAACAGAAAAGGGACATACCAAGATTAGTGTTCCTCCAAGCACTAAGTGGAGGGTCAGTTTTTTCTAAATCTAATGCTTAAGTGGCTTAAAGAGAATGTTAAATATAATATGGTATCGTTATATTGCCTATTCTAAGCAACTCCCAGTTGGTGTTACTTTTTACGCTTTAGGGATTAATTGCCATACTATTCTGCCACTCTTCAGCAGTCACCACCTCTAGCAACCAATAATAGTATTTTGTGTAATTTTTGTTATTACAACCATTTATTGATTATATTTCTATAGAGGCATGCTCATAAATGTTCCATTCTGTGTGCCTGGTTGTTAGAGTAAGTATTTATATTCAATATTCAAACCAATAACAGATTGATTTAAAATCAAGTTAAGCATTATTTAGAGAGTAAAGTATCCTTTTCATTTTTCCTTTAAGGCAACAGCACTTGCATTGCTTCTTAGCATCTCATCCCCATGGTGATTAGTAGCTTAATGGGCCGGAAACAACACTGTGGAATTCTCACTTGTATGGCAGCCATTTGCAAGAGCGGAAGTTGCTTGCAAGGTCATTGTGCTGCAGTGAAACAGTGTTTCCCATTGCCAGAGGCCCCTTGCTTTATAAGTAAATGGGGGCAATTTTGACTGTTTAGCTCTCTACCACTTAGCTACTAGACAAAAAAAAAAACTAATTCTATGAGGACAAACTCAGTGACTTCACTGAATAGAAGAACCCAGAGACACAGAACCAGTACATTGAGTGCAAGCACTGTAAATACTATAATATGTGGCACATAAAGGGCTATGGCTGGAATAAAAAAGGATTTTACTTTTACATATGACTTTTATTGCGATATTTGGAACTACATCTCCTGCACAACCACATTAATATTTTTATTCAACTTACTTTGACTCCATTTTAGTGACTTTCTTGCTGAAGAACTCATCTACGCCTTCATCCACCCTGGCCATGAGTCCATTCTGTTCACCATCTGGGGGGGCTTCAGCACCAAGCTGCTAAAATAAACAATATGAAGCGTTCTAGTCAATTCTTCAATAACAAATACAGTCTTGTTTCAAAGTTTGTAACTTGTATTTTTGTGTGCATGTTGAAGGTTTCGAATACCTACATCAAACCTGTTAGTCTTCAAATTTTGGGCAACTATGGGCAAAAAGCAATTATATATAATGAATGAAAACAGTTACAAAATCTATGCTTCAATCTAACACACTGCATATTAGCAAAACAAACTTTATACTAGATTGTTGATACATGTCATGCAATGACTGTAGAAACTAAAGTGTAGGAAACCTGTTATTTAGAAACCTTCAAAATAAAGGCAACAAGGTTCCCCATAATGTCCAGTTTTAACAAACTATCTTCATTTGTGATTTATTTGCTTTTCCTCTAAAGTTAAGACAACATATTGTACTTGATGGTACTATCTATCCCCTCTGTACTCTTTTTTGAAGTGCAGAGACCAGCGGCATTAAGTGCTTTATCCAATACAGAAGTATAAAGAAGATCGGCGAGCACTCCGGAAGCCTCTTGTAGTAGGTAAAATTCAACTGTATTTCAAATACATTAAAATAATAGCATCCTGACGCATTTCGTATCTAAACGATACATAATCATAGTTTAGATACGAAACGTGTCAGGATGCTATGGTTTTAATGTATTTGCAATAAAGTTGAATTTTACCTACTACAAGAGGCTTCCGGAGTGCTCGCCGATCTTCTTTATACTTCTAAGCACACACACCCTTGGCTACGGGTTTGGGACAATGCACCCGGACCACTTGAGACGTCGGGTGAGTGTCATTCCCTTTTCCAATAGTGGTTTTACATTGTACTCCACATTCAGGTGTTAGACCTGGGGTTTTTACACCCAAGTCACTTTTGTTACAGGGTGAGAAAGATTTTGTTACTCATCCGACGAATATATATTCATTAAATATTCTATTCTAGGACTGTGCAGCTTTAAATTCCCTTATCAACTTGATCCAATATTGGCACTCTTAGGGAAGACACATGTGGAGATTTGGGGAGATTTAGTCGCCCGTCGACAAATCGCCTCTTCTTCAGGCAACTAATCTCCCCGAACTGAGTTCCCCCCAGGTAGAATCTAAATCGCCTGCGGGATGGCACTCAGTTATCTAGCACTTGTGCCCCTGGGTATGGTAAATGATTTAAAGATTTAAATAAAGATGCAACACCGGTTTCATGTGGGAATGAGACTGATTTGTATTTCTAGATCTCTTTCTGTGCATTGTTAAATAGGAGCTTCAACTCTGAACTGGACTTGAAAAAGCAGCTTGTCTAATTGTAGCACACAGAGACTTATGTTTAGTTTGTGGCTCAGATAAGCTGATTTACATATTTGTGTTTGGATAACAATGGCTGTAGAAGAGTAGAATATGCAACAATATTGCCAATTAAAGGCCTGTTATTTTTCTGATCCTAATAAATGCAGGACACATTCCAGCAAATAAATTGTTTGGTATCTGTTTTACCTTCCTGAAACAAACAGTGCAAAATATTCCCAAAAGCTAATCCTCCTGCAACAACCTAATGCATAAAGAACAAGGCATTTCTTAGTCACTCTGGGAATTGAAGAACAGTGCAGGGTATGATCTTACTGTGGTTTTGCTTGGTTGCTGCTTCTTCATCCTTTTGGGACGTAGTTTTGTAAAATGTTCTAATTTTTTGCTTTCTTCGGAGGGTAGCTCTGCCATCCCACTAGATGTCCGTTTGTCTGGCCTGCTGGATGGGTTGGGAGGGTCCTCAATATGTATTGGGACATCTACTAGAGCTCTGTCCAAATCAAATTCCATCTCTAAAATTAAAATATCATAATTAATCTCTATGCTATGTCTACACTAGCTGTAGCCAAAAGGGATAGACAAAAACCAAGCTCTTAGACATACACAAGACTACATAAAGACGACATAGAAAGCAAATTATTAGCAGGTACAGTACTACATTGTTTGCCAAATGGGCAAAACAACAGAATTATTGTTTGCCTCTATTAGTTGGGCCCTTCTCCCTCTCTATAGCAAATCATATGCTATATGTGCTTGTGATTCTGTTGCCTAGGTGCAGTAATCTAATATATAGTATGCAAACTAAATATAGTCCAGACCAGAATAGTCAAGACAATTATATTTCCACCTTCATAATATGTATAAAAATATGCAACATTTAATGCCATGTTAGCAAAGGTTTAAACCTAAAAACAGTGAAAAGTGAAATACTGTCATTTTTGGATTGCAAATGGACCCAGTAAATGAAAACTCCCTTGCATGGGCTGCAAAGAAGATGAGGCACTGGTGGGTATCTCCACAGATAAAAAGGAAGGTGTACAAAGAACAAATTCAAGTTTATTTCAGTGTTATTAAAATAGCAACATGGTGTTTGTAGCTATGCACGATAAAAGTAATCATATTACATGACATATGACTGAACTTCCTGAGCTGACAGTTGCCAGCTCTCTCTGAAAGAAACTAACGGCTTTACTAGCCTTGTGTACTTTTCAGAAATGATTGAGAATGACCTTATCGCCGCTCTTTGTGATTGTGAGTGGAATGCAAAATATAGGTCATGTTTTGTAGACCAAGACACATCAAAGTTAGTTGGCTCCTGAATTATTTAGGCACACATTTGTTCACTGTACTTACCAAAAGCTCGGGAAACTGGGCGAAGCATTCTGCTGTGAATGCTCTTTCTCTTTGACTTGGGCGTCATCTGGAAAAAGAACAGTAAATAAAAGTGTTCTTAAGATATCAGATAGGGCTTGCTATTATCTACAATAACATTTGATGTGAACATGTTTTTTACATTCATAAAATAGCATAAATAACAATAAGGCTACATTTACAGTAAATCTCTCATGTGGTCACTTACAAACAACATCACTTGGGAACTAATTAGCCATCTTAATGAGGCCCCAGACTTGTGCACTAAGGTCAAAGGTGACCTGAGACTAAGCTGTTCTGCCTTCTGGGAGTAATAATTGAGACTGGCTTTTATGTGAAGTGCTCTGTATTCCAGGGGATACAGAAATGAATAGCATTCATAGTAGGCTGCTTTCTGTTAATCCTTGGAGAGAAGCGTCTCTCAATTGCAATGTAGAGAGTTGATTCTAGTCCAACCTCTATAATGTATATTGCTTTTAAAATAGAGCTCAGCCTGCCTAATTGCGTCTTATGAGCAAGGGACCTTATCAAACTTTTAATACCAATGTAAGAGGTAGGCGAGAATAGCTAAATATCACTTAAAGAACAGTGGCAATTAGCATCAGCAGGTTAGGGCTAGTACTAGATGGTATTTTATGATTAGCATATATCTTTGCACTGTGTTTAACACATGCAATACAGCTGATAGTTTTGATACCCAGTGGGTGGAAACCTATGGCAAGTTGGAATTCATATTGGTCAAATTTTACTTACAATAGCATCAATGATATTTACCTTTAATGGGTGGAAAGTATAAAAAGTCAGACATGGAATACATTTTTCCAAAAATATTAATGTAATATTGTAGCTGCCTTTACTATTAGAATATCGATTTTTTTAAAGGCTTGTGCCAGCCTCCTTTGATGTTTCTTAGATTCTTTTAAAGACCTACTTGAATGAGATACATTTTTTTGTCATAAGCTAACATTAAGAACAGGTATAACATAGTAAGTGAGAAGTTTGATTGCATATAGTGAACACTGACACAAGCTATCAGGGGCCAGCATGGCCTTCCAGAGTTTAAGAGTATCTTCCCAGTGGGCCCAGCCTTAGCCTGCTTGAATCTAGAAAAATAGCCAACTCCTCTGTTTGAATTAGCTTAACATTTTGTAGCTCCCCCCCCCAAGACCTAACCATGACATTTTTACACAAAACAATACAATAAATTTAAACAATACATTTACATAATATATATTAAAAAAAAGTTCTTTAGGCAAACAAACCACAGATAAAACGTCAGCTTTGAACACATTCAGCCCTCTGCTCTCTGCTGTGTCCACTTCCTACTATTGCACTACATGCAATCTTTAAATTAAATATGCACATGTGAAAAATGTTTACATTGCTCATGTTTTCTCCATTTAAGATGTTTTATACATTCCCCCAATAGCCAATTGCCAGTGGTGTAACTACAAGTGGGCACGGTGCTACTGCATCCAGGCTCACCGCTCAATTGGGCCTACTGGGGATATATCACAGCGCAATATGAGTTTGTCAATATAAGAATTTCAGATCAGAAAAGTTTTACATTTTCCCCTTTTACTACTATAAACATTATCTAGTTACAGTAGAACCCCCATTTTACGTTTTTCAGGGGACCAGGCAAAAATGATGTAAAATCCGGGAAAATGTAAAATCAGGGAAATGTGTTAAAGCAACTTATTGTTCAAGTACTCAAAGGATATAAGCAAAGGAGACAGTTATACTTTGAAGTACAATATTTACTGTGTTAATGACATAGGTTAAGCATTTTAGCATTTATGTTACACTAGGGGGGGCATGTGCAAGGCCTCTATGACAGTCACATACACAACTTAAAGCAATAATGATTAGTGCATGACTGTGTGAGGTGCAGGCTTATCAGACCTGACTATTTACAGACAGAACCATAGCAAAATGCATCTGGTTAGTATTTCAGAACTCTTAATTTCACTAATAACACGAAGAGAGGACAGACATTTCTAGGACAACATTAAGACAACATTTTTATGCAAAATCCGGGAAAACCTTTTATAAAATCAAGGAAAGTTACCCATTTGAAATGCATTTTCAATTGGTGGGAACATAGAAAATATGTGAATTGCAGAAAAACTTAAAACCAAAAATTGAGGTTTCACTGTATTTGTCCTGACCCATACATAGCATAGAAAACAAAGGATTTATTTACACTATTAGTATATAAAGTATTACATTTTTCAAACAGAAGAATATCGTTTCTCCCCTGACCCTAAGAATTAACTGGATAACAGTGTGCAATTTTAGCTTTGCCATATTTAATGCATAAGTTCATAGACATGGTTTCGTGATGCCCCTGGGGCCTTTTATTTTTTGTGTGAATCATTCAGGCTTCACAGCAGACTTTACTTTTATCCACATTCAGCACTGCACAGATTTGCATACTGTATGGAGGGGAGCTAGAAGGGCAGAGATAACATTTATTCCATTCTAGTTAAATGTGGATGTAATAAAAATAATATTAAGTAATGCTGTGCCTACCACATTTAGTAAAGATGGGGGCACGAAGAATAATTAATAACAAAAACAACAAAAAAGCCATCTTTTGCAAACAACTAGAATTTTTTAAATTCAGTTTTTTGAAAAGATTGTTTTATGGAATGCACTTCCTAGCTTTGAAAAAAACACATCCTGTTGCAGTTTACGGGTAAAATTCTAGCTATATGCAATAACAGCAATGATGCAAAAAAAAAATTAAAAAACATAACTAGTACTAAAATCGGATGCAAATTGCCACAGTTCAGCACCCATGCACCATGTGTGTAATTCATGAAAGTAGGCAGAATGAAAGCTATTGGTGCTAGGAGTAAGTTGCAAAGAGCATGAAAAGTGTTTTAACAAAGGGGTGTACACACCGTTGTACAAGTATAACAAAAGTTCAAAGGATAGGGCTTGTGTTTAACATACTTTCTGCCTGTTGTTTTACTCATGAAAAAAAGTAATTTGCCATTTCTTGAGCTAAATGAGGCACGCAGGGAAATTAATGCTACTCCATGTTTGCTCCTTGTGAGGTAGAAAATTAGATTACCAGTATAAAACGATCTCCCTTCATCCCTTTTACAACTGTTTTGCCAGCAGAATTCCAGTATACAGGGGGGGGGGAGATTATTTGTGCTCTGGTGCCTAGTGGCTTGTTTCCTGTTTTTCATAGAAAACTTTCTCCTATAATGAGATGTTAGCCTAAAGGGTATCTGAAATCTGCAAAATGTCTAAATGTGCATTGTGTTTCAAGCATAGGCACTGGATATTTTTACTCTGACCCATGCACCTGCAAGTGTAAATATCTTCCATACCCCCTGGTTTAAAGCCCAACCTGTGTTTTGCTCTAGCCTCCTTTATTATGGTCACAATTGTCCAGGTAGAAGTCAAACAATCCAGAGGCACACAGAGCTGATGCAAGCAAGGAACACCTTGCACTGAACTTCCGCAATAAACATCCAAGGTGTTCCTTGCGTGCTCTGTGTGCCTCTGGATTGTTTGACTTCTAGACTGGATTTGGGGTTGATGGACCTCTACAATTGTGCACCAGACAGCATTGTAATTATCTTCTACAAGGGTGTGAGAGAGTCAGATCTCTATTGGACAAATGCCCAGGTAGCCATTTCTTTAGCAGTAATTTTTGTTTTAAAGTGACTATGTCAATTCATAATATACTAAAAAAAAAAAAAGTGGCATCATGCTTTAGCAATCCGTTTACAGGTTTAGTGAATTATCATGGTCCCAAAATCGCACAGCACACAATCTATATCCTCGTCTAATTGTAGGCACAGTAATCCTACGCAACATTTCACCATTGCATAAGCAAACCTACCTTATCAGTACCCAACAAAATACAACTGGAGTTAAGAGATATGATTTTTCTGTATCAAGCTGGTCAAAACAAAATCTGGAGAATCCACCAAAATATTGTCACAAGAAAAATAACTTGTGCTGTTTGTTTGAAAAGGAAAAATTAAACATTTGCTCAATTGTTCTCATAAAACAATTAAAAAGAAAATCCGGTGTTCTCACCAGAAAAAAAGGCACGTGACTGGTCTGTGTGAAACTGAACCTCACCTTTCTGAAGTTTAAAAATGGCTTAAAAAAAGACATAGGGGTATATTTATCAAAGAGTGATGTTAGAGATTGCCACAGACCTCTAGAGTGAAATTCCACCACTCTCTATTAATTTCTATGGGATTTTTAAGAGTATTTATCAATGTGTGAGAGTGAAAGTTCATGCTCTGATAAATACGCCTTTCAAGATCCCATAGAAATTTATGGAGAGTGGCGGAATTTCACTCTAGAGGACTGTGGCGATCTCTAACTTCACTCTTTGATAAATATACCTCTTTGCTTTGGGGCCAGTAAATTTTAACTACAAGTCAGAAGTGAGAAAATGTATGTATGAATACAATGTATTACTAAATGTACTGAAACATTTTATTTTAAATAATAATCCGCAATTATTGAAACAAGCTTGAATCCTTTCATGATACATGAAACTTACAGAATGTATTCTGACACATTTCCTAGAGACAAATACTGCCTATGTGCACAGGAATTCTGATGAAATAAATGCTGTTTAACAATCTCCTACAGCTGTCATTTATATCCGCTGGATTTTTTTTCCAACTATAGCTTTGCTATATTCCTCCCTTCCTGGGCCATCCTGACTCCACCTTTCTCTTCCATATTTTCTGACAAGGGAAACAGTGGCTGAAAATGTAAAGCACATCTTTCTAAAAGAGTTAAAGGATGCCTTTACATGTGCAGGCAAATCTACTAGTGAATAGATATGCAAAGAGTTTATGAAACAATGCCACCCTGCCTATCATCTCTTTAATACTGAAATTCTCATATATGATATAATAATGATCCAAATTGTATTTTTTAGACATGGACAGGAGTAGGTCTTTATGGCAATTTCCTTCCAAAGGAAAACAAACGGATCCCCTTGTGATGATAGGAAGAATACTAAGTAGCATTCTTCATCTGTAGTCAGTGAATATTATTTAGCATTAAAGACCTGAAAATTTGTTTTCATGAGATTTCCTCTATAACACAGAGTAAGGATCAAGAAACTAATCTCTACATTCATAATCCAGTCTCCTCTCAAGATTTCAGCAGTTCACAATAGGGAAGAAACATATGAAGCTCAGTTTTTTATACCACCAGCATTATGTATCAAATAATGTAGTATTTTTACTTCAGGGTGATCAAGGGCGACAATATTACTAAAAGGGTAATACATGAGGGTTTCCTGAAACCCAGATATAGCCCAGATGTTATCTGGGGGACCCAAGATTAGTCTTAGAATTATTTATCTTCTGTTAGAACCCAGAAGTTCTTAGAACCCATAAGTTAAGAAGGTCTGCTATACAAATAGATGTAAACTTGCCTATATATGTGTTTGCAAGTGTGTGTATATGAGATGTGTACAAATGTGTTCATATTTTTTACTGAAAAAAATAAACTTTCTTATATATTAAATATGTGTGCCTCATGCTGCACACAAAGCACTGCTTCAAAACAAAAAAGAGTCTGTAACACACACTTATGGAATTATGGGACTCATTTATACCCCTATGGTCAACTATGCAATAAAAACCCACTGTATCTAGAACATACAGCCTCAGCCTATAGCATAATTCAAAGCCACTTATACCAACTTGCAGACAGCCTGTTTGATCGTTTCACATCTTATCACTGCATGAAGCATGAGGTATGTGAACATCTATTTATGAAAGTTCCCACTGCATGCCTTGCATGATGATGGGCTCTTCAGCTTTTTAGCTCTTCTCAAGTGTGGCGATCTTTCTTCTTGGTTGCTATAGAAGTCCTATTCACTTTAGAAGCCACACTCCAATTCTAAAGAACTTAAACCAGGCTTCTGCAATTTTGGATATATGTATATGGCACTGAATTATTAGACTGTATCTGTTCTATTAAACCAATGGTTCTGGGTGAATAGTTGGACAGACACATTAAGGAGTGATCTTTATGTCTCCTCCCATGAGCGTTAAAGGAAAACTATATCCCCCAAACAATGTAGGTGTCTATAAAAAGATATTGCATAAAACAGCTCATATGTAAAACTCTGCTTCATTTTAATAAACCATTTTGATAATAATATACTTTTCTAATAGTATGTGCCATTGGGTAATCATAAATAGAAAATTGCCATTTTAAAAAATAAGGGCCGTCCCCTGGGATCACACGATTCACTGTGCACACAAACATACCAACAAGCCATATTTGTTAGGTCACATGAGCCAATTAACAGACAGAGTTCCGTCTTTTGCTTCAACACTTCTTCCTGTTACAGTTAGAGTTGCAGTATTTCTGGTCAGGTGATCTCTGAGACAGCACACAGACCATCACAAAATGGTGCCTCAAGGCAAGAGATGTAAAAAGGCAAGATTTACTTAAATATATAGACCAGTTTGGTAAGATTCTTTAATATGCCACTTAATATGATGTAAACTATCTGTTACTTAGGTGTTCATTTTGGGGGTATAGTTTTCCTTTAAACTCTATCATTTTTGGCAAAGCAAGTGTGTACCATAAGGCATGTGAGCACATTCTTTTGAAGAATTCACAGCATTTATAGAAAGATTTACAAATCTTGTCCCACCAGTGATTTGAACTTTATCTCCCAGCATTTTAGCCAGCTGGATGAAAATACATGCAATGCAGAAGGCTTCAAGTCTAACACTTGACCGTTGTAGAGGAAGATACAACCAGAATATATTGTTACCTACAGAGGAATCTCTCAAAAGGTTTCTGAAAGTCTATGTTGATGAATAATAATGGTTATTTCAGTAACATCAGAAAAATGCCTTTGTAAAAGACCCAAGAGAAAGGCATGCAGCAGAGAGGCAAATGAAGAAGGATAGTCTAAAAGAAGACAAGAAAACTGAAAATAAAAATACTTACACTTCTACAGCAGAGAGTCTCCAAGCAGCAAAAAGAAAAGGGACAGGATATGAATAAAAAGGAAAGAAAGCAGGAAACATCAATAAAGAGCAGAAAGAAGCCAAAAACGTTAAATAAAAATAATAGTACGAAAGAAAAGACATAGTAAGTAAAATGAAGGGAGGCCCCTATTGCTTCTGGCCTTCAGCTTGTCATAAATATAATCTCAGACTCAGGGATCACGTGCCTTATGAGCAACACCACTCATTAATTCATCCATAACAGATCCAAGCCACCGTCTATTATAGTGATCTAATCAACACTGTACACACTGTAATCACATTATATAGGAGCGTTGTTATTATGGAAGTGCACCTGCATTGACTGGAACACACTGTCTATGCAAAATGAGACAGAAATAAAAATGCCAGGCTTCTGTTTCTTTTCACAAGAACCCAGGATTGTAAAATTGCATTCTTGCTTCTTGTTTTCATACACAGTCATACAGAATCCAGAGGAAGCAAGGCATGCAAATTGTGAACAAAGTATTAGCAAAATGTCATATGGGCCAACAGAGCTTAAAACCAATTTTCTTCTTCTGCCGCGGTGAAAGGAGGCAGAAAACCGACACGCTACTTTGCAACCCTTCAAAACCATATCATGTAATAATAATGGGATCACCACACTAAAATCAAAATAGTAACTACAGAAATGTATTTTCATTACTGATATATATCCCTAGAACTGTGTCAGTTTTTGTACTAGCAACTTTCTAAATTCTATGAGCAATGTAACTCTATAAAAATGGTATATACTGATATTCGTTGTACACCACCTAGGGCAAGGAAAGCTGGCAAATACCTGCTGTATTAGTTGACTAATAAACCCAGGGAAAGATTTATCAAAACTCTGAATTCAATATCTTGTTAACGTGAACATTTTTACAGGTAAAGTATTTTGCGTGGCATATGACACAAGTAATTTGATTGTAAAATTGAGATTTTCCAGATACACCCTCCATGAGGAAACTTTACATAACCACAAAGAGCTACTGATATCACATATACTTTGTGCATGTTTTATAAACTATTTCCTACAATAGCCCTTTTTTATATCATGTGCCCTGCTATTTAACATCACAACCAGGCTAATAGAACAAACAACTATACTATCTTCTTTCCCTTCATGTAAGTTATTATTTTCCTCTTGCTCCCCTTCTCTATCGACATCACCCACACTTCTGAAAGGTGTCCTGTCTTCCTTTATCTGATGGCACAAAGCAAAGCTATGTAGCAAGCAAATTAAAAAAGTGCATTTGAAAATCTCAATTTTTTTTTCGAATAAATATATCTTGATAGAGTAAGCTGAGGGACCCATTAACATCTAGTTATACCACTGATTAAAACTACATTATAATAATATAAGGATCAGAGCTGGAACTAGGGAACTGGGCAGAAGAGGCATATGCCTAGAGTCCACGTTGGGTGTGCTAGGCAAGTAACTCTCCTGCCTACCTACCCTTGTCAGGGCCCTCATTCCCCCTCATTTAACATTCTTCTCCACTTCCTTCCCCCCGTCACTCTCCCTCCCTGTGTTTCCTTGCGTGGGGGTGGCAGGAGGGTTGGCTGGCTTGGCCTGCCACATATAAGGATTTATGTTTTCTTGTTGATTCATCGAATAGGAGAAACAATAGCTTATCTGAAAACAGTTCCATCATGAAGTGCTGGCTCTTTCTGAAAGAACAGAATCAGGCAAAATGACCTAAGATGGCTGCCTACACACCAATATTACATCTTAAAAATATATGCTTATTGGTTCAGGAATAAAATTTTATATGCAGAGTGACTTATTTGCAGTGTAACAATGTAATTTTGAAATTAAAACTACACCATAAAAATATGACAGAATCCCTTTAACATCAATAAATCAAATGTCTTATCAAGGTTATTATGATGTGCTCTAGTATCATAGAAAACAACAGTACTGTTTAGAAACGCAAATACTTTTATAAAAACGTAAACAGAAACTTAAATAGTCCGTAAAGAAATAATCTCAGATTTTGAGGCAGCTATACAATGTCTTGTAGGGCTCTAGGGCTTAACTCGTAGCACATAACAAAAATGCTAAAAAGGGTCAAATGTCATTCATGGCTCTAAAGATGAAAAAAACACTAATACAAACAAAAAACTCCCACTGCAAATAAAGCTTTTATTGTCAAACCATGCACAGAATTATTTATACATATAATTATATATATATATATACTGAGATATATATACTGAGATATATATATATATCTCAGTATATATATATATATATATATATATATATATATATATATATATATATATATGTTTTCCTATTTTTGCCCACTTAATAGTGAAGGCTGGGCTTAACTGATATGTTATAAAGTCAACAGCCAGCGTCATGCTTCATTTCAGTGCCCTACAGATCCATGAACTTCCTAATTTATGATCTTCTGGGGCCAAAAAGACAATGTTCTGAAGTTCTGCCTGTCAGTACGTATGGATTAATCATTGGTGAGACAAAAGAGAGCCATTACATATTCTGCTTACCTATTTCTCCTTTTTCAAATCCTTAAAGTAATTGTTCAGTATAAAAATAAAAATGGGGTACAGAGCTGTGCAAAAATATTTTCAATTTAGTTAGTTAACCAAAATGTAATGTATAAACGCTGTAGTGAGGAAATGTGTAACAAAATAGCCAGAACACTACTTCCTGCTTTGCAGCTCTCTTGGTTTCCAATGATTGGTTACCAGGCAGTAACCTATCAGTGACTTGAGGGGGGGGGGCACATGGGTCATAACTGTTGCTTTTGAATCTGAGCTGAATGCTGAGGATCAATTGCAAACTCACTGAGCAGTTATGTCCCATGTGCCCCCCCATAAAGTTGCTGACTAACTCACTCACTAACAGAGTTAGAGAGCTGAGCTATTATGTTAGACATCCAGTCACTCCAGCCTTTATACATTACATATTTGGCTAACTATATAACAAATATTTCTTATTTTGCTCAGCCTATATATTTACCTAGTTTTTATTTTTACACTTTTCCTTTAATGCGTATCAAGACCATCACCTACATTGTAGAATATGCCCATCTAACTGTCTCCATCTGTCCCTATGGTTTATGAAGTCTTAGTGCAGTGTTTCTCAAGCTGTCATTTGGGAGCACAGGGATTTGCTAATCACCTTGCTTAATATATACCTCGAGGCCTTGCCACTGGCTCTTTGGTTCCCCTTTAAAGTACCACAAAATCTAGAGGACAGCTGCTTCAAGGTCTGAATATCATATGAACAATACATGACATGGGGATTGCAGACAGAAATAAAAATGTTTTCATTTTGTTGAAGCCTAGAAATGATATATAATGAGATGACACTAAATTGTTGAAGAGTGATATTATAGCTCAGACTACAAAGAAGCAAAAATACACAGAATAAAACTATTATTTATCACCCATAACTGGAAATGTCATTCTGAGTGTGATATGTTCAACAATATGGTGCTATTTTTTTAATGCAGCTAAACTCCCAATTAACTATGGATGTTTTACTGTATTTGCTTTTAAATTGTAAGCGTGCCAGTCAATAATCTACATTATGATCCAGCAATGTAACTAACCCTACACTGCCAAGTTGTTTGACGTATTTGGGGATTTTTTGGGGATAACAAGCTGTGTAACTTTAAGCAGTGTAGTTAAGAGGCTACTAAAGCAAATAAAGTAATGTCCTGGACTTGGCAGAAGCAGAATACAGTAGTTAGATTTCTGGATACCCTCCTCTGCCAAGTCCAGGACTTCCTGAATAGAATTGCATTGTCTTGATGCAATGGGAACTTGATGCATAGTTACGTAGTTAATTAGGGTTTCAAAAAACACAAGGGTTCACCCCGTGAATATGTCCGCAAACAGATCTATCTATACACTTACATATATAAATATATATACCAATACTTATACTAAACAAACTGTAGGTTTTTAGTATCACAATAGCCTTGGGTATTACGCATGGCCAGGAAATCATCCAAACCACTGTTAAAGGGATTTATAGAATTTGCCATCACAACTTTACTGCTCTCACTGTGAAAAACCACCTACACTCTTTCAAATGAAAATGCAATTCATTCAGACTAAAGGGATGCCCCCTTGTTCTTTGATCTTTTTTAAGGGAGAACAGACCCCCCTGCTATCTATCTATAATGTCCTCTAATGTACTAGTAATAATGAATAATGTATCCATGCCTTTTCTCAAAAGAAAACAACCCCAACCGCTGCAGTCTTTCTTCTATTGTAATTATTTTACCAGTCTAGATGCATGTCAGCAGGACTGGGGCCCAAAACTGCACTGCATACTCAAGATGAGGCCTTAAAAAGAGCCAAAATGATGTTTTTATCCTCAAGTTAATGCCATTTTTATGCAAGGCAGTACTTTATTTGCTTTTGTAGCCACTAAGTTACACTGCAAAGGATGCCCCAACACACTACCATTTACATTTATGTTATTTCTATCAATGTGCATAACTCTAACAACATTTAACCTCATTTGCAAGTATGCTGCTAAAATCCTGCATTGAAACTTTTAGTTTTGTAGTTTATTCTCATCAGCAAATATAAAAACATTACTTACAATACCCACCCCCAATTCATTAATAACTTAAATTTTAGTTAAAAATTAAAGAGCCACAGAGAGACCCCTGTGATACTCCACGAACAACACTGTTCCATTTACCACCACTCTTTGTAATCTATCCTTTAGTCAATAATCTGTCCAAGTACAAATATTATGTTTCAGGCCAATATATCTTAATTTAATTAGAAACCTTTTGTGTGATACTGTAGTAAATGCTTTAGCAAAGTCTAAGTAAATCACATCTACTGTCATCCTAGAGCCTAGGTTTCTGTATTTGGCAGCACACTCTCTATGCACTTTACTTACTTAATAAGAATAGGAGAAGAGAGCTACAGTATTAGGCTGGAATAGGAAAAAACAAATGCTTTACAGATTAATACATAATATGTTTTAGCCTTCATTTGGCTTTATGTTGTAATTAGATATGTTCTATATTGAGATTATAGTATACTCCTACTATAAATTGTTCCTGTCTTTCAGGCTAAAATAATTATTTCAGTTATAAATGGCAAAACAATGAGCTAGAAAGGCTCTACTGGCACCAGTACTGTTCTCCTTTCATTTACTTAAAGGAGACATATTGTGTGTAAACCAAGGATGTGCCAGTGTATTATACTCTTTCAAATATAGAAGGAATGTGCTTAAACAATCTGTTTTGCATTGACTTAATGAAAATGTATTCAAAAACCCTACTAATTCTACCCATCTGTTCCACTTTCTGCTGCACCAGACTGTGCAGAGGAGCCTACCAGCCAGAAGGAAGGCTGACCTGATAGGGAACTGAAGCCTGTCTTTGCTCACGTGGCTACAGGGCTGTGATTGGCTATCCCCCTCTTACTGTTCTTTTGGCAGGGAGTGTTAGGACAAGCCCATCCTTTATTTGAAACTTGGACAGGGACTGTAGATAATGGTTCATTAAACTACTTTTACAAATGCAACATTTGGGATTTACACAATACCTCAACTGTTATAAATTGAGATGAACCGGTATGCAATAATTCATTTCATGGACAAGAATGGATTGCATTTAATAGGTTTATTGTTTATTAAAAATGTGTCATAAAAATAAGTAACACTCACCATACATGTATCTAAATCCTCAAGACGGTCCATCTCACTAAAATCCTCTATTGTAATAGTGGATCTCTTGGCTGGCCTTTCTTCAACTGTTTCTATTTCCATGGAATCTTGATGTGGAAGTGGCTTGCCGCGCTTGGTCAGATGATCAGCCTTTGTATAAGCAGAAACATAAAAGCTTATTAAGGTCATCATAAATAAATAAGTTCTAATTCTGTGGTCTCTGAAGCACAGAGGCACGGTTTACCCTACTTGGTAGTCAACAAGTACCTCAGTGGCTGGCAATATTGTTTTTTCATGATGACTTCCTATTAAACCTCTTTCCAGATTTCAATTTGTGGGACACTAACCCCAGCAGCAAAAAAAAAAAACACTTCAAGCTGCAAAAAATATTGCTCTGTGAGACTACAACCTAACTTTTTTATATTCTGGCTCTCAAATTTATATTCCAGTCCCAGCAACCACGCCTGGTTGCTGGGGTAAATTGGACTCAAACAAGCAGATAAATGCTGCTTACCAAAAAGGTAAATAAATGTAAAAATACACACAAAAATAAAATATGAAGTTATAAATTGTTTTAGAATAGTAATAACTGCATCTGTGCTGTGTAGCACAAAGCAACAGTAGTGTGATGGGAAAAGCATATTCAATATCTGTAGAATTAACTCTTTCTTATCTATGTCTAACAAACATGCAGCAATTAAGAAAGGTATTGGCTTAGTATAAATAACTTTTATTTCATTATATAATAAATATGTTTTAGAGCACTGTGGGAAGCCTGAATAACACCTTTTTTTTGGTATAGTATTGCATACTATTCCCTATGTTTCTTGAACAGACAACAAAGTAAGTGGCATGTAAAACATACAACCCTGTAAATCTTTATAGTATAGACTGCTCACAGATATTGTCTGGGTAGAGCATTAGTAGTGGATGGTATGCTCATGCCAACTATCAAACCAGCTTGGGAGAAAAAATGTATATAAAAAAAAAACAGTATTCATGGAAAAACCTGGATATGTACATAGTGTAACTGACCATGCAGGGTCGCCCTTACATACAAATGAGACATCTTGTATTGCTGCTTATAAATACACATTTGCTTACCAATTTATGATGGCTATTTGAAAGTGCATCTAGGATTTCATCAACAATCCGGTCAGAAAGGAATGATGCTACGGTCAATTTCACTTCACTGTACAAATGAATAAAAGAGAGAAAGTGGTTTACAGTCTTAAACTTTGCTATGAGGTTAAAAAGGAAAATTTATTGTCAACGTTTTGGTTCTGTTATGGACCTTTCTCAAGACATTGAGAAAGGTTCAGAACAGGACCGAAACGTTGACAATAAATTTTCCTTTTTATCTGCATTAAGAAGTCCTGGAGTGCGTCAATTTTGGGAAACTATTATCTATAATATACGTGACAGCACCCAGGCATGAAGAGAACACTCTACTGGAGTGCACACAGCTGGAACTATATATAAGTCCAAACACCTTATATGTGTGAAACAAAACACTTCACACTTTACACGTATAAGGGTGGTGCTGGTGTTATAAAGTATAATGCACTGCAATTGTAGAATTTTTTGGAAATTATGGTTTGATCGATAAATGTATGTCATGTTAATATTGGGTTGTTAAGGTTTATGATGTAGGGTTTAAACCATGTAACCTGTATTAGTTAGGCATTAGTATATAACAGAACAGGGTTCATCCTATGTACCTAAGTTCTTGGTGGGTGTTTCAACTGCCTATCAAATGCCTTTAAATAGGCTATGATGCCATTAGCGCCAATGATGCTTGAGAAAGAGGTGGGAGCATCGCAACGTTGCATGTATCTTTGGCTTGGTAAAATTAGTTTTGTTTCATGCACATAAGGGAGCCCATTTACTAAGGGTCGAAGTGAATTTTCGAATTTAAAAACTTTGAATTTCGAAGTCATTTTTGAGTACTTCGACCATCTAATAGGCCTAAATTCGATTAGAATTGAAAAAACTTTGAATACTGTCTCTTTAAAAAACTTTGACACTTCGCCACCTTAAACCTGCCGAATTGCTATGTTAGCCTATAGGGACCTCCTAGAACCTATTGCCAGTATTTGGCTAAGTTTTTAGAAGACAACTTTTTTTTTGAAAATCGTTTGAATTGTTCGATTTGAACGACTTTTACATTTGAACGATTTGAATTCAATCGAAAACGGCTAAATTCACTCAAAAAAAAAAACTTAGACTATCGAATTTCTACAATTCGATGGTCGAATTTCGAAGTTTTACCACTTTGAAATTCGACCCTTAGTAAATGTGCCCAAGGTGTCTTATTTGTTTATATATATATATATATATATATATATATATATATATAAATATATATATACAGAGCCGAAACGACGATAATAAATTTTGTTCTTTTTGACACTATTTTGTTCTTTTTGACATATATATATATATATATATATATTTTTTATATAAATTATAAACACACAAGTGACAAATCTGCCATTTTTCTACCGCAACTGATGCAAAAAGGAAATGTAATACATTTAGAAGCTATTTAACAGGAAACTATTCCCTGAACATCTATAAAATAATATTTGATATAACAGCTTATATTTAAAACGCTGCTTCATCTTAATAAACCATTTTCATAATAATATACTTCTCTAGTAGTATGTGCTATTGGAAAATCCAATACAGAAATATGTAATTTTAATTACTATGGGTTGCCCCCTAGCTCGTACAATTTACAGTGTTCACACACAAACCAAGGGAACACATACATACTAGGGGTTATTCAAGACAATGAATGGGCAGAACTTATTTTTTGCGCTTATTCCAGCTACAGTTGGAGCTGCATTATTTCAGGTTATAGATGAGGGAGTTTATATCAAAAACGATATAAGTCCCAAGGCCTCTTCAAGTAAAAAATATTAATTTATTGTTATTCATATTAAAACAGTAGCTAGTACATACTACCCCACATACCCCACCTTACGCGTTTCGCACCCTCCGGCGCTTAGTCATAGGTGTATCTGTCAGTAAGGGGTCAGGTACAGAATTTAAACCCAAGTAATCCCGCCTCCTTTTTTGTTTAAAACCAATCAAGGGTCACAGGCAGTTATCCCTGCTTCGTATTTGTTAACCCATAATGCTTTATACAGGGTGTATGTACCATTTCAGTTATGTAATAGTTTAAAGTTATACATTGTATTCAAATTATTCACTAGCCACACAGGCTGGCTGATTAACTATATGGACTCCCGATTTTGAATTGAAATATAGATGAGGGAGCACAGATAACAAATATCATAAAATGGTGGTACAAGGGCAATATTTACTGATATATATGTGTCGCTATGGTAAGAGTCTTTAATAGGTCACTTATAATTATGTAAATTAAATGTTGGTTAAGTATTCATTCTTAAAGTATAATTTTCCTTTAATATTGATTACAGAAAGAAAACATTCGAATATGTTTTCTTCTAATGTGTTTTCAAAAGGTACACTGCAAAATACAAGCATTGTTTCTTAGTACCCTTTAGGAGGAACTTATTCTAAAGAAGTGTAGCATTCTCCATTGCACCATACCTTATTTTGTTTAGGATGTCAATTCCAGATTGTTCAAGCAAAACATTTTTTACAAAATTTCGAGGAATGGATATTTTCTCAGTGCTTGCTTGAATAAGGTCTTCGCGAATGTTGGACTTTTTCATAACATTTGGACACAGACTCTCAGCTGCATCAACCATTGATTCAAGAAGGTCCTATTATAATAAAATGAGAAATCATCAGTAACTTGAGTTTTTTTCTTTATGTTGGAGTACAAGACAAAACTGATTATACAACAGGTGTTTTAGGTGTCTTTCACGATCAGCACCTATTGTTTTTTTTTTCTTTGTGTAGTAATCTAAGAAAAAGGCTCATTTAGAAAAATGAAAGCATAAAACTTAACAGACCCAATAACCAAAAATACCATGTCGTACAGTACCACTAGCAAACGGTTTCATGCTTTGGTGGAGCTCCGTTTTTAATGCTACTTGTTCCTTCCATAACTGTTATAGTGATTTAAAAAGGCTCATTATTTCCTGCAGAAGTGTATGATATTGTAATGAACAATTCAGCCATACAGTAACCAGAATTTGCCAGAGACCTCTACTTCAGCATTGTCATGAGCTAAAGGATCATGGTTGGACTTAACTGGTTTTAGGATTACTCATTTACTGGACGAAAGCAGATCTACAATCATTCACTCCTTCATGTACTCCCATTGACAAGCACGGTGTCGGCCTGTGTAGAGCTATGCTGAGGGTATTTTGGCAGAAAAATGCAAACTTTTGGGTTTTCTCATTGAGATTAAAAGAATACTGTGAAACAATATATAATTATAATATAGAGTATATAGAATATAATTATATTCTGACTTGTGCATACAGACATAATCATTACGTTAAAGGGTACAATAATTTCATTCCAAATACCCAAACAGTAAGGGTTTAGCAATGGTCGATTTGATTTTTACCCAAAAAATTTTTGAGGGTATTTATCAGTCAAAACTCAAATTTTCGGGTTTAAAAAAAATCGAATTCTTCGAGATTTATTATACCCCAAACCTGGAAATAGCTCAAATCCAGAAATAGTCCAGCTAAAACCTTTCAAGGTAATGTAGAAGTCAACAGCAGAGTCCCTTCAACCATTTGAAGATGTTTCTAGTTTCTAGCCTTCATGACATTCACGTTTTATTCGGTAGGTTTCACTCGAAAACTCGTTTAATTAGAGCAATTCAAGTTTTTTTCAGGTTTTTCACTCCGATTCACGGATTCAGGTTTTTTTCAGTTTGAGTTGTGAGTTCATTCAGGGTATTAAAAAACCTCACAAACCTCTAAAACTCAACCTTTGATAAATAACCCACTATATAAAAAGATGTAAAGGTAATACATTTACTGGCTAAGATGATAAGCGGACTAATTATGACTAATGTGTTACTATTACTAGAATCATTTAAAATATATATATTTTAATACATTATCTGCAGCCAGCATTTAATGAATGACCCTGAACTCCATGCAAGATAACATATTGTACATTTATATGCCATAAATAACTCTTAGACATTCCGCATAGCCCAGGCAAAGCAATTTATGAATGAAGTAGCAGTTGTATATTCATACAGTAACTTATTTTCATATGGTTTTCTCTTGAGAGTAATTTGGCCTAAATTCAGATTAGCAGTAGGAGGCTAAAAAGTGGAATTTTGCTTTAAAGTAAAACTGATCCCAATTTTACAGAAAATTTTCACACCCATTTCCAGAATTCTAAAATAGTCTATAAAATACTGAAAATAGGTTCCTTAGGCAAGAATATGGCCAAAGCAGCTGCTTATGACTAAGAACATCAGCTCAAATGCTGCAACAGCCAACGATTGAAATACAGGTATGGGACCTATTATCCAAAATGCATGGGACTTCAGATTTTCCAGATAATGGGGTTAAAGAACATTTATTGTGCATAGGAATTCTTTTTTTTTTTTAACCTTTAAAACACATTCCTATTATTATTTCAGTGTTTTCTTCTGGTATATCCATAAGAGGCTGCAGTCTTAAATTGAGTTTTGAGTGTGGCATTTATAGAAAAATTGATACAGTGGCACAAATGTTTTTTTAGCAGTTTTTCTATCTTGTTTAGAGTGCATTTCACTTTAAGAATAAGAGAAGATTATAACATAGAAGAAATGTAATTTACAAAATAGATTACAAACTATTAGCATGATCTTTTAAGTGCTTGCACAGTCTTTTGCAAATTAACCAATGATAACGAGCACTGATGCTTTTTAATATACAAATTGCAGCAACTGTAAGGGATGCTGGATATATCTTATTAACTGTAGAGTATATATTTACAGTATTTGCATATTAGGCTCTAAAATGGAAATTCACAACAAAACATTAAGGGGCAGATTTATCAAGGGTCGAATTTCGAAGTGAAATATACTTCAAATTCGACCATCGAATGGCTATACTTCGAATGTCGAAGTTTTTTTACCGAATTTGACCGTTTCGCGGTTCAAATCAAACGATTCAACGAACGATTTTACTTTGACTACAAAAAACTTAGAAAAATGCATTAGAAGGTCCCCATAAGCTAACATAGCACTTCGGCAGGTTTAATTTGGCCAACTATTGAAGTCAAAGAGACAGTACTTCGATTATCAAATGGTCGAATATTCGAACGATTTTTACTTCGAATCAAATTCAAAGTAAATTCTAAGTTGTAGTATCCTATTCGATGGTCGAAGTATCCAAAAAATTACTTTCAATTTTGAATTTTTTTACTTTGAAAATTCCCTCTAATTCACTTTGACCCTTGATAAATCTGCCCCTAAGCCTGAGGCTTTGCTCGCATAAAATATAAATAAATAAAGAGTGACTACAGATCCATTCTAATGCTTCCAGAATATAATCAATAAAGGCGCCTTGAGAAAATGTCTGCTTGAGTTAAAACATCTAAACCTCTGCAGTAGGGCTGACACTGTTTTCCCACAAGAGATGCAAAACAGCATCTAGTTTGCAGTCAATTCAAGCCTCCTGCAAGTGAACAGAGACAGCATCCTCATATACTATCCCTGGAACCACTGCAGAGAAACAGAGACCTGCAATCTTTCACAACTATCAAAATAACCGAAATAATTTTCTTTGATATACAGGCAGCATATTTTCATTGCTTTGAAGAAGCTCCTATTAATACATACTCTGTGAGTTGCCCTACAGTCTTATAGGCTATGTGACCTGCATTGACAATCCCCAAACAGATGACTCTTGTTATTATATAAATATAGAGATATAACTGTAGGAATTTGTTAAACATACCAAAAATGTAACCATTTGAGCACAGCACCCTAATGGTTATTACTGCATAAAGAAGCAAACATGCTCCTAAAACTATAACATCACACACAAAATATCTCTGGAGCACAGTATACAAACATAATAACCCCTGCCTACAGAGCAAGGTGTTAGAAGAGCTAAAAAAGTTGAATTTAAAGTTACAGCAGAAAAAGAACATCTCTGTATACGGTAGACAACTGTACAATACTGGGCAAATCTGCCGTTGGATGCTAAATATCTGCAACTAATCAGTTATTACCTTTGTTAAAGGTAATACTCTTTTGTCATACTCTTGTAATTATGGCTATTGCCACACAGGCTCTGAAAACAGGCCAAAAATCAGGCCGATTTCAGTCCCTGTATGAACCTATCTACAGGTGGACGAAACATTATGTAAATATTTCACTCAGCTATTGTGCCACATCCCTCCATGTAAATTTCTTGAAACAGATTGTTGTTATACCTTTATCCAATCAAAGGATTTCTGGGACATGATGTGCCATAAAATGCCATTTTAGTCCATACAAGGCTTTTGTATGCTTTTCACTGAGACTGTGTGTTTTCTGAGTAAAACAGTCAAAAAAATTAGCGTATAACTATGGAGTGGGCAAAACGGCTTAAAAAGTTGCTCAAAGTATGCTCATAGGAACGCCAATTGGAAAGCCCCTACAGCATCAGCTACTTCAGAATTAATCAATAAAATACAGCAAATAAGCTGGATGGACTACTTAACAGCCTTACCTCATTGCCCTTTGTGGAGGACTGGTTATTGCGGCATTCATATTATAGACAACTACAAAACCAGATCTGAAGCACTTTGGACTACACTACCCGGTACAGGGAGCATAGGCAATATGTAATGGGTATTAACCGAGATGCATTGACTCCAACAATATCAAAAAGTGCTGAACCCATTGGAAACCCTTTATCCAGAAAGCTCTGACTTATGGGAATTCCATCTCCCATAGACTTCATTTTAATCAAATAATTACAATTTTTAAAATGAATTTCCTTTTTCTCTGTAATAATAAAACCGTATCTTGTACTTGATCCAAACTGAGATATAATTAATCCTTATTGGAGACAAAACAATCCTATTGAGTTTATTTAATGCTTAAATGATTTTCAGTATACAAAGTATGCAGATCCAAATTATGGAAAGAACCCTTATCCGGAAAACCCTAGGTCCTGAGCATTCTGGATAACAGGCTCCATACCTGTAGTAACACTGTATGCATACTCTATTTACAGTGTGTACTTTAACACATTATGCAGCTTGGAGAACTGTAATGGCAGGTAATGTTGCAAATGACATAAGGCTGCATTTGCAGCCCCAAACAGGGCACATTAAAATGAACCAATGAGAAATTCCATAAAATACTAAACATACTTTCAGCTGCTCATCTACCACTCTGGTGACCTCCCCAGCCATGGATTCCAGTGTTTCTTGAATTGGAATGGGTAGACTGTTGGCCCCAGCCCATGCTGCTCCACCAAGATGATACAAGTTTGGCAAAAGCTGTAAAATGTATGAACATATACTGGCTTTACATAACAATGTATGAAACAACAATACCACAAAAAATATAGGGAGCTATTACTGATACTGAGAGCAATGGAAGATTTGATAGGGTAATATGAAGTATAGTTTCAGACAGTTTGAAGTTAATGTTCACTCCATGTTTTGCACAATGAAAGCAAATTTAATGCTAAGCTATTTTTAAAAATACCGTAACAATTGTCAATTACAGGTACTTGCAAATCTAACTGCTATTGAAACAGTGTGTGTGTCTCTTCCCATTCTTTCCACTGCTTGTTCTGACTACTAAGACTTCTCCTGACTTCAGGCAGCACTCCAATTCCCACAAAGCCTTGCATGTTCATTGCCCTGAGAAGAAAGAATATAACAAAAGCATGCAATTCACTGTGGGAATTGGAGTCTTGGCTGCTGATGATTTTTGCTTCATTGCTTCTGCAGTCAGGCAAGCATTTAAAAGAAAATCAAAGGACAGAACAATATCACTTAAACAGCTATTGCATGCAAAAATGAATTGAAACGTTTAATCAGTGTCTATTGTAGAGTTGATTAGCATAAGATTGTTTTTTTTTATATAATTTTGGGTGAACACTCTTTTAACCGGATACAGACCTACACTTAATTCCCAAGGGAGAAATAGACCTGTAGCAATGGTTAAGCTCTAGGGTTGAAACCCTCCAAACCGACTCACCATGTAACTGTGTACAGTCAAATTGATTTTTTTTTTAATAACATCATAGCACCATGGAGGAGTTGTTTCTTGGAGTTTATGGGTATTTCTCTCAATACCGTGGGCAATAACAAGAGCAGCTTCTGCAGCTACAACAAAAAAAGCTGTGTGTGCAGCCTTATATCTGCTTTTTATAGGATACCAAAGGAAAGTTAACTCATACTTCCCTTCCCTCACACTGCTTAACTGTCGCTGACAAATAATAATAAAGCTTACGGTTTTTGAATTCTTCGCATCTCGCATTATTCTTTCTGCGGACTTCACATCTTCTATGACAAAATCTACACCGCAGTTTCTCAAGGAGTTCAGGTGGTCTTGAACTTTGACACATATTCTGTCAATCATCTGTTAAAAGTAGCACATTTATTAAAAACTAGTAAAAAAGAAGCAATCGCACCAGTGACTAAAACAGCAGTAATAACAATAATATCGTTATAGTCCTTTAGCACTTATTTTTATAAAGCCAATACACAGAACATTACCAGCGCAATGGATCCCTGCTCTACAGAGCATAACGACAGAATGAAACAAGCTGAACTCTAGGGGAAAATAGACAGAACTACTAAAATTGCTTTTGTTCCCAATGGCAGAGGAACATTTACTTGTCTAACAGACTATGATAAGAAAGTCGTTTTATACTTCAAAATGGTTTTGTTGTTGCTGTACTCTGATAACTACAGCAGATAAGCGAAGCCTGTTTCACCGTTTTTCACCTCCACGAGGCAGATTTAGCTAGTGCGGCATAGAGCTATCAAACAAACATGCTTGTGGAATTGGATCCAATACTATTGCTACAAAAATGGAGTGAGATTATGCTTTTTTTTCTCTCAAAATACTTAGATTCTCATTCATGCAAATGTACTGCATATTGTATGACAGCTAGTGATTTTGCAGTATTTTGCCTTTCTTTATACTTAAAGCTGCTTAAATAAAGGCAGTCCCCACTGCCTGATAATGAAAATCACATGTAAACATCAGTGCTATATTTCATCTTGCCAACAATGGGGGACTGGGTGCAATTATGTGCTAAAGCTGTCTTTTGAAAAGGGAAAAATATGCCAAAAAAATTCTAAAATGTGCTATATTTTATTAACAGGAATGTATGCCTAATTGTCACTAAACAGTTTCTTATCAGATTTCCCATTGTTTTCTGTCCAATCTCTGGACTGAAAACAAAGTTATCAAGTTAAAGATAAGTCACAATAGGTTTTCTGCCGAAAGAAATAAAAAACAAAAAAAAACAGCAACACCCGAGTCCTCCCATGTCCACAGTAACAGAGACCTATGGCATCCACCTGTCACAGTACACACAGGGGAAGGGTTGGGTGAGAGATAGCGGGCTTGGGGGCTGGTAAACAGCTGAAATCGGACCCATGTGCACATCATTGTCAACCGATTGTTTAAAGTAAGCTTTATCAAAAGTGAATAGATGAAAATAAGGATATAATCTGAATAAAAAAAACTGTGTTGGTTTAATGCAGTGATCCCCAACCGGCGTTGCTCACCAACCCCTTGGATGTTGCTTCCAGCAGCCACAAAGCAGGTGCTTATTTCGGTATTCTTCTTGAGGCATGATTTAGTTGCATAAAAAACAGATGTATTGCCAAACAGAGCCTCCTATATGCTGCGAGTGCACATAACGGCTACCAAATAGCCAATCACAGCCCTTATTTAGTACCCCCAGGAACTATTTGCATGCTTGTGTTGCTCCCCAACTCAATTTACATTTGAATTTGGCTCATGGGTAAAAACATTTGGGGACCCTTGGTTTAATGTACACAAGAGCAGGGAAATACTGGATAAGTGTTTAACCATTGGTACTAGTAAGTGACTAAAAATGCTCAACAAAGATCGTGGTGAGGTGGAGAATTTTAGAAGCTTCATGTGCTTAAAGGGTTAAGGGACCATCTGCAGGTATTTGTGGAGGAAGAATGCAATAAATGTTGCAAAAGTGTATGGCGTGTGAATATTTTTTGCTGTTATTTTGTGTCAATTTGTTGCCTGTAGAAGGTAACAGACAGAGGCTCTTTTCTTACCCTTATAGAGGGGGTTATAAAGAAGTGCACCGTCCATATAAGATAAAATTATCACACAGTGTTAGGTAACAGAATGACTCCATTTCAAAATATTTTATTTGGAGTATGGATTGGAAAGGTAGGCAAGGGGACATCAAGGACCATTAAACACTGGATGAGACAGACTGGATGATAGTGGACAGCAAACATAGCTACAAAAAGTACTTAGTCTGGAAGAAGGTGATAAACCTATAAGAATATAAATCTGCTCGCAGTCATTTCTATTTTTGGAGATAAATAGTCTGTTATGCATTACAAATTACAGCCTATTTTAGAGTTTATATTTTGGCATTGAATGTTATATAATAATACTCTAGGTCAGTCAGTCTCTGGATGGTGACATCACCTGTTGTGTAGTACTGGTAACAATACTTTGTTGCAGCCGATATGCCTGTTCCTGTAGGTACTTTCTTGTTTCATGGTTTCGCAGCAAATGGTTTTCTATCTGGAAAAAAAAAAGAGAAAAATATTAGAAAATAACTAAATACTAATCGTGTTAAAGTATACAACCATTTATAAGATCACTTTATCCCTGATTTTTAACTTCATTAGCAAGTGCTCAGTCGTCAATGTGAAAAGTAAAAGGCTGTCAACATGCATGGCAGGCTTAAACAGGCATTTAATGACTTTCCATTGATTTCTCCATTAACAGTTCATTTTTGAATCTAATGAAATGTAACAGCAAGTGGGCTGGGAATTGACCCTAAATGTATTAATTATGCAAAATCTTATGAGGAAATGTAAATTTGAGGTTTCATACCAAAAGGACACCTAATAGCAACAGAAAATTAACTAAATCGTTGCCAAATTAAAGGGATTCTGTCACGGGAAAACATGTTTTTTGCAAAATGCATTAGTTAATAGTGCTCTGCCAGAATTTTCAAAAGAGCAAAAACATTTTTTTTTTTTTAAATTTAATTATGAAATCTGACATGGGGTTAGAAATGTTGTTAGTTTCCCAGCTGCCCTCTGTCATGATAAATTTCAGTCACCCTTTATTGCTGCACTGCAAGCTGGAAATATATCACCTCCCTCTCTTTCCCCATCAGCAGAACAATGGGGAGGTAACAAGAGAACAGTTCCCTAGTAGATATGAGAATAGGACTCAATAGTAAAAATTGAAGTCCCACTGCGACTCCTCCTGTTACACATAGGAAAAACAATAGCTTATCTAAAAGCAGTTGTATTATGAAGTGCTGGCTCTTTCTTACACACCAATATTACAGCTAAAAAATACACTTGTTGGTTCAAGAATAAATTGTTATATGGTAGAGTGAGTTATTTGTAATGTAAACAGCACTATTTCAAAATAAAAACTAAACCATAAAAATTATGACAGAATCCCTTTAAGTAGGCCATAGTTGAATCAACTGGAGAAAGCACATTCTAGCTTGTTATTATTGGGAGACACGGCACTATAAAACCAGAACTATTATTATGGCCTAAATAAGCAAAACAAACCAAAAATCAATTTATAATAACCCAGAGCAGCAGTTTTGGCATCTAGTGGTGGTAAAGAAGTACTGGGCTACATTAAACTTGGGTCTTTAAATGCGTTTTTGTCTTGTTACTTATTGCTAGCATTGTCCTCAGTGTGTAAAGTGCTCTAAGACATGGTGAAAGTTCAGGGCTCCTTTGCACCCTGAGCTCATCTGAGCCTAATAACGTGTGTCCCAATTGTTTTAAAGCCGCTTCAATAAATGAGAAAAAAATGCTGCATAACCAAGATATGTGATATATTTTGTAACCCCACCTGGTCACACATAGGACAAACACTTTATATACTTTAGGAATGTGTTTGTATATGATGATAGGACACTATATGGTCTGGTGGAATTGCGAAGCACTAGATTGGCCAATGACTCCTACTGGAAGTTAATGGTCCCTCGCATTGTGCAAAAAATAATTGGTTATTGATTTTCACCTTAACAACAATCACATGCATTTTATATTGCAACACATATCAAAAACCAAACAGCAAAATTAAATATTTTTCTAATCAAGGGTAAGAAACAAGTTAAAATGGTACTTAAATCTTTAACAGAATTTTGATGCAAAACTATACCAGTTTAACTTGAATGCATGTTTTTATGTAATGAGCAAAATCACCAATAAATATCTTTCTTAAATTAAATCTAGTGCAAATATACAAGAAGCTGTGCCTGTAAGTGACACCAGTCTTTAATGGGGGCCACGTCTGGACTGGGACTCAAAATAGGCCCTGGTATTCCAAGTATACAGAGGCCCAAGGAGTCCTTCACCTGCCCACAAAATAGTAACTGTCTATGGGACCTTACAGCAGCCCCCGCTGGCATTTGCCAGAAGCATCAGATTGCCAGTCAGGCCCTGATGGGTGCTATGGGGATGAAGTAGGCATTAGACAGCTCATTAAAGAGAAATTTACACATTCCTGATGAATGTGACCATCCTTAAGAAAGGCAAAGCCATGTTACAGCAGACAAATACAACACATTGCAATAAGAATGGCAAAAAATCATTTTCATAATAACAATAGGGTGGTACACACAATTTGTCAAAATCTATTTAGCTATAACTTGAAAGAGAAATCCAAGGTAATTATGATTTTCCTTGCTATGTCAGATGAAATTAAAAAAGAAAATCATTTGACAAGGATGTCTGACCTTTTGCAGGGCTTCTTCTGTCTTTTCTGGGTTAGTCTTCAGAGCCTGGGAAGCATCATTCATAGGTATGGGCATAAACCTCAAGGTATAGTTCCTAAAACAATATTCACTGTAAACTAACATGATAATTTATAACAGATAATACTGCAGATTATGTGCCCCCTATGAAATGAAAATCAAAAAATTCAATCAAAACCATTTAAGCCAGGAACACCAGTTGGAAACCAGCTACTGTGAATTGGAAAGAGCTGCAAGTGAAATAGACATGAAATGCTGTTATGGACATTTTAACTAAATATGAACATACTAGAGACCAATCTTTTTATATAGAGATGATCCACAAACCTGCAAATAAATACATTTCCTGTGCTAGATTTCAAGATCCAAAGAGCACATTATTTATTTTTTCTGTGACTGACAATTTTGCAATTTCCAGTTGCCAATTCATTTTATTTTTTTTTTTTAAAAGGTAAGTTTTATTTCGTTTTGAACACAAAACATACTCACAGAACAAACAGACAAGCAGACCGGTTCATATATGTTATACATAGGTACAAAAGGTGGCAAAATATATAAGTTGACTACAATCTCAACAAAATAAGCATCGACATGAGGCCATAATGGATTTCCGGGATAAGCAAACACCCGAGGGACCCAAGAGGGGGTACAGGAGGAGCTGAATCACTACTAGTATGAACCAGGCGGACTGTGCAACTACTATTCAGTCAGGGAGGTTCAGATCAATGTCGGTCCACGAGCCCCATATGTTATCAAATTTGGTATGTGAGCCCCTAGACTCATAGGTAAGCTTATAAAGGGGTAAAGCGTTATTAACTAGCTGCACCCACTCTCTAAGAGAGGGTGGTACATTGCCCATCCAGTGTAGTGCAATTGTCTTTTTTGCATAGAAGAGGAGAACCCGAAAGGCAATTCTGGGGTATTTGGCTGGGACCAGTTCCTCTAAGATCCCCAACAGACAAACGGACGGGGTGACAACCCTCGGGAAGTCAAGGTTATCAGCTAGGAAGTGAACCACTTTCTTCCAAAAGTTGAAAATCAGCCGACAGTCCCATATTAGGTGGAAAAAGTCTGCGCCTGATTGCTGACACCTCGGACAAATATCCAGGGGGGTTCGGCCCATTTGCTTAAGACGTACTGGGGTAATATACACATGATGTAAAATTTTATACTGAATCAATTTATCTTTAAGAGAGATAAGGCCGGCATACACATTATCAATCGCCTCCTCCCAGTCCTCCTGCGTAAGACCTGCAATTTTAGTAGTCCACCACTCTTGGGTGATTAGGAAGGGTTTGGGTCCAGATAACAGGAGCCGGCGGTATAGCCGGGACACCAATTTGGCAGGGCTAGGGTCATGAAGAGTTTCTTCTATGGCCAGGGAGGACAGTTGGGGGGCAAGAGTGCCAAATTGGGGAGTGAAAGGCATGCCGAAGCTGGAGGTATTGAAATAACAATAGTGGTGCCGGGTGGGTCTTATTCCGTAAAGCATCATATGTGGGAAACGCCTGGGGATCAAGAAGGTCTTTTAAGCATTTAATGTCCCTATTAGACCAAAATATAAAATCCGGGAGGTGTCTGAGGTGGGGTAGGTGTGAGTTACCCCACAAGGGGAGGTGTGGGGACAACAATGGGGGAGCAAGGCCCAGTATTCTAAGAGTTACCTGCCAAGATTTGTGAGGGGTGGTCAAGGTGGTTGGCAGGGAACCGTAGTCCCTAAGGGAACGGTACGGAAAATGTCGGAGGCCTTCCCACGAAGCTACAAGGAGAGCCTGTAGTTGTGAGTTCGGGTTGTATGGGTCTGGGTGAAAACACCAATGAAGATAATAAAGTTGTGAAGCCAGAAAATATAGATAGAAATTGGGGAGAGCTAGGCCCCCCTCCTCACACGGGGCACACAAGCGGGTCCAAGCAATCCTGGGTGTCTTATTATTCCAAAGAAAGGGGATCATGATCTGGTTAAGGCGCTTGAAGTATCGCTTAGGGAGATAAATGGGCGCATTATGGAGCAAATAGAGAATTTTGGGAAGATAAATCATTTTAATAAGATTGACTCTACCCCATAGGGATAAGGGTAACTTCGTCCAGCGGGTCAGTGTGGTGGTTAGGTTGGTAAGGAGGGGGTCCAAGTTGAGAGAGACATATTTAGAAACATCTGCCTGGATAGTCACTCCAAGGTATTTGAACTGGGTGGCCCACTCTAGGGGGGACTCGGTTGGCAAAGGTCGAGGTTGGTCAGGGTCAATGGGGAATAGAACAGACTTATCCCAATTCACCCTTAAGCCTGAGAAGGAGCCAAAGCGGTTAACCAGGTCTAAAAGAGCGGTAAGGGAGTCATTAGGGTCGGCCAGGTAGATGAGAAGGTCATCAGCAAATAGAGAGATTTTTTCTTGTATAGTGCCGAAGGTTAAGCCTTTTACCAGGGGGGACTGTCTGATCAATATCGCCAAAGGTTCAATCGCAAGGGCAAATAGGGCTGGGGAAAGGGGGCAACCCTGTCTCGTACCTCTCGTCAATACAAAAGGGGGCGATATAAGGCCATTGACTCTAACTCGCGCTGTGGGGTTCCTGTAGAGGAGCTTAATCCAAGTTAAACATCTAGGGCCGAACCCAAACCGGGCCAAGACCTCCCACAAGAAGTCCCACTCCACCGAATCAAAAGCCTTAGCAGAGTCTAAGGAAGCCACAACTCTGGTCCCCATTTCCACATGTGTTATTTGTAGGTTGGTAAAGAGTCTGCGAAGATTAATGTTGGTGGAGCGCCCAGGCATAAAGCCAGATTGGTCAGGGTGGATCAGGTCTGGGATAACCCGCTGAAGACGGGAGGAAAGAATTTTAGCTAATATTTTGGCATCCGTATTGAGCAGAGATATAGGGCGGTAGGAAGAGCATCGGGTGGCATCTTTACCTGGTTTAGGGATAACTACTATAAGGGCTTCATTAAGTGAGGGGGGCAGTGAGCCGCTATCAAAGGCCGACTGGAGAGTGTCAAGGTATTTTGGGATTATTTGATCCGAGAGGGCTTTATACCAGTCGGGAGGGAGACCATCCGGTCCCGGCGTCTTATTAGGGGGCAGTGAGGCAATGGCCTCCTTAACTTCTTGGGGAGTGATGGGTGCATCAAGAAAAGCCTGATCGTTAGGGGAAAGCGAAGGTATGGGGATGGAGTCCAAGAAGTATTGAAGTTGGGCTGTGGAATAACTTGTCGTGGTAGTGTAGAGATTTTGATAGAAGGTAGCGAATTCCTGTGTTATAAGCCTAGGTTCTGTGACCACGGAGCCATCATCTAGTACGATGCGTGAAACAGCCGAGGGTGTAGAATGCTGCTTGGCTAGAAACGCTAGAAGTTTACTATTTTTGTCACTTTGATCAAAATGCGTTGATTTTGGTAGAGAAGGGCTTTCCTAGTGAGGGAAATAGAGGTTTGCGAAAGAGTATTTTGGGCCCTTAACAGATCAGCATAGTTTGCAGGGGTAGGATCCTGGGTGTGGGTAGAAAGGGCTTGCTGGAGATCGTATTCCGCGGCAGAGACCCGTTCTAAGGTAGCGTTTCTAGCGCGTGATATGGCCCCCATGAGAGCCCCACGCATGACTGCTTTGGAAGCGTCCCACAATGTTTGCTGTGGGGCAGAACCCGCATTACAGGTCCAGTAGTCCCCATAAGCTTGGGCATTGGCATCGGCCACAGCAGTGTTCTTGAGCCAAATAGGGCTCAGCCGCCACAGTCTATCAGTGGCCGCAGGGTTCCACCTTAATGTGAGCTGTAATGGGGAATGATCAGAGAGGGCTTGGGGCAAATATTTGACTTGGTCAATAACGGGCAAGAGGTCTAAGGAGACCAGGGCTAGATCGATTCTCGAAAAGGTCTTATGTGTGGGGGAGTGGCAAGAGAATTGTCTTAGGGATGGGTGTTTCCATCTCCAAGGGTCAGTTAGGCGGAGGGCCTCTGCCCATGAGGTGAGGTTAGTCAGAGTGCGGGGGTCAGGGCTTAGTCTATCCAGAGAAGGATTTAAGCAGCAATTAAAATCACCAAGGATACAGAGTGGGCTGGGAGGAAAGTCAGAAAGTTTGGTCACCATTAGATCCAGGATCGACACTGCGAATGGCGGCGGCACATATATGTTAACTAGGAGGATGGGTTTGTTGGCAATAAGGCCATGGAGTATCAAAAACCTGCCAAAGTGGTCTAAGTGGAGCTTCAAGAGCTCAAAGGGCAAGTTTTTCCTGATTAGTATAGAAACCCCCCGTGAGTGCGAGGAGAATGTGGAGTGGAAGTGCCAACCCACCCATGGCTTTTTTAGTGCCAGTATTTTTTGCCCAGTAAGGTGTGTCTCCTGGAGAAGAAGGATAGAAGGGGGGTATTTTTTCAGATAGTTAAACATTAGGCTCCTTTTAAATTTAGAATTAAGGCCTCGCACATTCCACGAGAGGATTGAGAAACTAGCCATAATTCACAGAGGTGGGTATATGCCAGGCCAAACGAAGTATCCATCCCGTAGTACAAGACCAATGGAATATCGTAGCAAACACATGTCGTGTACATAATACATCAGTCAACATAAAGTGAGTAGTCTGCAAAACACATTGAAACATAAACCCCACAATAATACATACCCAACCCACCCTACTCACCCCCAAACATGAGCGAGTCTAATACCCATAACACTTGAGAACATAAACAGGGCACAGTCCCTAGATATCCGTTAAAAAACAGTCCCTCCTGGGGGATCTAGGGTGGCAACAAGTCCTGACAATTGCCTATAGCTGAGGCCCGCACTGATGTGCTGAACAGTTACCCTGAAACAGGATACGAGCATGGCCCCCAACACGGGGCCAGAAATATTAACCCAAGAAGGGAAAGGATACGGAGGAAAAAAAAAAAAAAAAAAAAAAAAAAAAAAATATATAAAAAAATCCCAAAAGTCTAGGCACGGGTGTGGCAAGGAGTGCAGTGGATGGTCCATGGTAGGAGATGGTGAATCCAAAGGGGGCAAAGTAGAGTCAGCGGAGCCCACGCCCACCTCGGAGCAAGGTAGCGGCCCAGTGGCTAAGACGGGGATCCAGAAACAGGGATCAGGTGTGGACTAGTCATACCTCAAGATGAACCCACCAACGTGAGGAGAAAAAAAAAAAAAAAAGGGGGGGGAAGGGGAAGGGGGGGAGGCAGGGTTCACTGCGGGTGTCCGATGCCCGTAACATTACTGAAGAGTTTAATACCCAGACATTCCTGGGGTGACAGGGTAAAATTTCCCTGCGGAGTAAGGCGACACATAGGGACCTGGTGGCGAGGCTTGCCGCAGTCAATCATTCCTGCTTGGGGATCGACGAGGGCCCCTCCGGTTGAGCCAATCATCAACCTCCCCCGGTTTAGAGAAGAAGAGCACATGGTCACCATCCTGGATGCGCAAACGCGCAGGATATTGCATGCTGTACTTTAGGTGTGCTTCTCGAAGGCGCCTTTTGATACCTGTAAATTCGGCCCGTTGCTTTTGAATGACAGGAGAAAAGTCCGGATATAAGGACACAGTAGCCCCCTGGTATTGAATTGGGCCCTTTTCTCTGGCGGCTGTAAGAGCAGCATCCCTGTCCCGATAATTAAGTAGCTTCAGGAGAAAGGGACGAGGGGGGGCTCCTGGCGGAGGAGGCCTCGCGGGAACTCTGTGGGCCCTTTCAACAATAAAAACTTTGGAAAAGGTATTAGGCCCCAAAGTTTCTTGAAGCCAGCCTTCTATGAAGGCCGTAGGGTTGGTGCCCTCCACCCTTTCAGGCAGCCCGACTATCCTGACATTGTTCCGTCTCGACCTATTTTCCAGGTCATCAGATTTTTCCAGGGCAGCCTTAAGTTGTAGCTTCATGGCCTGCACATCTGTGTGGAGGGGAGGCATGGCGTCGTCTAGGGCTGAAACCCTGTCCTCCAGGGCCTTAGTGCGGTCTCTCACCTTCTGCAGGTCTTGACGCATCAGGGAGATGTCAATCCTGAGCTCCTCGAACTGCGCCGTGCTGGATGCACGGCTCTCCATAATGGCCGCCAGTACTTCCCCCAGCGTGGGTTCAGCAGGCGCAGGCTGCTGGTCGGGCTCAGGGCCTATTGGGGAAGATGGCTGACTAGGCGGATTGGGGGATGGTGGCTGAACGGGATCTCGGGCAAAGCGCTCCAACCTGGATGCCGCCTCCGGTTTCGGCTTCGGGTTGTTCCTCCGCATCGTCGTGCAGGTGCGTGCAGGCAGCGAGACCCTTCTTGGGAGACTGTCGGTCGGGTAAGAAGCCGGGTGTAAAGCAGCGGTGCACGGAGCTATAGGCAGACACGTCCGCTCACCGCGCCATCTTGGTCACGCCCCCGCCAATTCATTTTAAATTAAAACATCTTTAAACAGAAATCTGTGACAGTACTACCCAAGCAGATGAACTTGAACAAAGGCAAGTAATAGGAATGGTCTGTGTTTACCAAAGTAGACGTAGGATCCAGGCGCACTGTCCTGGACCAACAGTCATGGTAGCGGATGAACCATAATTACAAAATGGAAAAGCAAGATAAAAAGTAAAAAATTCTGAATTTCTTTTAAATGTTGTGTTACAAAGCTCCCACAGTAGAATAATATGAGGGTGTCTGCCATTTCAGGGGTGCTTCAGCCCCCCCCCCCCCGATTCATTGCCATCTTAGCCATTTATTAGAACAGTCATCCCTAACTGAATGAATCAGTTAATAGTGCTGCTCCAGCAGAATTCTGCACTGAAATCCATTTCTCAAAAGAGCAAACAGATTTTTATATATTCAATTTTGAAATCCGACATGGGGCTAGACATATTGTCAATTTCCCAGCTGCCCCAAGTCATGTGACTTGTGCTCTGATAAACTTCAATCACTCTTTTCTGCTGTACTGCAAGTTGGAGTGATATCACCCCCTCCCTTTCCCCCCCCCCAGCAGCCAAACAAAAGAACAATGGGAAAGTAACCAGATAGCAGCTCCCTAACACAAGATAACAGCTGCCTGGTAGATCTAAGAACAGCACTCAATAGTAAAAACCCATGTCTCACTGAGACACATTCAGTTACATTGAGAAGCAAAAACAGCAGCCTGCCAGAAAGCATTTCTCTCCTAAAGTGCAGGCACAAGTCACATGACATGGGGCAGCTGGGAAATTGACAAAATGTCTAGCCCCATGTCAGATTTCAAAATTGAATATAAAAAAAATCTGTTTGCTCTTTTGAGAAATGGATTTCAGTGCAGAATTCTGCTGGACTAGCACTATTAACTGATGCGTTTTGAAAAAAACATGTTTTCCGATGACAGGATCCCTTTAAGGGGCTGATTTTACAAAATGCTGAACGTAAGAGTTTTTTATACCTCAAATTAACTGGAATGACCTCGAAACTCAAATGGTATCTTACTTAAGAAAAAACTTGAATGTGAAAATTTTAATTTGAGTCCCTGAACCCGAAAACTAGAATTGATCAAGTTTTCGAGGAAAAAACTTGAAAACTTGGGCAAAACCCTCTAAAAAAAACTCGAACATCAAGCAGACTGTTAACCTCTTCAAATGGTACAAGGGACCTCTGCCATTGGCTTCTACAGAACCATGACAGGTTTTAGGTGGTGTATTTTTGGATTTGAGCTATTTCCAGGGTCAGGGTATAATAAATCTCGAATATTGAGTTTTTTTTGTTTTGTTTTTTAATTTTAACAGATTTTAACAGGTACCACAGCCCTAAGTTTAGCAAACAGTTCTTTTTTTTTTAAAGCATCTGTGTATTTCTCATGTGTCTCATGTCATCTGTGAGCTCATTTCACTTTACTACGTGCAGTATCTGAGTTCATGAGAGCTAAAAAGATGCAAGGTCAAAGACTAACTTTTAACTTAAAGCTTTGAGATTATGTCTTAAGACACTCTTATACACATTTGGCCTCAATCCGTTCTATAAGAGGTGACCTGGATTAATTTGTGTAGAGGCAGCAAAACAATTGATCCCGATGAACTATTACAAGAGCACACCAATAAAGCCCAAGAACTAACAGAATAAAGCAGGGTGAGGGACTGTGGAAAGAGAAGGGTTAACATCAAACTTCTAAAGTCTCTTCAATGAACGTCTCCATCAATTCTGTTCAAAGTTAATGCCGCAATTTAAAAAATAATAATGTTTATCTGTTAATTTAATTTTCCCATAACATTAGTAAAAGAACCTTGCCAGAGTACTGATTGGGTAAGCGCATTAAAAGCAAATAGAAGCGTGCCCCTTTGTGTATAGTAAACTGCAATGACAAAATGGGCAGCAGGGCTGTTAAACCTCTACCACTATGTAAGATACAGTATTGTCTCTGTAGTTGGTGCAGCCCTAGAGCTCAGTGATGAATGAGATTAAGTCCAGTCTCTGTGGAGGTAGTTTAACTGCTAATGACAAATGAAGTACAAGCCATCACCAGTGAATGGCACATTGTAGATTCTGCCTCTGGAAGTCTTTCCTTGGTATATGTGGCAACCTAGTAATTTATGTACAAATTGTGAACAGATGAGATTGCCTTTTTCACCTATTTCCTGTCAGGGAGTGTTTTATTCAGGTAGTGCAACAAAGACGTTTGTGCAGTTTGGTATGCCACAAGAAGAATAATCACCTGAGGACCCCCCCCCGACATACGAGATCTGCGAGGCTGACTCTTTATGAGCTGCTAATCGAATACGTTAATTTTACCTAAGGAAAAATGTACTTTTATAAGGTTTTAAGTAAGGTTTTCACATTACCAATGAAAAGGGATATTCTTCACGGGGTACTTTTTTCATCTGTATATTTGTACTTAATCATGAGCCAAAGCAGCAATTAAAACCCCAGTGAAAAATTGACCTCTGGTTGCTAGATATTAATGAATAATGACTGATAGCTTGGCAGGCATTACTAAGTATTAACATTTGGCCTAAGCACCCTTTTGGCATATTGACACCACGCTTTAACCATTTATGTGCCTGGCAACATAGAATGTAATATTGCACTGATGCAAAAACAGCAGTGTGCCAGTGAAGTAACGTTACATTTTATAGCACGGACAATGGTGAAGAGTGCATGGGATGGGAAAGTTGGAGAGGCTTCACAAACCTTAATTCAGTAAGCCCCAATGGCAACACAACATATTATCTGCCACTGTCTTTACATGAATTGTTCAGTATAAAAATAAAATCTGGGTAAATATATCATATGTGCAAAATAAAAAATGTTTCTAATATATTTAGCTAGCCAAAAATGTAATGCATAAAGGCTGGAGTGACTGAATGTCTAACATAACAGAACACTACTTCCTGCTTTCCAGCTCTCTTGGTTTCCACTGATTGGTTACCAGGCAGTAACCAATCAGTGACTTGAGGGGGGCCACATGTGTCACAACTATTGCTTTTGAATATGAGCTGAATGCTGAGGATCAATTGCAAACTCACTGAACAGTTATGTCCTATGTGGTCCCCCTTCAAGTCGCTGACTAATTTAGAGCTAGGGTGCTGAAAAGCAGGAAGTAGTGTTCTGGCTATTATGTTAGACATTCAGTCACTCCAGCCTTTATATATAACATTTTTGGCTAACTATATTAGAAACATTTTTTATTTTGCACAGTCTATCTATTTACACAGTTTTATTTTTACACTAAACTGCTCCTTTAAGCTAGAGTCAGACAGGTTGCAAGGCTATGTTCATGATTTTGTGCCTGCTGAGAAACACTGGTGGAGAATACATCCAAGTAGAATGCAATATCTGGCACCACCGCTAAATGCAGTCAGATATGAGCCTATTTCATACAGAAATATTCTGGAACGAATGGCTACAGTGCATTGATATACACCACATGGTCAAGTCATGTGGACACCAACCTATGCAAATTAGCCCTGCAACCATACATTGATTTGAATAAGAGACTGGAATATGAATAGGAAACGACCTGAATAGAAAGAAGAGTAATAAAAAGTAGCAATAACATTAGGGGGCAGATTTATCAAGGGTCGAATAGTAAATTCAAATTTTCGAGTTTCAAAATTTACACATTCGAATTTTAATCCCCCGAATGTAAATTCTAATGTGAGATTTATTACACCTCGACCATGGAATCAGTCGAGTTCATGTACAGGTCAATGGCAGATGTCTGTTGAGCCATTTGGAGATGTTAACAGCCTTCCTGACATTCAAGGGTTTTTTTTCGGGAAAAACTCTATTTGTATGAATCGAATATGATTTCAATTTTCGGTTCTGAACCATTAGATCAAATATAAGACATTCAATTTTTCTCTTAAATAACCTCCCAGTCGAATTGTGAGTATATTCTAATTAAATAACAAATTCACATGAATTCGAAATTCGACCTTTGATAAATGGGCCTCCCCATTTGTAGCTTTACAGAGCATTTGTTTTTAGGTGGGGTCAGTGACCTCCATTTGAAAGCTAGAGTCAGAAGAAGAAGGCAACCAATTAAAAAACTAGATTTTTTTTTTAAAAAAAAGTTGCTTATAATTGGCGATTCTATAATCAAAAGTTCTGTTCATCTTATACTTCTTACAATCTATATACTTTATATACACAATCATGTTAGACATGGATAAATACTACATATAAAAATAAATAAATATATATGTGTGTATGGGATCCTTTATCCAGAAACCCATTATCCAGAAAGCTCTAAATTACAGAAAGGCTGTCCCCCATAGACTCCATTTTATCCAAATAATACTTATCAATAATTTATTTTTAAACTGATTTCCTTTTTTCTGCAATAATAAAACAGTACATTGTACTTGATCCCAAATAAGATATAATTAAATCCTTATTGGAGGCCAAACCAGCCTATTACATGATTTTATAGTAGACCAGGTATGAAGATCCAAATTACAGAAAGATTGGTTATCTGGAAAACCCCAGGTCCTGAGTATTCTGGATAACAGATCTTATATATAATGCAATGTATGGATTTGTCAATAACTATGAACTTCCATTTTTTTCATTTGAAACAAAAATGAATGAGGAGCTGCATAGGCAACCTTTGAACATGATGTTATCTGGACCAAACTAAAGTTCTTCATTAAATTTGCAGCTCATGGGTGACACTGTATGTATTGTAAAATGCTATAGCACATGAAAGACATGAACAGAAAGAGATCAGACAAGCATAGGCTATTTAAAAGGCTTTGTGAAAGTGCATAATTTACCTTAGGGAGAACAATATACAGACACATACATATTTCTGTTTTTATCAATTGAATAATGATTTTTTTCAGCTAAACAAAAACAGTTAAAAAAAAGTTGATAAAAATGTCACTGTTGTGCAGTGAGATTTTGTTGTGAAAAAAAAAGTCATTAGAGATTTAATGCTGTCAAACTTACTTCTCTAAAGCTACGGCAATATCCTGAAATCCCTGGGCAGTGATATTATTCTTATCCCAGATCACTGTTCTGCAATAAAGTAAAGATGAAGAAAAAAATATCAACAAAAACTTTACAAAGAAAAAGCTGATTATTGGAATTTTAATGGTCTTGCCTGTGTTCCATCATCAACAAGCAGTCTTGTAAGCCAAAGTTTTAATTACTTTGAAACTCCTTGTTTTTCTGAAACATTTTACAGGCAAGTAATTTCACATGTAGATTTTAAAGGGGAGGGGTGAGGTTACCTCCGCAAATAAATCCACCCTCTTATGGCCAGATTGTTAGAAGAATTTGCCAAGTTTAACTTTTAAATAAAGCAACATGAGTGGCCCTGTTTAATTTTATCTTGATAATCAGAATTAGGATTACAACATAATTTATACAGGCTGAGTTTCATCTTCTCTTACCTTAGCTTGGTATTTATTTGCAAAGCTTTGGCCAACATTTTGGCTCCCATATCCCCCATGGCATTTCCACTAATATCTACTTTGGTCAGGGACGTATTGCTACCAAGGGCATTTATGATAACTGTAACATCTGTCTTCAATTTAGAGTCAGCCAAAGAAAGTGACTGCAAAGGCTGCGGAAAGAACAAAAAAAAAATGGTCTCCAGAAGGCAAATGTTTTAGTTATAATTTCATACATTGGTAACTGAAAAAAGAATGATTTAGCGCATACACAAAATACAAGCTTGGTTTATTGTATTAATAGAAGCATTATACAGAGATAGAACAGCTACCTGGGCAAAGGGTATCTTAAAGTTTCCATTCCCCTAAATGAGGGATTTGTTTTTTGTGATTTTAGACCTTCATCAGAATCAACATTAACATAAAACTAATCTATAGAGTTAACCATTAATTGTCACTAAAATTTTTCTTACCAGGGCACTATTGAGAAAGAGTTTGAATGCTCTGCCCAACTTGAGAATATCTTTATACGGGCATGGACTGATGCAGTTGATAAACAGTCCCTCTATGCGCAAAGACTGACGGGTAGTCATTGCAATAAAACAACCAAAAACCCCAGCACTGAAATCACTCTGGGTAAATTTAAATGGCCAGCAACAGGTAGGGTATTTTGGATGCTTTGTCACTCACATTTTAACCTGGTTCAAGAAATTAACCCATTGTCATTTCTTTAAAAAGCTGAGTACACGTGTCTGTGCTATATAAACAAAGGATAATAACGGAATCAATAAAAAGTTCCATAAACCGTGTACACAAATGCATTTGTGTATTGGTTATGCAAAATACGCACCGTTTGGATAATACAATATCAGTTCTAAGCCTCCAAGCATCGTGTTTATGTATTATCTTTTTTTTTTTATTTCACTTGTTGGCATGGATCATAAAATCTATGGCTCTGATGCACATCTAAACACAAAACATTTTCCATAAGATGTCTTTTTTTAGTATTTTTGTTTGTTGCTGCTTTTGTTTCAGGCCAATTTCAGTTTACCATGCCCTCAGTTATGCCAAATGCAACATGCTCCACCAATCTAAACCTTCTGGTTTCTTGTAAGAGCATTATTATACTGACAAATGATAAACAGAGTAACAAGTAAGTGTCTTAAAAGGAAAAGGGACATTGACAGTCAGACAGAATCCGTAAACAAATTCACATTAAAGAAATAAAAACCCAATACAAAAAGCCCCTACCTACTACTCTAGATAGTCCCCCCACCCTGCTTCATTACCTCTTAAAGTGTCCCGAATACATTGCTCACGTATTGGTGCAGAGTAAGCGCAGCGGAGCTAACGGGCGACATTTATTACGAATCTTGGGTTGAAGTAGTCTTCCAGTTAATAGTTAGCAATGTATTCTGGACACTTTCAGGGGTAATGAACTATGTCTGGTGGAAGCAGGGTGGGGGGCGCTATTTAGGGTAGTAGGTAGGTGCTTTTCTCATTGGGGAGGTTTAGTTCTCCTTTACAGAACCTAGCAAAGTCTATCAAAATATTTTTTTGAAAAATTCAAATAAAATAAAAGTGATGGTATACTGGCACTATAAAGCATGGGAGGACATCCAACATGAAGAAAATAAAGAAAACATTGATGGCAAAACATATTTAATATGGTCAGCATGATTTCAGATTTCAAAGGAAAAACCTACAACAGTTAGTGCTAAGAAACTGCCAGTGGTTGCACTCGATTGGCATAGTGATCAAAATGCAATCAGCTGCTACAAACAGGGAGACATGTCATATTTAACAAAGATAGTTGGAGAGACGGAGATCAGTTTCAACTGCCAGAGACAGAGAACAAGCTTGTAAAATCCACCGGGAGTGTGCTTATTCAACTACAAGTGACAAAGTGATCAAAGGCAGCAGCCATCACCATCTCACTCTCTTATATAGGCTGATCCCAACAACTCAATCCAGCAAATGTTCCCTTTACGCTGTGCGCTTTTAAGGCCAGTGCACACAATAAATTGTGGTGAGAGCACAAAGAACTTTGTGTGAGAACAAATCATTTTTGACCTGTGCACACTTTGAAATATATATCTTTTAAGTTACACTTACCGATTCTTCATCTTGTATCATATGTACCAAGTTGTCCAGGACAGGGATAAGGTTTCTGCAGAATAAGAGACAAAGTCTGTTTTAGAGAAATAACTGTAACATACTATAGGTGAAACACTGAAACAAAAAGAGAAGTTCTTACTTGGATTTCATGTTGTTGAAATTCTTTCCTAAAGCCAGGTGCCTTATTGATCTATTTTTACTGAGCCAGACGACAAGGGTTGAGAGGTCTGATTCTAAACCTAAGCAAAACATAAAATAATCGATTTAAAAGTGATCAAAGTAAACTAACTACACAGCTGATATATATCTGATTCTGTTTCTTTCCAAGCTTATGTGCACTGAGGGAAAAACTTTAAAATAAAGCAGTGGATTTAAATGGGATTACTAGCTTTCCACATGGTGTAATTTAGGAATTTTGTTCCTCTATTTTTCAATTAAAATACTAGCCAATATAACCTGGTTAAATACACGTTTTTTGGCTATCTGCTCTGTGGTAAATTTATGTTTTGAACCACAATTGTTATGTCAGCCAGTTAGTTATATTCCACCCTTGAGCACAAGCTTTACATCACTGTATAGAGGGAGGTCATTGTGGAAATGTACATGCCATATAACAATGCAGTAAAAATCATGTCAGAGAAAGTAGGGGAGAACAACTGGTACTGAGAGCAGTAGGGAATAGTGAAGGACATGAAAGGCAGCTGATAAGAAAGATAGAAGATTGAATCATACAGCAGAGGGAAGAATGGTGGGACAGACCAGAGGAGATAAATGCGGGATAAAGGGGGCAGAAGAATAGACAAGAATGGAAGACATAGCTCACAAATAAATCAATTGCTAATTAGTTGTGCAACTTACTGAACTCTACACTTAGGGTTAATACCACACCGGACTGTTTTCTATTCTGCTTATAAACAGCTGAGAAACTGCACCTCCACTCTTATCTGCTGTCTTCTGTTTCTGCACCCAGAACCACTGTGCCAGCCCACCAGTGTAGCATTAGCCTCAGTATCATTAAATATAAGCAGAACTTTCATTGCTTAAATCTCAGAGCTGCCACCAATGTTTAATGTTAAGGGAAAACTCACGGTTGCTCTTGCAATAAGTTTAAAGGGCAAGTCAATTCCAAAATAAAAGTTGGTCTAATAAAAAGAAAACATAATTCTAAGCAACTTTCCAATATGAATTTATTAAGAATGTTCAGTGTTTTAAAAGTTTGTAAAAACAATTGCTACTGAAAACAGTATTTACCTAACTCCTAGCTGCTGCAAAAGTCTGAGTTCCCCAGCAAAAATAGGTCTGTTAATCAGCTGCCTTGTGTTATATTGTTTTAACAGTCTGAGCCAAAAGGGAAGATAATAGGAAGAAAAAAAAAATCACTGCTTTCAGTAGCATTACATATACAAATAACCTAAAAACCACAGAAACATTTTAATTAATGTATTTTGCTTAGAATTATGTTTTCTTCTATTAGGCAAAATAAATATTTTGGGTTGACATTCACAATAAACAGTACATAAAAGAACAAATTGCACTCGATACATATCTGCTGCTCCAATGATAAGAATTACTGCAAAACAGAAAATATACAGTTCAAGTTTTCTCAAGTCCAGAAACTGCTTTATTCATATATAAAGGGCATCCATGATGAGGATTTAAATTTAGGGAAAATGTTTTTTTAAAAGACCATCTCATTGAACAGTCCCTGTAGAAATATTAATATGAAGACTACCAGTACTGTATAAAGGTACTTTTTTTTTTTTTAAACAGTAGTTTTGTTTCTAAAAATTTCTGGAAAGGGTTACTTTGTGTCTATAATTGTGCCAAATAAGTGAAAAGGGACAGCCATCAGTTAATATATGTTAGATCTTGTAGCCTAGACCACAAAGATACCATGAGAGTCTCCACACATTTTGTTTAACATGGATGGGTGAATCATTTGTTCAAATTATTGTTTAGCTGTTTGTATCATTCACAGAGCGGCGTCAAAATAAGCCTATGTATGGCCAGCTTTAGTTAACAGTTAAAAAGAACTATGAAAGTATGTAAGTATTAAGTAGGAAGACATTTTGTCTATGAAAACCTTACAATTACACATGTTATCTAATTAAATTCCTGTGCAGTTTACAAGGAATGTGGCATATCACTTACCATTGTCAGAAATATCAAGGCTTGAGATGTTATGAATTTCAGCTATGCAGCCTTCTAAAACTTGAGCTCCTGCTGATCTTAACTAAGAAAAATCAAAAAGAAACAATTGATGCCACAAATTACAGATAAGGATTCAGTTTACATCAATGGTACTGTACGTGTGACACTGTACTGGTACTGTATGTCAGCACAGCCTGATACCACTCCCTTTGTGCATTAACTGCTCAAGTGTGAATTTTATGTCCAAAATAGGCCAGTGCCAGGCGGATGCCATGTTCATGAAATTTACTGCCCAAAGGGGGTGGTAGCAGTGTACTCGCCACCAGTAGATGCATTGAATGCCATTAACCTAATGTTTTAACAATGGTTATGCAACACAGTCATCTTGAGAACATCTCTGTAATTACTTTGTATTACATTACTACACTAAAAACAATGTCAAACAGAATAAAGAATGTATTTATTTATATTTGTAAATGCATATGTAATATGGTGTGTAAAGTAGGGTAGTTATGGGAAAAGTGAATGTAATTTACATAGTATTTCCTGATGCTCAATGCCCATTTCAATCTCTATTCTAGCAAAAATTAGGTCTGTTTTGTGGGTTCTAAACACACACAGAATTAAGAGTTTTTTTCTCAAAAGATCCAGAGCAGAATTAACTGCCCTTTATCTGAAAGTCGTATTAACACTTACTGCTGTGTTATCTTGAGAGGACATCATGTTGCATTTAGCTAAGAGAGTTGAACAGATAAGCTCTGACATAGATAGATAGATAGATAGATAGATAGATAGATAGATAGATAGATAGATAGATAGATAGATAGATCATTTGAGGGTTTCTTCCCTGGATCCAGATCGGAAAGAAGACATTTTACTCACCACTTCAAATAGCTGTGATGAAAGGACCACAAGTCCTTTTGTCTCTATCAAGCATATATGTGTAAGGAACCAAATGAATACATTCAGAATGTATAATACTATATTGATAGGAATTGTTGCCTCTCAATAACATATTTCTCCCATACTGTAAATCAAACTTCAGGCTTGTAAATTGTATACAATATAATAATAATATAATTGTTCCTCACTCTATTATCACACAATATATCGGTGCCATTTCAACTGGCAGTCTGCTTTGTTGTCCTATATATTTCCTCTATATTTAAATGCTAAGATTGGTAAATGCCAACTGTCCTCCAAAAAGTTGGTATTCCCAAGGTAGGCTCAGAAAGTCATATCTGCTTCATGTAGGCAGCAATGAAAGTGTATATTGATGCAAAAAAACATGGTGTGAAATGTCTGAAAATGTTAGGTGATTAGGAGAGGAAATGGTGTTTAGGCATGCCTGTGAGCTCTTGTGGTAAGGCAAGAATGGTACTTACACAGTGACCAAGCTTTGGATGCATTACAGGAAAAAGCAAATACAATAAGTAGACCAAATACCTGTGCAAATAAGCAGAACTTGCTTCAATGGACCCCATGTAATCCCAACCCATAAAAACAATCTGCTAATTAGCTATCATTTATTTTATATAAAGGTAATGACATAGAAATCCTGAGAGGTAAATGGAAAGAACATGTTCACTTAGTAAATTACCCTCTAAAGAACAAGGATTATTAAAACTATATCTACAGTATACACATTTCACCCTTCATTTAATTTTAATTTTGGTTAGCGAGATAACTTTGCTTTGTTAATTACACTTCTGTGTACAGTTTCTTAAAGTTATATGGTATCTCCTTGCTTCAGAAACACACAAATGCCTCAATGCAAGATGCTAGAAATTAGCAAAAAAAAACATACAAGATGGCTAGCTCAGAAATTTGCCTTTGCCTGTTTGAAGTATCACTTTATTCAGACCTCATAAAGCATATTAGTAGCAGAACTGTATTATGGCAAAGAGAAAATGTCCTTTGAGAACGGATTATAGAGATGGTAAATGCTGCAAAACGGCTTTATTCAGAGAAGGACGGCTTTGTATTATGAAAGGTTCCTGCTAAATCTTGGCCTATCATGACTGCTGGTGCTACTTCCAGGGGGTACCAAGCAAGGTAGATACTGTAGCTTTGAGCCATGGGAAGCAGCATGTTTTTGTCAGACATGTGTAAAAACTGTGAGTCCAGGCTGCCATTACATGGGTTGTCAAAAGCATTGAGTGCAAAAAAAATTATTATAAATTTTACATAACAACAAAACATTAACTTTTCAAAATACCAAATTCATCAATTAGTGAATCTGACAGTTCATAAAAAAAGAGTATTAACAGAATAATCAAATAATATAATTCAAAAAGTTCACAAATTTCCACGTAGTGTTGTTAATAAATGTAGAGATAATGTAATTTTTGTGAAAGAGCAGTGTCTTCTTACTCGTCATAATTAAGTCATTAAAAGGTCACTTAGCAGACACTTACTGAGTACTTATTTAATAAGGCATGATGAGCCTCAGAAAAACTAGTGTAAAATGTGGATCTCAATAAATGTCTGCTAAGCCAGGTAATGGCTATACTTTGAAGAGTGCTCTTCTCATTTATTTTTAGACTATTTTATTGATTGGGCATAGAAAGAGTAGAGCAAATATACAAGGTAGGATGCTATTTTCCTATGTTCCAACTGACTTTAGCAAAAGTCTCAGCTAGGGAACTACTGTTTAGGTGGAATGTGTATAGTGACAGATTGGGGAGGTATAGCATGTAAGTCTGTAGGAGGCTCATGTCAATGACACTGAAAAAATTGCAAGCATTAAACCAATTAGGTCTCTTCTTGTAATCTACCATGTCAGCCAGTAAAAGGTACAGGTATGGGATTCGTAATCTGGGAACTCGTTATCCAGAAAGATCCGAATTACAGAAAGGTCGTCCCCATATACTACATTTTATCCAAATTTTTAAAAATGATTTCCTTTTTCTCTGTAATAATAAAACAGTACCTTGTACTTGATCCAAACTAATATACAACTACTCCTTATCGGAAGCACGTCAATTTGGTTTGCTTAATGTTTACATGATTTTCTAGCAGACTTAAAGGAACAGTAACACCAAAAAATGAAAGTGCTTTAAAGTAATGAAAGTATCATGTAGTGTTGCCCCGAACTGGTAAAACTGATCTGTTTGCTTCAGAAACACTACTATAGTTCATATAAACAAGCTGCTGTGGAGCAATGGTGGAAATTGAAAAATGGCTATATGGCACAGGTTAGCTAATGGATAACAGATAACACCATTAGACAGACAGAGCTTATTTGCTATCTGCTGTGTAACCTGAGCCTTTTCTCCTTTGAATGGCTGCCCCCATGGCTACACAGTAGCTTATTTATATAAACAATAGTAGTGTTTCTGAAGCAAACACAGCAGTTTTACCAGTGCAGGGCAACACTGCATTATATTTTCATTACTTTAAAACACTTTTATTTTTTGACGTTACTGTTCCTTTAAGGTATGAGGAACCAAATTATGGCAAGATCCATTATCCCGAAAACCCCAGGTCCCGACCATTCTGGATAACAGGTTCAACAACTGTATCACTTAAGCTGGCCATGGATACCTTTATAATTGGAAAACTACCTTTTGTACAAATTTTGGTGCTTGCATAGTGGCCTGATAAATATCTACATACTATGGATGTTGCTAAATTCTTCAATCAAGCCAGTTTGAAAATTGGCAGTTGAGAAGTGAAGAGGAGCTGGCTGAATAAGTTAAAAAATAGAACAGGCAGCCATGAAATGTATGGCCCATCATACAGCATACATCCATTCATTCATTGTGTGTGGGACGATGTTTCAGATTACTGAACCTAAATGGCCACTTTTACTTAACATTTTCCTAATGTTGAGTACAGTATACTGAACTGTCTGAGTAATGTGAACCGAATTTAAAATAAAACCGAATTTAAAATAAAATACATTTTGTAATATAATAAATTGTATATAATGTAATAACTAATTTACGTATACACGAAAGGGGTAATTTACAATGCAAAACGCTGCTCTTTATATATTTACATAGTTTGACATGATGCACGCTGTTGCCAGCAATGTTCCCGAAGAAAGAAATTCAATTCAAGCTCTTTATAAAATGTACACAAAACAAATTCAGCAACTTTTGAATTGATGCTTTGTACTCAATGCAAAAGGCCATTTTTTATACAGTATCTCCTAATGAAAAACATGTTTTGTGTATAAACATCTCAATTTCAGTAGAAAGGTAATTTTCCGTCAGCTCACAAAAAGCAAGAAAAGAAGTCCAATGTTTCCTTAAATACAACTGTTCTTTTAAAGAAGATGGTAATGAATCAGTTGCTTTTATAGCTGCTAGTTCATGAACTGCACATAGCTATAAATATATGTACATAACAGTGCTCATACATGCAAATTTCTGCATGCAATAACATGTCAGATTATAGAAATATTGTCTAAAAAGGGAATGTAAAAAACCTACATTGTATTTTAATAGTAAACCTTACTGGTTTTTACACAGGTATGCAGAATTCTTGGGATCTGGGGTTTTCTGTGTAGGGAGTATTTCTGTAATGTGGTGTAGTATACCTTAAGGCTAAGTATTTAAAAATTAAATATTCAACTGCATTTTTGCCATCAAAATGTAAATATGCAAACCTAGTTAACATGAAAAACATAGGGAAATGGTGTTTTGGATGAAAGTTTTCCTGATAATGGATCCCATACCTGTACTTTGGAACAGTGTTGTCTTTGATCTGAGGTAAACTGACAAATGCAAGGAAATCTGTCTCTGTGAACATCTCAGACATAATATTGCTCCGAGAGGTGTAATTACTGTCTGCCCGTCAAAATGATGGACACATTTAAAGAACCTTACTTTCTGTGTTTATAAGCTTTAATGAGAGATATAGTTTAATGCATCTCACCTCATGGCGACACATCATATTATGTATTAATGTGTATTGTATCTGTACTCACAATGGATAACTATGAATGCAGAAAAAAAGTCCATTCTCCATTAAGGGTTTGCATAATACCCATGCTACATGTAAATAATTGTGGCAAGAGTTATTATGTTTGGTACTTTGTTAATCTCACATCCCTTTAAATTACAGTTTCAGACAGTGGTTGGAATAAAGTATTCCAATAAGGGATGCACCAAATCCACTATTCGGCCAAATCCCTGAATCCTTTGTGAAAGATTCGGCCAAATACGGAACCAAATCTGAATCCTAATTTGCATTTGCAAATTAGAGGCGGTAAAGGAAAAAGTGGGAAAACATTTTTTTACTTCCTTGTTTTCTGGCGAAGTCACAAGTTCCCTTCGCGCCCCTAATTTATATATGCAAATTTGGATTTGGATTCGACGTGGCCAGGCACAAGGGTTCGGCCGAATCTGAATCCTGCTGAAAAAGGACTAATCCTGGCCGAATCCTGAATTTGGTGCATCCCTAATTCCAATAGAAGAAAGATGCATCAGTAGTTTTTTTCAAGTTTCATTTCTAAGCAAAAAAGTAAGACGAAAAGTGGCCACCTCAAAGAGTTAGACATGTAATATATGTAGCATCCATGTGTTGGAACAATACAGAGATATGACAAATACTAAAACATTTCAGTCCACTGCATGAAATAACTATATATTGCACTTACATTTCCTTATTAACCTAAATATTTACACAAGAAAAATTTAGTGTTTTTCCTAAAGAAACAATTAAGAAAGATTTCCCCTTAAATAATCATCGGTAAAAATATTAATAATAACATTTCAATTACAAGTGGGATTGGATAGCTTGCTGCCATGTTTAACCTCTTATCTATTTGTGCAGAATATATCATACCTCGCAGTTGCTGAGATCTAGAGACACCTCCTTCAGATTAGGGTTGCATGCCAGCCCAAGTAATAGAGCCCTGGAAGATATTAACATGGAAATCTGTCTGTGTGTTCTCAGTTTCACAGTAATTAATGGATAACATATGTTATTTACTTATTGGTAAAACACCCAGCATGTTAGATATTTGATACTTTATCTCCTTTACTCTAGAGGAAAATAATTGCTTTAATCCTGAAATTTGTATTCTTTGTGCCAGTATGAACCATTGCCACATTTAATAATGCAGTGTTATTACATAGCAATTATGGTATATTAAATGAATATATTTTACATGAGTATACTAGTAATTAGGGAACCTGCAGTGCTCTTCTGGATCCTGTGATTTTTCTACTTCATTGATCTCTGTGGAATTGCACATGAACAGTAGGGTAAAATGCTGCAGAAAAACTGCTACTAAAGGCTGAACTACACATGTCCTTAGTTTATTAGTATTTTGGAATAGTGCTCCTGTGCCACTCTTTCTTATGCATCTCAAGTTATTTACCTTCTGGGTTCCTCCACTGTCACTACCCCCACCTCTGTTCTAGGTATGAAGACTAATTCTAGGCTGTTAATTCTAGATAGTTTCATTAAAACGTACAATCAATATTCTAATGTTTGCTGTATGATCTGAAAGCGTATGGCGGCTTAACCGGTGCAAACGCACATCAATTAACCTATTACTTCACAAAGGCATAAGTGGTACCTCACTGAAATAACATAGAAGCTAAGTTTGGGCTGCAAAGGGGACTGTCACCTAACAGGAATAGGGTTAGTAGTTGTGGTAAATAGCAGAGGAGCATCAATTATAAACTAAGATCTAGTTTAAGATCTAGTGTTTGGTGACCTTCACTATATAGCCATCTATGTTCTGGACCAAATCATCCTGATCTGATCATTTGGCCACTGGGTAACAACTGGATCATAACGAGCACCTATGCAGGCCCGTCAGGAGAGGACAACGTCAACACATACAAGTATCAGTCCCTGCCCAATAAGATTTTCAAAACGGTACAATAGATATCTGGTTGTGTTTTGTTGTATTGGTGAGGCAATGGGAAAGGGCCTATACACAGGAAGACAAGTTGTCAACTCGATCTGAAGGGGGGAATCAACATTTTAAGAATATCTGTGCATGGCCAGCTTACTAAAACCAGGGAGATCTAAAGATTAAATAAGCACAGGCTTGACTTGCCCAGGCACGACAAATTATACTTTCAATAATTATATAATTTTCATCCCATTTTATGTGATCCAAGCATCAATTAATGCGTGCAAAACAAAATATAATTTAAAACCATCTCAACAAAATCAAGCAAGGCAGAAAAAATGGTGGTTAAGAGATAATGAATAAAAAGCAAGACTGAAACTATTACAGCTACCGGATTATGCAAATTCTCCAAATGCAATCTAATGTTAGATTCTCCAAATCCCTCTAGGAATGCTTGCTACAGAACTATGGTTTCACTGTAAAGGGCACTATATCCACAAAACTAAATGAGGGCACTAAAGATCAAGCATGATTTCCCAGAACTGTGCGAGCATTGATCATTCCTTTGGTCATTTACTAATGCAATTACCATGGGGACAAATTGTTTATGCAAATAAGCAGGCTACAGATCTAATTATGTGCCCATATTTAATTGCCTTCCAAAAACATCTATGCAGTTGACTTCTTTTTAATAGAATTAGGTGCAATATAAATAACATTTCATTAAATTGGCTTTCACAGAGGGAAATACTTCCAGTGTTTATATCTAAAATGAAACAGACATTTCTCTTCTGACATAGTTCTTGCCATTGCTACACAATATTGCTATCTGTTCATTTAATACAAATTCCTCCAAAGTGATACTTACAGTAAATGACTTTAAAACCAGAGTGCAGGAAATTATATGAACTTCAATTATGGATGTAAAAATAAAGAAGGGCTCATTAATCATTATGTCTCAGTTGGCAAGAGCAGCATTGTATTTTTTATCAATGCCAGTACAGAGTACATAGGCCCCCTCCCATAGCTGCATATGGAGGATATTAATAAAATCATTTTTTTTATGAACACCCCCTATAATGTGGCTCTGAAGAATTTTTTTTTCCGGTTTATTGCTTATGTATTGGATTTTTGCAATTTGAAGCACATATACTGTACATATTCTATTAAGATTACACCCACAAGAAATATAATGATTGCTACAATGCGGAACCAACTCACTTTAGGGGTTCCGAAGACAGCTTGGTGCCTGAAAGGTTGATGTGTGTCAGAGCAAGTGAGCTGCTGAAATACTGCTTGATTGATGGTGAAATCTCTTTTCCTTTTCTGTTGATTAAAAAATGTACAATTATGATGGCTGTTACAATAACACATTATCTGGACCCTGGTGTAAATCCGGAAAAAGCGAAGAGAAATACATTTAGGAAAGAGGAACATAAGAGCCCTTAAATGGCCATCCAAAAAATTGTTTCTTGAACACATGAGCATTTGTGCTTGAAACACATGCCCATATATTAATTAAATAAAAGGCTAATACCTTGCCCAGGTGCAGTAACCCATAGCAGCCTGCAGGTAAGAAGGTGACCATTATAGGCTACCTGTTAATTGGTTGCTATAGATGAATACACCTGTAAAAAACTTTGCTTTTATTATTGGCGTCGTACCAGTCAGTTCAAATTAGGTATAGTCAAACTTTTCTTTAACTATACTGTCGCAACTCCTGTTGTATAAAAGACCACAATACACAGGGCCGGTTAATATTGTGCGTTGTCAGTATCTATATTTATCTGGCTCTATAATTATACATCGCATTTACCAGGACCAAACAAAATTAATAAACTTTAAAAATCTGAGTCGGACTGGGGGCCTCGGTGCCCCCACACCACCCCTGGGCCCCAGCAACCACAAAGCTCCTCATTCTACTTAGAGGCAAAAGAAATTTTTAAAAAAAAAGAGCTTGCAGAGGACAAAACTGAATATCAGACTGCCAAAATGCAGCACAGCATGCCCTATACAGAATAGTAACTTTTCTTAGATAATTCCAAAGCAAGGAGAGCAGGTTTAAAGAGAATGTAGAGAACCAAATACAACTAGCAACTTGAACATTAATGAACATGAAGTTTATGTAAATTGAAGTATTGGACAAACCTAATACACAAACAAAACATTAGGTCTACAGTCTTTGTGTAAACATAAAATACAATATTGACACAGGGCATGTAAAAACACAATGTACATTAAAAGGGTGTAGTAGAATTGTCTGTGTAATCTGATGTATGGATGGCTGTTCATGTACAATGTAATATGGACATGCATTACCTGCATGATAAAAGTGGTGGTGCAAGATGGTCAGCAGAATTTCCATAATCCGAGAGGTGTGTGTATGGAAATTTCCAAGTCTATGCAGTTCAGTAAGTGAATCAAGCTTGTCTGTCTTATACAAAGGTTTATTGGTCCCTGATAAAAAACTAACCATAGGGTGTATGAATGTGATAAGTACCTTTGATTATAACTACATGGGGCAGGGACTGATGTGCTGTGGAATATGTCAGTGCTATATTAAAAAATAATAGTAATATAGAGACATATTAAAAGCAAAGGTAGTGCTATATTATATACTCTGTATTATGTATATACTGAGTACATACAGGAAAACCGAAGACTTCTCTTAAAATAACCAGTGATAAATATGCAACAAACCTGTGAGAAAAAACTGTTCTTGATAGATTTAACTGAGCAAGATGCTGCACGCCACCGCGAAGAAGGGCTCCACATACCTATAACATAAATCAATAAAGTGTGAACTGCAAATGCAAAAATATGGATTAAATATGAAAAAACTAAGATACGGAGAGGGTTTTGATGCAGAATCACAGGAGAATGAGTTTTGAAGCTGAAATCTGCTCCATCACATTTTATTCACATTTATTCTGCTCCATCACATTGTAGTCTTATCCTATTTTTTCAATATGTAGCGGTAAAACTAAACTGGCAGTGTTAGTTTGCCTGAACTGCTATTGTTTATTTGGCCAATATATCCCTCATTTACACAGCCCTGAGGCACTTAGCTCAGGGGATCTGTTCTGACATTACTGGGGTTTAGCCACCTGAAAAAGGATAGTAATGAAAATAGCCAGGTTACAACATTATTGAAGGCATGCCACAGCTTGTATGTGTTTGTAGGTTTAAGTAGTTTAAAGGGATCCTGTCATCAGAAAACATGTTTTTTTCAAAACGCATCAGTTAATAGTGCTACTCCAGCAGAATTCTGCACTGAAATCCATTTCTCAAAAGATCAAACAGATTTTTTTATATTCAATTTTGAAATCAATCTGACATGGGGCTAGACATTTTCCCAGCTGCCCCAGTCATGTGACTTGTGCCTGCACTTTAGGAGAGAAATGCTTTCTGGCAGGCTGCTGTTTTACCTTCTCAATGTAACTGAATGTGTCTCAGTCAGACATGGGTTTTTACTATTGAGTGCTGTTCTTAGATCTACCAGGCAGCTGTTATCTTGTGTTAGGGAGCTGCTATCTGGTTACCTTCCCATTGTTCTTTTGTTTGGCTGCTGGGGGGGAAACTTGCAGTACAGCAGTAAAGAGTGATTGAAGTTTATCATAGCACAAGTCACATGACTTGGGGCAGCTGGGAAATTGACAATATGTCTAGCCCCATGTCAGATTTCAAAATTGAATATAAGAAAATCTGTTTGCTCTTTTGAGAAATGGATTTCAGTGCAGAATTCTGCTGGAGCAGCACTATTAACAGATTCATTTTGAAAAAATGTTTTTTCCCCATGACATTATCCCTTTAACGTCTATAGTGAGCACAAAATAATTATTTTATTATTTCATACCTACTCAAAATTCATGTCTGTATTGCCTTCTTGGTATTGGTAAATCTGTCTTTTTAATTTTAAATATGTTTGGATAACTGAGAAACTTACCATGTCAATGGCACATTCGGTGTTTGATAAATCCAGGTATACAATGGCATTTGGCTGGGCTAAAAAATTGTACAGGTACTGTAAAAAAAATAATAATAAAGTATAACACATTTATTGGTAATTTCCATAATAACATCTGTTTTCAGTTAAAACTGGTAAAGTCCTTATTTCCTTATATATTAAAGTATGGTTAAATTCTTTAATATTTTGCTCATTATGATATACATTATCTGTTGGTTAAACATTTATTCTGAAGGTATAAAAGAACCGCACTACTTATTTAAATGGTGGTTTGAAGACATTGCAAACTTTATCGAACTCCTTAAATGCTATTCTGTCATTAAAAAGTATAAAGTCAAGATATCAAGGACAGCAGAAACAGCATAAGAGAACTAGTCTGAATGTCATAGTTAAATGGACAAACATACAGAAAGGTCATCCCCACGCAGAACATTCCCTGAGAGGTCAAGGTGGGTGAGGCTGCTTGCAATCGTCTGGTTAGCACTTAGTGACTGGGAGAGGCTATTCACCCCTAAAAAAAAAGAAAAAAAGAAAATCGGATATGCACTTCCTATGATTCAGAGCAGGATTCTGACAAACCTCCCTCTCAAACATAATGTCAACTTTCACTTACAAATCTTTACTGGCACAATATTAAGAATGATACACACACTAAGTGGCTATTAAAAGATGAAAGCAAATGGTAAAATGATGGCTACAACACACTGTAATCCTGAAAAATTGTGTTAATTACACATCTTGAAATGTGGTAGGATTTTTTTATACTATTTTTCCACTTACTGGGTCGTAGATAACAGAACTATTTACAGTAACTGTCACAATGGGAGTTTGAGAACTTGGGTGCAAAGAGAAAGATGCATAGGAAAAACATGACAATAAACGTAAAAAGATAAATAAAAAAGATAGATAACATGACACAATGAAAATCTAGGTAGGTTAAATATAAATTAAGATCTATCATCTAATAGGTATAACATGGTGAAGTACAATGACAATGATAGATAATTGCTTTAGTGTATGTGAATCATTATTAAATCATAAATAAAAGTATACATACACATAACTATCCTATGAAATGCTATGCGATCTTTTTCTAAATTTTAAATTCAGTTTTGCTCTTCTACATTGCACATACTAATCCACGTTCTAAAGACCGTTTCCAAAGAAATGTAATAATACCTCAGTTTTATAGACCCCAGGCAGGCTGACAGACACTGAAAAATAGACCAGTAAGCTACAACTGGAACATTTTCTCCCCTGGGCTACAATTCTCTCCTGAGGATGGGCATTTTTTTGTTTTTACAAGATATTTACCTTTAGGTGATAATGAGGTTCTGGATAAGTTTAAATGTTTCAGTCCCTTAGGGAGTTTGGCAAAAGGAATACTTAAGCAATGCACACCTACAAAGGAAAATACAAATATGTGATACAGCAAGTCTAGATGCATGATGTTAATTCTATGAAAAAAATACCAAATTTTAGGTCTGGGACATGTGAAAAGGCAAATAAGGTTATTATGCTGAACTTCACAGAAGTACAAAAGAAAAGGTGTGTCTTTAACCTGGAAGAAACAGCAGTACCACTTACTTCTGACATCTGGATAAGAAAATAACCATTCCCATTCAGCTGAAAGAGCTAATGTAAAGGGATATCTGCACACCCAGTAAAATATCAGTTTAGTCTAAGACGAGGATATTGTATTTCTCATGACTGAAGAGAAAATAATTGCCTGCTGTATTCAGTGTACACAGTCCAATAAAAGAGTAATAACCTGCTCTGTGAGAGTTGCATTTATGTAAAGTTGTGCAAAAGTAAATCACTGGGTAGGCTCAATGTGAATGTGCATTTCATTTGCCCGTCAGGCACACACAACTAGCTTTGCCAAATCACAGAATCTGTAAATGTTCACAGAGTAAAGGATGAAACTAAAAGAATTATTTTACATCTAGAGATATCTATTTAAACCTTATTATCTCTGTCTAAATCTCATATACTGTGCCAAAAGAACTGAAACAATATCTAAATTGTCCTCAATGGCTATCTATACTGGATCACTAAAATCCTCTAAATTATCTAATATAAGTAATTCAAAAAACAACTGGACTTGAGGAATAATTATTAAAGATGTTTCACTACTCATCTGAGCAGCTTCTCTAAATTACTTTTACCTATACATTTATCTATCATAATAAGCTAGGGTACCCAGGTATTTAGCTCTGACCAGCTTATATCCAACACATGTCTTGAGGACTAATACTATTGGCGTGTACCACAAGAACTCATAGGTACAAATATCTTTCTAAAATCTTTTTACAGTTACTTCCCTGATTTCTGAGTGTTTTCCACTCTTTCAACAATGTCGGCATCTCCACGCACTCCTAGATCTGTGTCCTTAACTGACCACTGCATTGCCCCAAATCTTCTCACATCTCTGTTCTCTCATAGTACCTATACCAGTCTTCATACATATATAGCCTCTATGCGGACTTCAATTTCCTAGTGTCAAATCCTTCTACGTCACGCCCTCACTGATCCATCTGCTGTCCCACAGCTCCTATCCCAATCTCCACAAATCCAACCTTACGATTTCTGTCACAGTACGAGCCATCTCAGTGAAAAAGAGATTTATTCTCTTATACACCCTTGGAAGTACAATTTGAAGGTCAGTTAGGGTGAGATTTCTTATTATATATTCTTGGAACAATGGTGTTTTTTCTTTAACATGATTTTGAACTAAGGGTGCAACAGACAAAGCTTTAGACCTCAAAGACGAATGTGAACCAAAAAGTATGTAGACCACTTTCATAAAGGGAGGCACACTTTTATTACATATGGCTAAACATGAAGAAAAGGAAGCTGGACCGCAGCAGGATAACTGCATTAGTGCTTTAATAACACAGCATGTTTTGGGTTAGCAAGAACCATTTTTCAAGTGTCCTGCTAAACATAACCATGTACTTTTAGAAAACAGAATAAATGCCAGTAAAATAAAAGTAAGCCATCCACAAGAAATGGATTTAAAACTATCTGTATTGCAAGGGCAATCCCCATGGAATCAGCACAAATCTACTTACTAGTTCAGTATAACTGAAAAACCTCAATTACCTCTATCCTCAAGGGGGTTGCTTGCAAGATTAATAGTATGAAGTCCTGAGTTTGGATTATGTGCAAGGGCGCTGGACAGTTTCTGTGCAAAATCTCTGCAAAGGAGAAATACCTTTAATTAGAGTACACAAAACAATTAATACACTGCAATAATTTTACAGTTTCTTTTCCCAAATATTTCCCCATTGCAACTCAGAGACACCTGAGCTCTCTCACATAGCATGGCACAGATTCTGCTGCTACATGATAAACCTAACTGGTCCATGTACAGCTGCATTTTGTATTGAAATTCTAAATTATTGCGGTTACAGTTCTACAAGGTTTTTTCACACCACAGCCCAGCATTCAATCGATCTTCACGTTGTCACAATTGAAGATTTCAGCAAAAAGCCTCCATAATACACCAAAACCTGGCAGAAATATTTGCTACTTAAGCTTTCCATCCATTCTAACATAGTACATTCTGATATCCCTGAATCAACTTATCAGTATGGGTCTACCATGTGTAACATGTAAACCCTCCATGTGCAGAATAAAAAAAAAAAAATTTTGAATTCCAACCCCAATATGTAATAAATGCCACTAAGTTTGCCCAGTAGCATTAACCCATAGCACCCAATAAGATGTCTGCATTGTGTTTGGTCTCCTCAGGGGTAGTTCATGTTTTTCACTTTTTTGTTTTCGAATAGTACTTTTTGTTCTTAATTTTGACTGTTTCCCACTATTATGTTTTCCCGAAACAGCTTATTAAGGGGAGTGGATACCTGAATCTTTAAACAATTTACCTTTTATACATTTGTTGATGCAACTGTGTCCTCCACCCAAAAGACTGTGTTTTGCATAATGAAAGGAAATGTAATTCTAAGCAACATTCCATTTATTTAGAAAAGCAATGGTTTTAACGTAAATGTAACTGCAAATTAAAGCAGTATTTGTTAAGCCCTTTCTGTTCTCTGTTTTTAATCCCGATGTACTAGTCAGTTCTCCTTCAGGTCTGGCTTATGTTACAGCTACTGCTTTTATGGCACTTACATTTACAAAAAAGTTGTTTGGAATTACACTTTATTTTTATTATGAAAAAACTGTTCTTGGGTACAGCAGTATCAGTCCTACTTGGCACAAATGATGTGCCTGTCAAGAAATTTTCAACTTGCACCTTAACCGACCTACACTTCCACATTCCTTTATATACCGTGCCCCTATTTCTGATGTCACTGAGGGAGTGCGGCACATCTATATATAGATGCAATCGGCGACAGAAATGGGGCACCCCGCCAGACCCTCAGGCTTCGGGCCGGTCCACACATTACAACTGGGCACACACCCTGTCCTTTGAGGCCAGCAGCACACAGAAGGCTAATGCATCCATACCTTAATGTGTGTGCATTAACAGGCATGGCATCAGATATTGGCATGGAAATACTAAACTATGTATTACTGCACTGAATTACGCCCACTGTGCATACCACTGGCTTTATTAAAACTGTTATAGTGTTACGATTCATACATTAATTGCTGGCAAACCTCAGATGCTGATGAAACACCAATTGAAAATGAAACTTTTAACTTATAAAACCATGAAAACATCCAGTAAAAAAAATGGAATGCTATTGTTCTAGGTGTTATATTTGTAAACAACAAAGTCTTTGGAAGGTACAGGACCCCTTATTTTTTCCCCAGAGTGCAAGACATTCTGGAGTGATTTGTCAACTCATTGAGGGTTTATTGGAAACACCCTGTGGAAAAACAGGTTAACCCTGTAAAAAGGACACTGACAAAAGGTCAAGAGAAAATTTCAAAGCCATTAATGAACCATTAATGAGTTGAAATTTAGTATAGAGGGCTTAGTAAGGTGAATACATATGCTGCCATAGTTTTATGGAACATACTGTGACAAAACGTCGGATATTCTGGAGTCTTACTACAGCTCTGTTCGTTACTTTTGTACATGCTCTGGGCGATGGTCCCTGTATAGGACTGAAATGCTGAGTATTCTGCATGTATTTTCTGTTTAAATAAATCTTTTTTGCTATTTTTTCAAATCCTGAGAGTGCAGCAGCTTTGTTTTATATATATATATATATATATATATATATATATATATATATATATATATATATATATATATAATGTGTATTTTGCTGCGATGAAGCAAAATATTCAAGCCTAAGTGAAAGTTTAAGGGAATACTATGATAAATGAACAATGTGTCTAATGCCCTGATGGCAAACATCTATCAAAGGCTATTGTGATACTAAACTCTATAGTTAGTATAGGTATGGGTATATAGAATTTATGTGAAAGTAGGGAGGGGTGTGTGTGTGGATGCTGGGTTTTCATTTGAAGGGGTTGAACTTGATGGACTTTGTCTTTTTCCAACCCAATTTAACTATGTAACTATGTCGCGGAGTGAAGGATTTAGAGGAATTGCAGACTTCCATATACTCAGCACCGCCACACCATTAAAATGATATATCAGGCAATCCCATTTGTACTGACAACAGTGCAGACACAGTGCCATGTAGGGAACAGCAAGCAAGCGGTATACACTTAATCAGTTTGACTAATGTCTCAAAATAGAAAGACATATTACTAGAAAATAAAAATTAAAAAGAGGATACAATTAACAAAACAGATGAAGATCTGATCAAAGGTCTCACTTCAAGGGCACACAACACCTAAAAACTGTTTACCAAACAAGATATTTGGGTAACGGAGACTGACATGGGGAAACAATGGTATTTTTCAAAGAAAAGCCCCATTCTGGTCCCTGCACTGGGAGGAAGTTCCTGGTGCACATAGTCGTGTTTGTGCATGCACATATGCATAAGTGAGTGCCCCAGTTTGCTTATTACAAACATGTGTGATGTAGGGACGTGCTGACCGTTGAACGTCACATTCATGTGCATAATGGGCGAGCTGGGGCAATCGCTGTGCATACTTGAGCCTCAAACAAAGTCAGTGTGTTTCATATGGGACTTTCTCAGAAAATACTACTGTTTCCACTATCCAGAGAGCAGACTCGGTTAGTTTGCATCTCCAGTGGGGGGACACTACATTTATTTAATGGGCGACCTTTAGCCCAATATTCAGTTGGAGTACAATCAAAAACAGTAGCTCTGAAAAGTGCAAAATCAGCATATATTTTTCAATGCAGAAAGCATGCAGAAAAGCTGAAAGGAATGAATATTATCATATCCTATATCACACAGAGCTAAATCATTCCAAGATTATTTTTCACTATTATTATATTTTAGCGATAATGGCTTTCAGCGGACCACAAATCCCAGAATCCTCTCTGGGCACACTTAAGATACTCTTGTCTCCTGGGAGTGGTTTCTCTGGTCCTCTCTCCAGCTCAGGGGTATCACTCTTGTTCCCTGGTGCTCACAAGCACATGTGGCCCCTCACTCTCCTCTACTTCAGGAGGTTTCTAGTGGGAAGCAGCAGCAGCCCTAAGGTGTTCCACACCACACCTCTTTTTAACTACCACATACCTGTAGTTAATTACCTCTAACTGCCTTTAGCTTGGTAGCTGCAAAACCCTTACATGGAGTAAGGGATGGAAGCCCAGCCTGCTCTCTTCCATCCACTCCAGGGACCCATAATCCAGCATTTACAAAGCTGGTTCACCACTTAAACATTTTAACTAGCTGCAGCAATACACATTTCTCTGGAGTTTCTTATTTCACCAGCCTAATGCTGGTGAAATACACATGATTTTGTTCAGTTTTGACACACATATCTTACACCATATACAGTATATAGGTCATGGAACTCCAAGGTTACTTCTAATATCGTCATATTTTTGAACACGGGGTACTTTATTTATTATTGACAAAAATGACATCACTACTTACCGTTTATAACTGATGGCATCACTAGTCACCGTTTATAATGATATAATTTACAAGATATTCATGGCTTTTGTGTATTGAGTGGTAGCCGAAACGTCAGCTTCTGTATGCTAAATAAAAACACTTTTATTGGACTAATAAGACCTGAGAGTGCTCGCTTTGGTTCTGAATATTCATGATGCTTTTTCGCTGATAGCACCCAGGCAAATAACACAGAGAATTACGAGTTGTGCCGGCTCTTCACGGATTATATATATATATATATATATATATATATATATATAGTTTACACACAAACCTTTTTAAGAGGTAGCTTTATCTTTTCTTCATTATGTCTGAATATATAGGCGGTATGGCAACATATAATATGAGAAAGAATGGTTTGGCCATTAAAAAAATGTTCACTTCAAATGAACAAGAAAACTGAAAAGTCTGGTTAAGATTTAGATCCCTTACTTTACCAAGACACTACTCGCTAAATTATTAACTACGTCAATAAGCTCAGTTCTAACTTTATGGCACTTACATTCTGAGCCCTGCGTTTTCTAGAACCAATTCTTCCAACCGATTGGACTTGCTTACCACCCGCAAAATCTGATCACAGACATCAGTAGACTGGAATGCAAACATCAAAGAGGCATTTTACAAACATTAAAGGCAATGTGTGGTATGTAAAATGCAATTTACATTCAGGATTTACTCTTATGGAAGAGACACCAAAGGTAAGTAAGTTAGGCTTTTATGACGGCAATTTACCCATGGGAATTTTAAGAGGGTTTTAATAAATTAAAGATTGAAAACCCTCCTAAGTCACCGACAGAAGAGGAAATGATTACCTAAGATGAAATGAAAAAAACTAAAGAGCAGAGACAGTGATTGAAAAAAATAAATTAAATACTGCTTATTGTTACTGTAAGAGGAGGATTTAATGGCCCTTTAAGGCATGGCACGATCACTTAATTTTTTGTAAAATTCCCTTAACAATAGGTTTGCTTGTACTTTTAGAAGCATATTTATTATTCTGTGTAAAAAATGGCGTGATAATACACCACACATCACAAGGCTTCCAGCCTGTTTTCTTAGAGTGACTTCTGCTGGAAGCAATGTAAAATAACGGTGGCAAATCTGGCGTTTGCATGGTGTAAAAATACACATACCATGTGATATTTTACACAGCTTTTTACACAGTTTTTTTCTGCAAATTTTGTTACACACCATAATAACTATGCCCCTAAATGTAAACCTCTAAATTGGTGTAGTGGGTACACAGCAGGTAGACTAAAATACTGTTCCACAGTCGAATGCAATGAGCAATGTCCAAGTACATCAGGCACTCAAGGACACCCAGAATGGTACCTTGGATTTTGTGTCAGCAACTTACGGGAAAAAAACACTACTTTTAAAACTTTTTGCTTGTGGTAGATGCAGGTGATTTTGGCTTCATAATACAGTTATGGGACCTGGGGTTTTACAGATAATGGATCTTTCTGTAATTTGGATCTTAAATCTACTAAAACATTAAATAAACCCAATAGGATTGTTTTGTCTCCAATGAGGATTAATTCTATTTTAGCTGGGATCAAGTACAAGGTACTCTTTAATTATTATAGAGAAAAAGGAAATCATTCTTAAAAATGAGAATTATTTCATTATAATGGAGATGGTCTTTCTGTAATTTGGAGCTTTCTGGATAATGGGTTTCCGGTTAACTAATCCTTTACCTGTTTAGACTGTGTGTGGCATTACCAAAGACACAAACTTAGCATAAAGTGTCAGGAAATTAATGTCTAGAATATAAATGAGAAACACATCCAAGCAAACAGGCAGAAGTAAATAGAGCAATTTTGTTGATATTACTTACCAGTTTCAGATCCTTCGATGATAGCTTTGTAAACCATTGATTGTATTCCAGGGCAGCAACGATAGGTATTAAATCTCTATGAAACATAGATAGATATCTCCGTCACAACAATTTATCAGTGAATTTACTCCAGCTTAGCATTAACAAACCTTAGTACGTTTAATGCTAATGTATGCAGAGGAAAATCGCACTTAAAAAGTCTTCACATTGAATTCACTGATGAATTCAGTTATATTGGATTGGACAAAAATCTACAACTCGATATAAAATAAAGTTAGCATCAGGAGACACACAAGTCAACATTAAGGGGCAGATTTATCAAGGGTCGAAGTGAAAATCTGAATTTCAAGCTATTTTCGACTATCAAATAGGCCACAATTCGATTTGCATTTGAAAAAAATTTGACTATTTGAAATTTATCATGTACTGTCTCTTTAAAACTTCAAGAGATTTTTTTTAATAAATTTCGAAATTCGAAATTTTGTTTAGTGAGTAATTGATCCTCAGCATTCAGCTCAGATTCAAAAGCAACAGTTATGATCCATGTGCCCCTCCCTCAAGTCACTGATTGGTTAATGCCTGATAACCAATCAGTGGAAATGAGAGCTGAAAAGTAGGTGTTCTGGCTATTATGTTATACAGCCAGTCGCTCGAGCCTTTATACATTGCAGTTTTGGCTAACTAACTATATTGGAAACATTTAAAATTTTGCACAGTCTATCTATTTGCACAGTTTTTATTTTTACACCGAACTGTTCCTTTAAATATACACTGTTGAAAAAGTCTATCAGTCCCAAATTGTTTCTACAGAAAAAGTTCATAGGCAGCCTGGTACTGTAAGTCAGAAACGGATCAATGCAGTTGTAATTTTTAAGAGATGCTAAAAACAATAAAATGTTCAGTCAAAGCTATAAAATACTTAAAAGGAAAATAAATAATTGTGAATATGCTAAACTCTACAGAATATAAAAAGAGATTTTGTAGGATGCTGTTGGATCTACATCCTACAAAATCTGATCGTGTCTAAAAAACTTTTTTTCTCTCACTGGAAAACACTGACTGTTGAATGTAGATGTATAAGCAAAACACACCAGATCGGGTTTTGTTTGATCCACAAAATCTTGTGCTATTGCATGTCAAGACTTTCTGGGTCAGGTAAAATCTCATAAAATCTGATCAAAATCTCCTAAAAGGAGTCATCACATGACAGAGCTTGCTCAAAATAACAGCTGCAAAGGGCCAGTTTCTGATTCACTGGTTGGCTTTGAGGCTTCCAAAGCTGTGTAATGTCAGAATGGAAATGAGAGATGGCGTTAATAGTCAGCAATTATATGATCAGGAAATTAAATATGTACAGGAAAATATGAGGTTGAATCAGGAAAAGACCTCCTAAAGTCATGTCACTTTAAGGAGCAATCTCAGTTGCCAGTGGGGAATATGTTTGGGCCTTGCTAGAAAGAGGCATTACCAGGCTACAGGCATTATTGGGGAATACCTATGATTGTCGTATATTTCAGTGGAAATTGGGAGGATGTGAAACCTCACCAGTCGTACGCTATTTTTAAACATGAAGCCTTGCAGGAAGTCATAAAAAAAATTAAATTAATACAAATTGTGACACACTGTCCCCATACAGCATCAAACCAAGATACCTGGCAGTGGATGCAAGCTGTTTTTATTGTTACTATGATACTGAGTTTGTATTTTGTATTTATGTTCTCCCCCTAATGGTGTGGGTTTTTCTTTTATACTTTAAAAACATTTCAACTGACTCCTGAAAAAAACTCACCCTAGTGTGTTGTGAGAATTAGATAGGGACCTTAAATTGTAAATTCCAGTTGGGAAAGTCTAATGAGAATACTCAACAATTTATGTAAAGCATATAAATCACCTCTTGTTATTAAAAAATTAAAAATGTAATGTTTATTAACCATGGGGTACATTAAAGGGTTGTTGGGTTTCAATTTTGTTAATTTTCAAGTTCTAAAAGAAAGCAACTACTAGAGTTCACAACTACTTTTTTTGATATCTATATATTTTCTATATCTTGAAAGAATAGGTTTAATTTGCACTAATTGTATTATATCATCTAAAGCTAATGTCGCACAAAGAGGTTAGCAGCTGTTATTGTATGCAGGTATACTGTATATAGGTTCCTACAACTACACATGGCAGATTCTCAACCTGTGGATAAATGCAGGCCAAGGATCAGTCTATCCACTGGCCTATGCGAATCCTGTCTGGCATTGGCCAGACAATGAAACCTACTTCTAGGCAGCTACAAGTAGCAGCTACTAATCTCCTACAGTGGCACATGAATTCCTATGGCTTTAGTCCTGACGGAGAATGGGGTCAGTCAAACTGGCATTTGTGTTAAAAGCTGAAGTGCCTATAGAAGATGCCTCTGTCAGGAAACCTATGTCACTTGGGTAAGTGCCAACTGCAAAATACAATATAGAACAAAAAGTAACACGAGTTCTCTTTATTTCATTTCTCCCAACTGGCAGGAAACTGTGAAGTATACTGGGTTGCACACTGTTTTGTTCCACTGCCATGCTCTGTAAAGTAATATAAACAAAAGCTAACTAGCTTGGGTATGATGAAGGAAACTACAAATTACAAAATGTAATCACTAAACACTGAAGCAAACAGCTTGTTCTCAAAAGCATTAAAAGCATCCTTCCTGCAGAGTCGTCTAATCCTAATGTGTTGGCCCAAGATAGATCAGCTGTGGCAGGGAGCGTTAATATCTTCATCAACACATGCACAGCATAAAATACCCTTAACTGAGGAAGGTTCAGCAGAATGGGAGTTTCTTATGGTGTTTGGAGGAAATGAACGCAACATAGCTTCTCCTAATTAGGAAAAAAATACACTAAAACTGACAAACACACAAAACAAAGTGCCACTAGATATGCTCACATCATGGCATCGCAAATCTCAGTTAAATTATAATTTGACAGGAAAAGTAATATTCAGAGATCCAAAAGCACGTGATTTGTTTACATGCTGTTATTTATACTGGCTAGAGAATGCATTACAAAATTATGAACTGCTTTGTTTTCTAGTAATATAAATCGTATTGCTTCTAAGTTTAAAACTAGTATGAATCAAGCTAGCTATACCTCTTATATCAGTCAGTATTTGTATCTCATTTTTATGTTTGATATATACACCACCCTCTGTTGTACAGCACTGCAGAATATGATGGTGCTTTAAAAATACATGTTATTATTATTAATAATAATAATAATAATAATAATCTGACTGATACAACCTTCACTGGTGTTTTCACCTCCCTTTTGAAAAAAGAAAATAGTAAAATAATTGCCGTAAACACAGTGGAGAGTATGACATGGCTCCACTAATAAGTATGCATACATGGACATGTTCAATAATCTGGTTTAGAGATGAATAGGCAACATTCCAGCTGTGCAGCAAGATACCTAACTCAGCACTATTTCACTAACAGTTTGGAAGCACTGATGAAACTCGCAGCTCTATTAAAAATCACAGAACAGAAAAATAACAACTAATTTGTACTAATTTGTACACTATTTGAGTGTCTCTGATTTTTTTTTAATAGCCAAGCAAGCTGTATGTGTTAAAGCATGTAATAAGGAATAGCTCTGAAAAATGAAATAAAAAACCAATACAAGAAATATATATATATATATTTTTTTTTTTTAAAATGACAGAAATAGAGTGACCAGATGCTATGGGCTACTAGGCCAGGTGCAAGATTTACAATTGCTATTGCATTACCCACTTATCAGGGTTAAAAAACTCTTGAATTCGACCCTCGAAGTAAAAATCCTTAGAATTTGAATATCGAATTCGAAGGCTATAGCGCAAATGCTTCGATCATTCGATCGAATAAAATCGTTCGAATCAATCGATCTTAGAAAAGTGCTGGGGAAGGTCCCCATAGGCTAACATTGCAGCTCGGTAGGTTTAAAGTGGCGAAGTATCAAGTCAAAGTATTTTTTAAAGAGACAGTAGTTCGACTATCGAATGGTCGAATAGTCGAACAATTTTTACTTCGAATCGTTCAAATCATTCGATTGAATTTGACACATTCGACGGTCTAAGTACCCAAAAAAATTATTTGAAATTCTAATTATTTTTCATTCGAATCCTTCACTCGAGCTTAGTAAATCTGCCCCTTAAGAATATGATTTCTCATACACTTGTCCAATTTTTAATAAAGAAAAGGAAAATTAAACATTTTACCTATGATCGAGATGGCTGAAGTCTTGCAAGTTTAACTCCCTGGTATCTTGTGTTAAATATATTGTGTCCACATCCTATAAATACAGTATAAGGAACAGAATGTAAATTGGTGGTTACAGAAGGGAAATCCCCTCTTAACACATTTAAAGAATTATCCTTACCCATTGCACTTCTTCTCTGTATGGCAACCCTAGCCAATCGCAGACACAGGCGTACATCTGTGAAAACCCCCCTAGTGGGAAAAATGCCAGAGAAATAGTTACTTTGTGGTATGTTTGATTGAGCCCTACAGTTATGTGATTCACCCATCTACAAATAACAGGTTAAGAGCACATTTTGATTGTATTTAATTTAAAATCCATCTTTACAGTTAACTTTTGCAATTATTATGAAATTTTCATTCTAGTCACATACCACATGGGCCTACTTCTGTCACAGTCTGGCTGTCCCACAGAGCTTGCAGATTTGCTAGCCTGTCTGGTGGTTCCATGGTTACCTTCTTTATAATTTTCCTGAAATAAATGCAAAGGAAAATCCACTTCTTTTATACTGTTTATTACTGTATCATTACTAGATTAATTATTAAGATCTGTCAGTATAAATATAGACAAGGCATTCACACATTCTTGAACTCAGCATGAACAGTGGATTGCAAAGAATATTATAATAAATTGGTTGGTATATTCTTATCACTTCAGATATTTCCATATCTTCTGTCTCTTGTTATTGTTTCATACTGTCTTAAAGTGGACTGTGTTAAAGTGGACAGCTGCTGCCACTGTGGTCTACATTTCACAGATAAATAGGTTGCCTTTAAAGTAGCTCTCATTGTTAGGCTGGTGCTCCAATATGACTTGTCCTCTTGTAGGAATCTTCAATATTTGTTTAACTCATGAAGCTTCAAGAGGTTGTTCATCTTTCAAACACTTTTAATTCTGGTGAAAACCATCTGAACTGCTATTTTTTATTTTTGACCATTTTCCTAATGTTGACATTTATTATTCATGTTTCAGGTCTTTGTGTCTCTTTGAAGCAGCTCTGGAAGGGATGTCATCAACTAATAATCAACTGTAATAATTTGATAAATTAGTGCCTATAGTGAAAGGGGCAGAAAGTCACTTCATCTGAAGAATGGTGGAATATTGTATTATGGCACATACATATATGCATTGTTTTGAACTTTTTTTTTGAACCACACATTTTCACCCACCATATTTTTTTTTTTAAATGTATTGATTTTCTTACACTGGTGATAATCCAGGAAATATCTTTCGAAGACATGTGCCTATATGGGCTACAACTTCATTTATATCTTCTGAGGAAGACATCTTCATTGCCAAGTTGCATTTTTCAGTTTCAACCACCAACTGCAAGATACATTTAAGAATCGAGTAAGTGACCTGAGCACAATTTCACAAAATCTCATAGGTTTAAAAACCTACTGCGCCTTATATACTGGTCTTAGTATGCATATGCTTAACGTGGAATTAGTTTTGCCCAATAAGTACAGCATGATCTACCAATAGAGCTTGATCTGGTGATAAAGTCACAGCAGTATGGAGTTGCTCGTAGACTGTAGTCTTAGATTACTATTTATTCAGCATTATAATCAATGTGACTTAAGGGATGTACAGGCATGTCAACTCAACCCACATTTTATAGGAGTGACCCTAATTTAAACAGCCTCATCTGGTCACCCAAAGAAACAGCCCAGTCACCCGCTTTCAGTATTTTCCATCTTGGAATACATCCAGACCCAGATTTGTGGCAAGGCCACATAGGCCCGGGCCTAGGGCGGCAAAAATAGGGGCGGCATGCCGCCCAGCCGCATTATGGGGACATGTGCGTCCCCATTCAATTACACCAGCTGCGCCAGCGTTTTTTCGCTGGCGCGCTGGGAAGGGGAAGTGTAGGCGGGCGCTAGGACAAAGAAATCCGGCACTGAATACATCTGCCACTGAAATGCAGTTAAGTGTCACCTACATCCTCCAAAGCAACCGGAGTATGGAGTGCTGTTGGCAGATGTGGCCTGGGTGGGCAGGACACGGTTGTGGGTTGGAATGGGCAAGGCCTGCACCTAGATCTGAAGGGATTCATGTTGGAAGCTCTGAATGTATGTACTGCCTTTCATTTTCTATGTGATCTAATTAATTTTTTTTTCATGAAACTGTAAGAGGCTAAATAATCTATGGAAGTAGACAAGACCCTTTTTATTCACCCAATGTTGTCTAGGACAAAATATTTAGGCAGAAAATTAAAACTATAAAAAAAACTATTTTTAAATATGTTGGACTCATCATTCACTTAATCTGCCACTGGGACCGAAAACACGATGCAGGTGATCAAGGGAGCCATTATTATAATTATACTTTTTGCCTTACAAGTCAGAATACATGTATCAGAATACAGTATAATCCATCCCTAGGCCATACTTATCTTACCCTGAGGGCCTGGGGTTTTAAAAACTTGCTTATGATTTACAAGGCAATGTTTTTGATGAGGTTCAATTAAAGGGGACCTGTCACCCAAAAAAAGTATTCCAAATCCTATTTTATCACGTTAGTCAAACAAAATGAACTTTAATTTCATTTTATAAATTATTTTAATTTTTTTAAAGTCTGGCAACTCATAATTATAGCAAGCACGCAGGAGCCATTTTGTGGACACTATTATTAAGACAAGCCTTGCATCATCTCAAAATCTTGTTTGTGCATCAGAATGGGGGACCCTATGTCCATCCCCAGGCACTGGTTACACAATTTAATGGTAAAGAGAGAGGGGGAATGTGGGCAGTGCAGTGACATCAAGTAAGTGCTGAATAGAAAGTGAAAGCAATTGCCTGCCCCGCCTCTATGCCTAAGGCATAGCGATGGGGCAGGCAATATTGAGTTTACAAAAGCTATGAATGCTTTAATAAAAAAAGAATTTGGATTTCATGTTTAATTTGAAAAGGACTTTTATACAGCCTTTTATATCTGGGTGACAGGTCCGCTTTAATGATTGCGATAAAAAGTAGCAGATTATTTTAAGATATACCTACTTTATATTATTGCTGTGTTTCCTGTAAAAATGTGATTATAAACTGTGGTGTCTTCCAGAAGGGGTTACTTTTAAGCAGATAGCAGTTAGGAAATAGCACCGTGACACAGTGATTACAATAGCTCAGAGCAAATCAAGCCATACTGACCATGTCACTGAAAAATTGATTGATCTTATTTTCATATGAAAAGACTAAAAAGGTAAAATGACTAAACTAGGAGATCAGGCTGTGTCAAAAACTGGTATGTGCCATTGCATTATACACCTCTAAAAATACAGGTATGGGCTCTATATCCAGAATGATTGGGTGTAGCAGATGCCTGCAGAGTAATGATCAGAACAGCAAATCTCTTAAAAAGTGGCTTTTATCTTAGCAAGTTGCAGTACAAGCAAAAGAAAGGCAGTTTTCTTACAAAAAACAGATCAGTAAAAATAATCATTGGCATGGTGGGTCACCAACTTTTATCAGCATTGTAACAGCAAAACACAGCAGGTCCACAATCCTTGGTGGCTAATCAGGCCCAAATGGGCAGCATGAGGCTTATTGTCTTGTTTGCTTGGTCGCCTGTGGCATATCACCTGGGGTTTTCAGGATAAGGGGTTTTTTCATAGTTTGTATCAGCTTCCAAAGGAGGAACTAGAGTTTATATTCCAGAAGAGCTGTTATTATCCTATTTAACTTCTAGGGCAGGACCGTCAGAACACACCAACACAGACAGGGACCAAGGTCCAATAAAGGTATGTGCCAACTAATAATATAACGGGCCACAGCTTTTTTTACTGATTTGCTGATTCTGAGCCTGCTAGATACATACCCAATACCATGTGCAGTCCAATATTTGGTTTAAGCTTGTCAAAATTGCCACAACAGACACATATGCTAAAAACATTGCGTTTTTAACTACAACACACTAATGTGAACAGACACTGCAAGGTCCAGCAGCAAGAACATGGAAATACTCCTGTGCTACTGGTTAGTTTTGTGAATGTGGTTAAGGTTCCAGTGATTATGATTATAAACTGTACTGACCCCTGCCTAGTGTCCATATACCTGGGCTCTGTGTTCTTATCTTAGGACAGAGGCACTGTAAGAACACCATTACATGCCACCCCACCTTTGTTTGCTTTTAGCACTTTTATTAGTTGATGCAAAGATGTACAAAGTACAACAGAATTAGCATTGCATAAAGGTAAGTGAATCAGTGAAATGTCATTGATATTAATGCATTCCTACAAGGCACTGCTTCCATAGCATGGAGGTCCTCACATCTCTTTTTGAACTACTGCTTCCATATGACCAAATGCTCAGCAGTAGGTAAAGTGACTCGTGACTTTGGTATGAAATAATGCCAATTTTTTATTTAGAAAATGTCCCAAAAATGCCTAATTAAAACTTTTTTAAGTAAATCATTTTATTAGCAATGATTATTTGTAAAGTATGATTGTTGAGATTTTCATTCATCCAGGTTATGGTATATCTAATATAAGTAATTATAAAACAACTGGACTTGCTGAGTAATTATTGAGGACGTTTCACTACTCATCCGAGCACCTTCTTCAGTTCAACTGAAAGCTGCTCGGATGAGTAGTGAAACGTCTTCAATAATTACTCAGCAAGTCCATTTGTTTTATAATTACTTATATTAGATATTATTTGTACAAGTTTTCCGTTCACAAAACACTATTCAATATTATACATTTCTCTCCTTCTATCTTACTTGAACGTTCAAAAAGACATAATAGAAGCAAAAGGAGCTGTGTCATGGGACTAAAGAGACAGCAACAAATAATCAGCACAAGAATTCCAGAATTACGTACTATAAATGGGTTTATTCTTACTGTCAGTCATTATGGCAGCCTGTCTAGCAAATCAACACATTGGGGAATAGTCTCAAAATAAAATAATTCTGTTGGAGGTGAATAAATGAAATGCCAAACACTGCTAGGTCTTCTGTTGTTGTATGTTGGAAGCCGAGAGAACTGATCGCGATTTGCATATATTAGCATTTCAGTCTTCATCATTATCATCCTATGTATGGCTTGCTCCTACTGAGAAAGACTGACTAGATAACATTTTGTAGGAAGAGGATTAAATGCTACATATGGTTAGATTCAAATACACAAGGACACAGAAGAATTTAGTTTTATGTTACCATTTGTCTTTTCAGCGGTTAATATCAGAAGGTAAACGATGTGGACTGAAACCAAATTGTGCACAGAGAATTTATTATAACAAAGGCTATCAAATTGGGGTAATTGGGGCAGCAATCAAAAAGGCAAAACATATATAATACATCAGTAATCGAGGTTTCATACATCTTTAATGCAGGTGAGACACAACATTCAGCATCTCACTTGCATCTGGCAGTTCAGCACAGTCCTGTGAATACAAGTTAAACAAGAATGGGCTAAACCATGCATCCAGTGCTGGAGAACACATATTAAAACTTCTGTGTTTAAAAACCCTAGCATGTTGGTGATATTTATTCAAAAATTAATATAGACGGCACAGAGATGGAAACACCATGTTTTATTATGTCAGGCATCCCTAATTTCGCACTTTCTATGTCAGAAAAGACAGCCTGACTCATAATGATCTTACTGCTGCAAGAAACTCTACTCACACAATTTCAAACCATTCCAATTATCTATAATTGCCCAGAGCTTAAAAACCGCCTGTCAGGCTACACAAAGAGTGTGCCACTTAATACTGAAGCAGTCATTCATTTTTTTTCACAAACCCAAAAGCCATTAATTTAGGAAGCAAATACTTACATGGCCAGGTTTACTGCAAATCATGCTTTGAATTTCCAGGTAACTGAAGGTTAGTTCAAGCTGTTAAAGAAAAACACAGTGTAATGTTGAAAATATGCAAATATATAACACTCCATCCAAAAATGCTGCTGTAAGCAAATAAGCCATCAGTATCATAAAAAGCTGTGAATTGGATACTTTTTTTTTTTAAACTGGCTCCATTCCCTTTGCAAAAAAAATCATCTTGTACATGAATTAATTTAGTTGAGCTTATAAAAAAAAGATTAAACACAATCTGAACTGCCACACAGTGTGTATATATGTGTGTGTGTGTGTGTGTATATATATATATATATATATATATATATATATATATATATATATATATATATATATAGATATATATATATATAGATATATATATATATATAGATAGTTCAGTT